>NC_081190.1:52938769-53294269 GCF_902713425.1 Acipenser ruthenus | reverse complement strand
GTTTGGGTTCGTAATCATCCCCAATCTAAAGCTGCTACCAGTTATACTGCAAAGTTTGCTCCAAGATGGAAGGGCCCATACCGAATTATCAAACAAGTGGGACCTGTGTACTTCCAGGTAGTTATGGAGGAGACTGGTGAGGATGCCAGAGTTATTCACATTTCCAATCTCAAGCCTTGCTATCCTACTGTAGCTGAACTAGAGGAGCATGAGAAGCGGAACGTGATGAAGATCTTTAATGAAGATAGTAATGATGAGGAGTTTTGGGGATTTGTAGAAAAAGAGATGGAAGAGTCTGTTCCTCCACGTTCCAGCTCCGTATGGGGGGGGGAGTGTGACGATAGGTAAATGTGTCGGTGCTTGTCTATATATTACTTGTTTCCTTTAAAAAAAAATGATTATCTAACATTGGGATTGCAGGGGCAGGGGTATAAAGCTAGCACTGTTGCAGGACGGGAAAAAAAAAAACGTTGTGCGCAAGGTGTGTTGCGGGAGATATGGTTGAGCTGAGCAAGAGAGAGACAGAGAAAGAAGAACGTTTTTAAAATATGGCGGCACACTACTGAGGACAACAAGTTTAGCTGTGTTTTGTTTGTTTTTGCAAGTATAGCTGTTGGATGTTTTACAGAAAAGAGTAAAGAAAAAAAACGAACTATTCGAGTGAGCTGTGTTGCAGTGTTGCGGTGAGAGCTGTGGCTGGAGTGCGCGTGGAACCTGGGGAGACGTGTTGCTGCCGAATTTACATCGGGTTTGAGAAAATAAACTTTTGTTTATAGTTTTCCTGATATGGACAATTGCATTTTTATCGAACTGTCTTAACTATTTCATGGTGATTCTTTATTACGGTGGAAAAGGAGAGCGTACTACTAGTTTTATTGCTCTTAAACTAATGGACATTTACTGGGATTTGTTCTAAACACAGATGCACTTTATTTCTGTTTCTTTCATTTCTCCTGCTTCTTTGGATAAACGTGCTGGAACTCTTTGGTCTCCGTCATGGTGGGACGATTTTATTGTTTGTTGGATTACATGCTATATAGTTGTAAATTGTTTTCCTGTATTGCAATGCATTGCAACCTTATTAGTTATGCTATATAGTTTTATTATTTCTAGATTTGCATAGCATAAATGGGCCATTGACTCTAGTTTTATCGACTATTGCAAGTTAAGAATAGTGTCAGTTAAGGACAAATTATAAACAATGTAGCATAATGGATGGTCTTTTCTAAATCATGATTAATTGATCACTTAATTTTGAAATTTAAATGCTACTTGTGATTTTAAATTGGTGTTTTGAGACAAATCAATAGTTAACTATTTAATTGATGATTAATCTATTATATGCTAACTATTTAATTAAAATGTTATGTGTAATATATTTATTAGCTACTTGCGTGCAATATGTGTAACAAGTTTAAGTGCGCAAATATATGTATATAAGTAACTTATTTGAGTGCAATATCTAACAATGCTGTGCAATATATTTATTGTTGGTGTTCGTATAACCAATTAATAGTGTGATTGGTCAATTGATGTAATTAACTAGTATATTTTCCTTTGTTAGTTCACGGTCAGTAACCAAGAGGCCTGCTTGTTATTTGTAGAGCGTAATAAATGCTTGAGGATTGCATGGTTCCTCAATGCTTCTTCTCCTAGCTGTTTACCTTTTTCTGTCCTGTTTGTTAATTATTTATTTATTTCAATTACACAGTTATTATTCCCTGGGTATATATAGGGTGTAGTGGTGTCACATATGGAAAAGTGAATTACTATGTCCTAGTAGCGGTTTGGTGACAATTAAATATGGTAGATTATGCATTTGCCTGGCACCCCAGATAGCCGACCGTTACAAGACCGCTACTCGTCTATCACGTAGTCTAGCTACCGGTGCTTCAGTACTGTATTTATCCTGTTGATATTGCCATTCTTCCTCTGCTAATCTAGCTACTTCATCTGAGTCATTGTCATCAGTACCCTTGTCACTGTCTCTTGCACTTGTACTAGGCTGAGATACTGATGTAACAGCAAGGTGTCACTGTTGACCTGTATTTTGGAAGTTTCGAATTTAATTCTATCAATTTCCATTTTTAGATCCTGACACTGTTGTTTATATTTGTCTCTATCTTTTTAAGTGACCGTCAATTGAGATACAATTTTGGTAATTTCTTTGTTCTTTAAACCTGCTAATAGTATCGTTAATGCTGTGGCAATTTTCATTCTGTTTTTGTCATTTTTGATTTTACTGCTGGTTTTTTGCCACCATGTGGACAGTTCCCGTTTGGTTTTACACTCAAACAGATCAATTCCTTTCTCTTTTGTTTCCTTTAGTATTCTGTTTGTTTTTATTAACGCTTCTTCATAATACTGTGGTAAATTGGCCATTTTATTTCGGAGTCCTTTTAACTATGTACCATTTAAATTTATATCATATGATGACTAATTGTCTGTGAAGATTTTATTACCGATGTATCTAGTTTATAGGACCTTATCTGGATTGCAAAATGTTTACCTAGTCTGCCCGAAGGACTCATGTACTAGGATTTAAAGTACTTACCTAGTCTGCCCAAAGGACTCACCTACTAGGATTTAAATTACTTACCTAGTCTGCCCGAAGGACTCACGTACTAGGATTTAAAGTACTTACCTAGTCTGCCTGAAGGACTCACGTACTAGGATTTAAAGTACTTACCTAGTCTGCCCGAAGGACTCACGTACTAGGATTTAAAGAACTTACCTAGTCTGCCGGAAGGACTCACATACTAGGATTTAAATTACGTAACTCTATTTGCCTCAAAGGGACTTACGGTCGAGATTTTGGAGCTCACCTGACAGTTTTAAATGCCAGGATTTACACATTTGTCTTTATTATTCCCTTTAATTCAGTTTTAATATTTATTTTAAATTCCGTAAATTCCTGGAAGTCCCTGTCACTTAGAAAAACATTTGATTGATATTTGATTTTCTTTTCCTAATCTGGGATTCCCCACTGGGAATTCTATCCCTTGGGCTCACTCAACCCATATATCTTATCACTTATACTTTCCCTTTTCACTATCATGTGTGAGTATTCAAAGATTGACTCACCCGATCAGGACCATAATAATGGAACTGATGATAAAGGTGATGAAGAGGAATCTCTGGAACCACACATTGTGAAACACTGTTTCAGGAAGCTTCTCAGGAATCCCGGGTTTCCAGCACCAAAAACTGTAGGGAAAATAATTCAACAAATGAAAATACTTTATATGCATAAAAGAAATACTGTTAATACAAATCATATAAACATTGGACACCAGTATTCAAACAAAAACATTACATTAAACACTATGAATATATTAACATTTCCACCCCCATTTCTTCCAATCAGGATGGATCCAACCTAATATCACACACCTTCAACACATCTCCTGGTAAGGGGGGAACTTGCCCAAATCTATAACATTCTTAACCTAATCTGTTAGAAACTGTTTCAAACTAGTTCTTTTTTCATGGTGTTCTGTTTTCATACTGTGTCTCCACTCCTCCACCCATCTTGATTAAACACCTGCTAACTTTGGTGCTCTGCTCGGATGCCAAGATACGAGAAACTGCAAATGTCTTTTTTTTTTTTTTTAGAGACAGGAAAATTGCAGAGTCTTGCTTAGCTAGTTACATGTGCTTTAAGATGTATCAAAATATGAAAATATAAAAACTCATACAAATAATCAACTACATAATTAATACTTTATGAAGAATGTCATCTCCTACAATTCCCCCATTTTGTACTTTTGGACAAAAAGAACACAAGAGTACAATCTGAGCTATATCTCGTAGTTTACCAGTGATGCTGAAGCAATCTCACCGTTTCTTGTCTATCAATCATTCTTTTCAATTGTTTACACTGATATTTCCACCAAATACACTGCCCCAAGTTCCACAGTACAAGTAGCCCTAGAGCCCCAAGGATAATGAGGAATATCCAGTCCCAGAAGTTATTTCCCATTGCTACTCCTGACCAGCCATACCGCTTCAGTACTGTGGCTTTCAGGTTTGCGAGATCGACTTCAACCTTTGCTTTTAGCAATTTCTCTTCTGCTTGTTGCAAGGCCAGCTTAACCAGCTTATGAACCTGTGAGAGTACGATTCCAAATACATGTCATCCCACCAAGCTGAGATTAAAAATTCCTCTGCTTCAAAGAGCAAGATCCAGTCTAGAAAGTCCTTAATTACAGGGTAATGTTGTAAAACAACTCACTTTTGGAATATTTTGGAAAAACTGTAAATAAATGACTTTCGATAATTCCAGCCCTACCTTCCACAGTAGAGAGCATTTTCTATCTAGACTGCAATGCCAACAGAACCTTTGAGCATTACAAAATATTCTGAAAAATTTCCTATACTGTTTTTATAGTCCTCCTTCAGATGTATAGCCCAGCAATGGCATGAAAGTCCATCAACATTTCCATTTTGTTTCACTGACTGGTAAATTATGTCAAAGTCAAAGGCCTCTGTTCCACTGCCCCCAACAGTATTCAGGTAACTCAATGTTTTGTTATCAGTCTACACAGAATATGTGTGACCAACAGCCAAATGCCATCTGTTAATACAGGGTATTGTATCTTACAGGATTGGATATATCAAGTTCTATTGTAACTACTTTTTGGTTGGTAAGCAAAGGAGAATAAATCTTAATATGGCATGTAGCTGTTTTTCAATTACCTGGCTCTTTTTTTATTGCTGTAAGATGTTAGTGTGGCCTAGCTGTAACATGTTGGTTTTGCGCGCTTCTGAACGGGGTTCATGCCTCAAGTTGGTATGTATTATTTATTTTTAAAAAGCAACAAGGAGTTTAAGTTTTTAATTGTAATTACTTTTCAAACAGGTTAATAATGCATTTATTGTAGAATGACTAGGGTTTTACCGATTTACATCAGGCATGAAGAAAGAAACACATTTAGATAGTATTGGCCTTAAGTTAAGAGAAAGGGAATATGTTTATTTCCTGCAACTGACTGGGAGGGATTCTTCAATGTCACTGATGAATGGGGATATGCTGTACAACATCTGTGCTGTGAACCCTAAACCATCAGCATGTCTTTGAAACAGCTGCCTAACTTCTCTTTGCTGTTCAACAATCAAACCTACATCCTCCAGTTCTGTTTTCTCTTCAGCCTAGAAAAAAGAAGGAAAAGAGGGGACTTGATTGAAGTCATTAAAATCATAAATCGTATGGATAAAATTAACCCAAAAATGTTGCACAGAGAGAAGAACAAGAGGGCATAAATGGAAACTGAGTAAATGAAAGTTTAGAACAGAAGGTAGAAAGCACGTTTTTACACAGAGAGTTACAAATGCATGGAATAGCCTACCTGGTGAAGTAGTAGGATCTAAGACACTGGGAACATTAAATAACAAAAACTACATCATGAAGACGAAGGAACATTCAAAGCAAATCTGGAATAAGGTTCTTCAAAAGCACCAATCAGGGGTAGGATATAAGAACATTTCCAAGGCATTGAATATCCCCTGGAGCACAGTAAAGTCCATTATTAAGAAATGGAGAGAATATGGCACATCTGTGAATCTGTCTGGAACAGGCCGTCCTCAAAAACTGAGTATCCGGGCGAGAAGGGCACTAGTCAGGGAGGCCACCATGAGGCCTATGGCAACTCTAAAGGAGTTACAGTCTTCCACGGCTGAGCTGGGAGACACTGTGCATACGGCAACAATAGCCCGGGTGCTTCACAAAACTGGCCTTTATGGGAGAGTGGCAAAAAGAAAGCCATTGTTGAAAAAAATTCACATCAAATCTCGGCTACAGTTTGCCAGAAGGCATGTGGGAGACTCTGAGACCAAGTGGAAGAAGATTCTATGGTCTGATGAGACCAAAATAGAGCTTTTTGGCCTCAATGCTAAGCGCTATGTTTGGCGCAAGCCCTACTGTGAAGCATGGTGGTGGCAGCATCATGCTATGGGGATGCTTCTCTGTGTCAGGGCCTGGAAAGCTTGTTAAGATAGAGGGCAAAATGGATGCAGCAAAGTACAGAGAAATCCTGGAGGAAAACCTGCTGAAGTCTGCAGGAGACCTGGGACTTGGGAGAAGATTCATCTTCCAGCAGGACAATAACCCCAAACATACAGCCAAAGCCACACTGGAGTGGCTTAAAAACAAAAAGGTCAATGTCCTGGAGTGGCCCAGTCAAAGCCCTGACCTCAATCCAATTGAGAATATGTGGAAAGAGTTGAAAATTGCTGTTCACCAAAGGTCCCCATCCAACTTGATGGAGCTTGAGAAATTTTGCAAAGAAGAATGGGCAAAAATTGCAGTGTCCAGATGTGCAAAACTGGTAGAGACCTATCCAAATAGACTCATGGCTGTAATTGCTGCCAAAGGTGCCTCTACCAAATATTGACTCAAGGGGGTGAATACTTATGCAATCAATTATTTTCTGTTTTGTATTTGTAATTAATTTAGAACAATATGTAGATTTTATTTTTCACTTTGACATTATGGACTTTTTTTTATGTTGATCAGTGGCAAAAACTCCTAATTCAATCCATTTTGATTCCATGTTGTAACACAATAAAATGTGGAAAAGTCCAAGGGGGGTGAATACTTTTGAGAGCCACTATACATATACCGTATCACTTTTTAAATAAAGACTTTTGTTTGAATGTTTATAATATTACAAGACATCCAAATTTCATTATATGTGTGTGTGTTAAGCGGATTCTGTGGCTGGCACTTCTACCACAGCAGAGGCAGGGTATAGGGACCGGCAGATGTGTACAGGAACATTTGGATGCTCAGCCTGGTACTTTGCCTATAGAACTGTGTGGCGGAGTGTCCCGCCCCTATATATTTATTTATTAGTATTTGTATTTTTGTTTGCGGTGCGGATAAAAGCGCTGCGTCTTTTGTTATTGTTTTTGTAAATTTTAAAAACCTTGTGAGGATGCATGGCTGATCAGCTACTGATTATTTAACTAGCTGACAGTCACGCATCCTTACTAAACTCGTGCAGACTGTGGCCGAGGGGTAATAAGATAATTAACAGCTAGTTAACCCCTCAGCCAGAGTATAAGAACCTGCAGCTGTCCGTGCTGCGGGGGGAGTGTACAGAGGAGAGTACTGGGAGCAGAGAGAGCGAGGAGAGAGAAAACAGTTAAGAACAATTGCTATATGTAAATATACTTGTTTCTGTTTATTTGTTTGGCCAATACGCCTTTTTGTTTTGTGTTTTGTTTGTTTAAATATTTTGGTTTATTTAGTTAATAAAACGGTGAGCGCCGTTGTGTTCAGCTTCACCCGCCCATCCACTGTTTTGTTTCTGTTACTTCCTGGTCCGTGACATCACCACACCTCACCACGGCAAGCCATCCTGTCACATATGGTGTCCTGCGTGGGACAAACAACGCCTCCAACAGCCGGACCAGGAAAGGAAAGGACGTTTTTAACAAAAGAAAAGAATTAACTTGCGCACATTCCGGATTATCACGCATTACTTGTTTGTGTCTCGTTACCTTTCCAACACACACACACGTGCGCGCGCACACACACACACACACACACAAGTATATAAAATAAAACTTTTACTAAGTACAAGTTTTACTACTTAAAAAATAGATATGCGTAACCTCTAAAAGTTGTATTTAATTAAAGTAGTCTATAAATGTATGTGGAAAATGTGGGAACATGGGGTAGTTACACTACAATACAATAAAAAAAACAGTATGATCCTTAGGCCTATATGAATATAAGATTGAGAACAGGGGGATATGTAAAAATACATACAAGCTGCCTGAGCAGCTTCAAACAAACATAACACAAAACAAAAAGGCGCGTTGGCCAAACAAATAAACAGAAACAAGTATATTTACATATAGCAATTGTTCTTAACTGTTTTCTCTCTCCTTGCTCTCTCTGCTTCCAGTACTCTCCTCTGTACACTCCCCCCGCAGCACGGACAGCTGCAGGTTCTTATACTCTGGCCGAGGGGTTAACTAGCTGTTAATTATCTTATTACCCCTCAGCCACAGTCAGTAATCTGCATTGTTATGACCGACTTTTATTCCTAAATCAGAACAGCATAGCAAAAACATAGACAAAAACATAGTGAGGAAAACTTTCATGACTTGTCCATGTAAACGCTGTCATTGACTCCTTTATCACAAAAAGTCATCACTATTTGGAAGGAAAGGAAAGAGAAAGATGGAACCTGGAGAAACTGAACAGCTAAAAGGGACTAACTGGCTAACAATTAACTTTTAACAATTAACAAGCAACCTCCACACCTCGCCCTCTCTCAACAGGAGTCCCCCAAGGGTCAGTCTTTGGTCCTCTCCTGCTCTCTCTCTACACCTGCTCCCTGGGCCCCCTCATCGCATCCTATGGTTTCTCATACCATTTCTATGCTGATGATGCTCAGATTTTCCTCTCCTTCCCCACCTCTGACTCCACCATCCCCTCCCGTATCTCTACCTGTCTGTCTGCTATCTCCTCCTGGATGCACTCGCATCACCTCAAACTCAACCTCTCTAAATCTGACCTCCTTTTCTTTCCCTCCTCCTCCTCCTCTGATCTCTCTATCTCCATTCCTCTGGAATCTACCACACTCTCTCCCTCCTCCTCAGCTAAGAACCTCGGAGTCACCCTGGACCCCTGCCTCTCTTATTCCCAGCACATCTCCACTCTGGCACGCACTTTCCGATTCTTCCTCAGCAACATACGAAGAATCCGACCCTTCCTCACCAACTACATCACCCAGCTCCTGGTCCAGGCCCTGGTACTCTCCCGCCTAGACTACTGCAACTCCCTCCTGGCTGGCCTCCCTGCGTCCGCCACCCGTCCGCTCCAGCTCATCCAGAACTCCGCTGCTCGCCTGGTGTTCTCTCTGCCTCGCTTCTCCCACGCAACTCCACTGCTCCGCTCACTCCACTGGCTCCCGCTCGCATCCTGTTCAAGACTCTTGTACTCGCCTACAGATTCTTTGACCAAACTGCACCCAGCTACCTCCAGACCCTCATCTCTCCCTACACCCCCACTCGACCTTTAATCTGTAGTATTTTTGTATTTAATTATATCCTGATGTAACTATCACTGACACTGTTATCTGTTCCGTTATTTAATCGTATTTTGTCATATACTTGTACTTGCTAGAACCAAAGTCATTGTATTTTATCTTGCTCTTAATTATATTAATACTTGTACTGTGATTCTTGAAATGTATTTTTGTTTACGACTGTAAGACTGTAAGGGCGTCTGCCAAGAAATAAATAATAATAATAATTTTCCCTCTGTCACATTTTGCACGGGTTTACTAAGGATGCGTGACTGTCAGCTAATTAAACACTCAGTAGCTGATCAGTCACGCATTTCCACAAGGTAATTTATAAAACAAAACCACACATTAACATGGCGGATGGCACCTCGCTCGTCATGCATTTTAAATCATACATAATAATACACAATAATCATATGGGCATTCCACCGGTCATCTATACAATAAATAATAATACATAATAATTATAATAATATATACACAGAGGGCAGGCACCCTGACACTAATTTAGTAAGTGTAATAAATATTGTTTGTTAAATATCTCAGTGGTGGCTGGTATCGTTGAAGCTGACAGCAGTTTAAGGAGATTTCCAAATTGAAATCCCTTTAAACACATTTTAGACTGTCAGATATCACTTAAATCGGGGAGATACCGATTCAAAACTTGTAAATACAAGATGAGATTACTTGCTTTTACATTTATTTTCAACCTATGTGTTGTTTTCAGTAATAATCATTGATAATGGGAAAAGTGTCTTCCGATAATCTGAAATATTTAACTTCTCCTTGCGTTTCAAGGACGCCAGTTGCTGGCCAGGGCTGCAGTTAGTTTGATGTATATGAAACAAGCTATGTGATTAATTTAATCTCCATTATTATGTAATGCGGTATGTATGTTTATATGCAAAATATTAGAAAGTAATAAACTCTGAGGTATACTGTGTTTAATTACATCATAAAGTTATAAGTCAATTTTAGTTGGAGTTGGAGGATAGTGCAGAATCTTAAGTACAACTATAACTATGGTACATTATCAGAGAGAGGTTGTTACTTGCAGTCTCTACTAACCTAAGCCTAGTACAGATTTTTATAAGCCTTTTTTGCAGCCATCTCGTCAGACAGGTACAACCAGTTTCAGACATAATAATAATAGTAATACAAATATAATGAGAAAAGACCAATTTAAACCGTTTTCTTAATGTATGCAAAGCTACATGAATAAATATCTCGGGTCATATTGGCCTGAGGCATTATGTTTGTTTACAAAGTCATTTCTAAAACAACTAAACATCAAATAGTTTATTTTCTGTTTATAAGTAAATAGGTTCCAGAAAGATCCTTGGCAGACAGGGGTAACATATAAAACTGGACAATGTGTATTCACTTGAATTACTTGATAAGAGAACTACAAGTGCTTAGTCATTTAAATTAGGCTAAACATCAGTGATTATTTTAGTTCATTGTGTGTTAATAAAAACGTTTTTAAAACATACTTTTCATGTATTTTCCTTAAAAAACTATATAAAATAAGTAGTAAAAGAAAAAATGATTTAAATCACTGATTTAAATCGACTTGATTTAAGTCAGCCTACCCTGGAATAAACTAAACTAGACAAGCAATGCACTGGAGAAACAGGAACATGACTTTCCACTAGATGTTTGTAGGACAGATACAAAAGCTACAACTTTATTGCTAGACCTACACCAGTTTCATTACATGTCTTCCAACATGATGACACAATTAGACAGCATGGATCTATTTCTGTGCTCTGCCCTGTTAGGACTACTGACACTCCACTCCACTATGCATCCCTAGTGGCGAATGATTTGTGTATAATGAAACCGCTCTAAAAACATCTGGAAAATGATGAGACAATCTAAGGAAGGGCAGCAGTGTATAGTAGTTAGGGCTCTGAACTCTTGACCGGAGGTTCGTGGGTTCAATCCCAGGTGGGGGACACTGCTGCTGTACCCTTGAGCAAGGGACTTTACCTAGACTGCTCCAGTAAAAACCCAACTGTATAAATGGGTAATTGTATTAAAAAATGTATAATGTGATATCTTGTAACAATTGTAAGTCACCCTGGATAAGGGTGTCTGCTAAGAAATAAAATAATAAAAAAATAAGGAATGCATTGAGAGCAGTCATGAATAAGGATAATGCCTTTTGAAGTGCATTTCTGTTCATGCAACTCAAAATAAGTCTCCTACATTGGATTTGGCAACAATTCTGCAGGCCTCCAGGTTCATGTTAGCCAAAATGATCAAAGTCTGACAGTGTTTTTATTTAGTCTGTTGATCTTTTAGTATTTCACAATGTGGTGTTCCAGCCCTATCTCCGAACCTTACTTGGTAGGGTGTCTGGCTAATGTTTATCTCTTGCACACAGAAATATGTTTACACATGGGTCATAATAAGGCATTTGGTCAGAGTTCACATCTGTCTACACAGGTTCAGCAAGGTCTGGGTATTGTCATGTACTTTTACTCTGATACTCTACCCTGATACTCTACCATCCAATCATATTTCCCCTTCTGATCTTCTCATTCAAGCACATCTTTCCAAAAAGGTAGATCATGGGGCATCTCTAATTCATGACATCCATACATGGATCTCGGAATGCCGGTTTACATTTGTCTTATACCATTGGATTAGTAATGGTTTATGTAAGCCACCTCTAGCCTGCCATAACCATTTGGTATATATGTTATTATTCGTTTATTTAGCAGACGCCTTTATCCAAGGCGACTTACAGAGACTAGGGTGTGTGAACTATGCATCAGCTGCAGAGTCACTTACAATTACGTCTCACCCGAAAGACGGAGCACAAGGAGGTTAAGTGACTTGCTCAGGGTCACACAATGAGTCAGTGGCTGAGGTGGGATTTGAACCGGGGACCTCCTGGTTATTAACCCTTTTCTTTAACCACTGGACCTTTTCATGTGGTTCGGGGGGGGGGGGGGGGCGGTACTAGGCCCCTGCTCCCTATCATCTTCTTCCACCAATTAAATATATTACCTCCCAACCAGGTATTTTCACAGTACACATGCGACCCAAGGAGCTAACCTTCATCGTTATAAATGACTCTGGACTCAGGACGCACCTCCAGAGCAATTATACTGGAAGGTCTGGACTTTAAATAAACGTATAAAGTCCCTTCTAAAAAAAAGGAAATGCAATCCCAGCAGGTAGTGATCGAGAATCTCAATTTATTCTCTATTGCAACTCCATCTCCGCAGAACCCGTCTTTTCTCCTAAAAAAGCTCCCCAGCTATGCTCAGCCGTTCAGCAGCCCCAACCAGACAGAAGGCAGTCTGTATCAGAGCAATTCATCCCGACAGCTAGCACTTCAAATCAGCAGGAACTTGCTCCAGTCAGATCAATCCAACAAGAGCACTCCTTGATTTTTCAAAAGATTAAAACTTTTATGCAGCCATTTGCTGACAAATTATTCTCGGTTAATACCAAACTGAGTGATTTAAATAAAAGGGTGTCTAAAATCGAACAAGAGAAGCAAACTTCAGCTCTTTCAGTTTTCTCCTCTATTCCTGCAGGAATAGCACTAGGTGCAGCTACAGCTACTTCCGGTTCAATTCTAACATTGGTACCTTCAGAAGATCCTCCCATCTTCAACCTTGCCACTGCTTCAGCATTTGGTTCCACCTCCCCAACCACAGCTAGGCGTCATTCAATATCCCCGCAAATTCGGCGCAATATAATTGAAGGCAAGGACATTAATCTCGTTTCATTACTTATGGCGACATCACAATTCCTAGATCACAGAGTAGTGGATTACGGAGATCTGTCAGTAACATTAAAATCCAGCGGAGAGGTCAAGTGGGGGTGTAGGTAGAGATGAGGGTCTGGAGGTAGCTGGGTGCAGTCTGGTCAAAGCATCTGTAGGCGAGTACAAGAGTCTTGAACAGGATGCGAGCGGGAGCCAGTGGAGTGAGCGGAGCAGTGGAGTTGTGTGGGAGAAGCGAGACAGAGAGAACACCAGGTGAGCAGCGGAGTTCTGGATGAGCTGGAGCGGACGGGTGGCGGACGCAGGGAGGCCAGCCAGGAGGGAGTTGCAGTAGTCTAGGCGGGAGAGTACCAGGGCCTGGACCAGGAGCTGGGTGACGTAGTTGGTGAGGAAGGGTCGGATTCTTCGTATGTTGCTGAGGAAGAATCGGAAAGTGCGTGCCAGAGTGGAGATGTGCTGGGAATAAGAGAGGCAGGGGTCCAGGGTGACTCCGAGGTTCTTAGCTGAGGAGGAGGGAGAGAGTGTGGTAGGTTCCAGAGGAATGGAGACAGAGAGGTCAGAGGAGGGGGAGGAGGAGGAGGAGGGAAAGAAAAGGAGGTCAGATTTAGAGAGGTTGAGTTTGAGGTGATACGAATGCATCCAGGAGGAGATAGCAGACAGACAGGTAGAGATACGGGAGGGGATGGTGGAGTCAGAGGTGGGGAAGGAAAGGAAAATCTAAGCATCATCAGCATAGAAATGGTATGAGAAACCATAGGATGCGATGAGGGGGCCCAGGGAGCGGATGTAGAGAGAGAACAGGAGAGGGCCCAAGACTGACCCTTGGGGGACTCCTGTTGAGAGAGGGCGAGGTGTGCAGGTTGCTCCACGCCAGGTTACCTGGTTAGTGCAGTTGGAGAGGTAGGAGGAGAACCGGGCCAGAGCAGTGCCAGAGATTCCCAGGTCAGCGAGAGAGGATAATAGAATAGAGTGATCGACAGTGTCAAAGGCAGCAGAGAGGTCGAGGAGAATTAGGACAGAGGAGAGAGAGGCAGCTCAGGCAGAGTTTAGTGAGTTAGTGACAGGAGGGCGGTTTCAGTGGAGTGATCAGAGCGGAAGCCAGATTGGAGAGGGTCGAGCAGAGCGTGGTTGGACAGGAAAGCAGAGAGCTGGCGATGTAACACCTAAAGCTAAAGCAGCACCTGGTATCACCCCTAATTATTCAAACAGATTCTCATTTCACAATCCTATACATTCTTCAGCTCCTCCTGATCAATCCACAAGACAAGATAAATACGGTCACAGAATCAGATTCGCAGGAGGAAGAGAAATTTGCAATAACAAACACCGGTTTCTGTTTAAAAAGACAATGTAATTGCATTCACATGTGCGGCACTTGTGGAGATGGTCACCCCAACACAATCTGCCCTTTAAATCACAAGTGACTTTCTCCGATGCGCATAGTCACCACTCCCATAAACATTCCGGCATTATGTAATAAATTAAAAAATCATCCTGATATCAATTTCACCAATTACTTAATTGACGGATTAAAAAACAGGTTTTCAACCGGTCTCAGTCAAATTCCTTCTTACTCATTTCAAAGCAAAAATCTTAATTCTGCTAATCAAGATCCAGAGACAGTTCAATTTCTCATCGAAAAAGAAATTATAAAAGGATTTATAGTCGACCCATTTTTAGCTCCTCCCTTTCCAGTCGAGAGGGCCCCCGGCCAAACCCCTCCTTTAGCATGCATGATTCTTTGTTTTCTTCTCTTTCAGGTACTGATGCCTCTATTTATGTGAGGGCCCCAAGCAGTGGATCCCCTCTTTGTTTGTCGGGTCACCTCAAAGACGCTGACCCCTGTCCTGCTTGTCAGGTCTCCTCAACGATGGAACCCCCCCCTTCTATAATGTTGGGCTTTTGAAGAGGCGGAAAACCCAGCTCAATATGTTCTAACAACTACTAACTTCTTGTTTTCTTTCCGGTTCGCAAGCCTCTTCGTATGTCGGGTAACCTCAATGACGGTGCTCTGCTTTGTATGTCGGGTCACCTCAAAGACAGTGGCCCCCCTACTGCATTTGTTGGGCCATTGAAGAGTCAGAACCTCTTTTATGTGTTAATATTAGTAATCAATGTGTTTTCTTTCTGGTTCGCAAGCCTCTTTGTATGTCGGGTCATCTCAGAGACGGTGACCCCTCTTCGTTTGTCGGGTCATCTCAGAGACGATGACCCCCCTCCTGTTTGTCGGGTTTCCTCAATGACAGAACCCCTCTTTATATGCGTAGGGCCTTTAAAGGACGGAGCCTCTATATGTTATATGTTACTAACTTTATGTCTTACAGCAGGTGGCCTTGTTCCACCCTGTGAAGTACCATTGATCACTAACCGCTTTATTCTTGCTGGCTTTTGTGCTGTTTTATGTCATTTGCATGTACTGCATACTGGATAATAGGTAGGGCAATGTTCATTCAGCCTTCGTTCAACATATATACGTTAGGATGTACTGTATATGCTCTTGGTGCAAGGCCTGGGTTGACAGTTTGTACAAACCCTAGGCAAATCCTTTTGGTAAATGGCCAAAGTGCTTTACGTTTTTTGGCACACACTCTTAATTTGTCTGGTTAGTAGCAGAGATTCTATCAGGATATATACTTTGCCAATACAGTCCAAAAGGACTGTTGTGGCTACAATCACATGTCTGATCACATTTACCATTAGAATCATCAAAACATGGTGATAAATGGTTTTGTCAACATTCTTAATGAGGAAAATAGGACTGGCTAATGTTCATCTCTCTTGTAAATGTTACATTACCAATCATTAAGGGGCCTTTCTGTATTCCTTTCAGAGTCCACACTGCACACACCAGAATTATCCATTTTGAAAAGAAGTATTTCTTAATGTTAGATTTGGTTTTATTGAAATACATCTGATGAATTAATGGGCATCTTGGGTATATTGCTGAAGTACAATTACTGGCTAACCTTGTACTGTATTGTGGCAGTAATTCCTCAATATCAGTGCCACAATACTAAGTTAGCGGAAGATTGAAGATTGTTTCATATGTTACGAGCCTGAAAATACAAAATATTTATAAATACAAAAAATAAGGCTGTGTTATGAAAAAACATACAGAGGTCTAGATGTTTATATCTATACATATGTCATAGAGTACCCTACAATGTACTGTATACATTTCAGACTGTATTATTATAGAAGCTTTGTAGCTGTTCTTAATACTGCATCACAATTTTAGCCACCTCACTCTTTACTGTTAGCTTATAAAGACACCTCTGAGCCTAATTAAACACAGCACACCCATTTTGTATGGGTAGCTTGCAATTATCAAACCAGCAAACCTAATATTTCCTGTATAAAAGGTGAACACATGATAGTAAATCTGTACATTATACCAAACTGTAACAGGGCGAGCAGCCCTGTACATTGTTTATTTTTAGATCGGGGTCTCCCCCTCCGCCCCTGTGCAGAGTATTGTTTTTGTTTATTATGATTTATTGTATTATTGTATTTATGTCGGCGAGCGCCGTATGTTTTATTGTATTGTATTTATGACGGCGTAGCGCCGTGTTATTGTTTTGTTTATTTTTAAAACGTGTCCTGGCAGAGGCGAGATCGGTGCTCGTCCTCTGCCAGGAGTAATAATTAAAACTCGTGCAGAAGGTGGCCATCTCCCGAATTAATTAGGTGATTTAATTTGTTGCTAATCGGGAGATGGTCACCTGTTATAAAAAGCCTGCAGACTCGGGGTGGGTGTTTTAGGTGGAGTGTTTAAGAGGATACGCGAGAGCGAGAGGAGATACATTTATTTAAAACGTACGGATCAGTGAAGGCAGTTGCTC
This sequence comes from Acipenser ruthenus, assembly GCF_902713425.1. Taxonomy (NCBI): domain Eukaryota; kingdom Metazoa; phylum Chordata; class Actinopteri; order Acipenseriformes; family Acipenseridae; genus Acipenser; species Acipenser ruthenus. The sequence continues at coordinate 53,277,641 of NC_081190.1, read as the reverse complement.
AGCCTGACCGTATTTATTTTGTGTTCGAGATTTATTTTTGTTTACTTGTTTTATTTCTGCTCTGCAAGCAAGTGTTTATTTTTGTTTAAATATTTATTTTTGGTTGCTTTAAATAAAACGCACAATGCACACTGCACAATACCTTTTTGATTTTGTTGTCCCTTCTTCTGCCGTGACGTCAGACCCTCAGCCATTCCTGCCACACAAACAAATTATATTTTTTACCATAATGCGTGTGTCTTTTATTATTATTATTATTATTATTATTACTTAGCAGACGCCTTTATCCAAGGCGACTTACAGAGACTAGGGTGTGTGAACTATGCATCAGCTGCAGAGTCACTTACAACAACATCTCACCCGAAAGATGGAGCACAAGGAAGTTAAGTGACTTGTTCAAGGTCACAGTGAGTCATGAGTGAGCCGGGATTTGAACTGGGGACCTTCTAGTTACAAGCCCTTTTCTTTAACCAAATCACACTGCCTCATTTGAAAATATGAAATCTATAAAGTGATGAAAAAATACAAAAAAAGTTACAGTAAGATTTACTAGAACTATTTTGTTAGCTCCCTATGCCAATTCTGTGGAGTGGTTTGGTTTAGTAAGTTATTTAACAAATGTTTTTGCTCAAATAAAATAACAAATGTCAATCGCCAACTCTTGTTATTTACAACAGGAAAACAAAAAAGTACAACATCTATTTATTGGCTTAAAAACATCTATCTTTGTTTTGAAACATTAGTAGCATTACATACAGTAAATAAACAATAATTTAGTTGTGGTACAAAGCTTATGGGGCCATTGTAAATAGCAACTCAGTCATCACATCCTGGTAACTTTTTAAAACTCAGAAGTTCAAAGCACCACTGTGGTCTCTCCAAGTACAGCTGGTACACTAGAGTGTACCAAGTAACCTGTCCCTCCTACAACAGGGCTTCTCATACCCGGTCCTCAGGACCCCAGTGGCTTCTGGTTTTCATTCCAATTGAGTCCTCAATTACAGAACTAAAACCTTAATTGAAGTAATAAATTGCTTAATTAAACTTTTTAATTGTTCTCAGCTGCTAAAAAGTTGCAGATTTCAAGTTACATCAACAATTTTATAGTTAACTTACAGTCTCCAACTGTTTAAGTGCTGAAAACAATTCGAAAGGCCTAATTAAGCAAATTATTAGTTGAATTAAGGATTTAGTTAAGTAATTGAGAGCTTAGTTGGAACTGAAACCAGAAGACACGGTCCTGAGAATCGGATTTGAGAAGCCATGCCCTACAACACTCTGCCACAAGTGGATGTAAGAAAGACAACATTTGTTCTGATTACCAAATACAAGGGGGTGTTAAGGGCTTGCCCTCCTACAGTATATGTGGAATCTTAGTGTTGTTCTACACATTTAGAAATGCCTCATTGCTACCCACTACCTGTTCAGGAGGACTAAAGATCAACAAACAACCTCCATTCCTTCTCTCAAGCCAATCAACAATTTTTATTCACAGAACCTTGGAGGCGAGGCCCAGCCTGGGAAGTGTAAAATACTCTGAGACACAGTCTATGAGTGCAACGTTTTGTTTAAATTTAACATTTATTTGTTTAAATGTGTACATTTAAAACTTTACCAAACTTTCGCTTTTTAAAGTTTACCATAGTTTACCATGCTTCGACTATATATTTTGTATTTACCATGCTTTATCACCGTTATTTAAATGCTTAACCAACCCTGTTGTGATTCATTTGTATTGTATGCCCTGGATCTTAAAGGTATTCTTTTCTCAAAGAATATAGCTTTGGAATAGCAAATCACCAGTCATAACACATTTCAATTAATACATTCCAATGAAAAAGGCTTATATTATTAGTATAATAAATAGATAAATGGAAAGTAATTATTATTAGATTTATATACCTACAATAAGGAAGGGAGTCAAAATAATGGGCAATAAAAAACACAAAATGTAATCTACTGTATCATTTTTAAATTCAATAGATAGTGTTATACCCACCCCTTGTGGAATAACAATGAATTGCAGTCTGAACCAGTAATGAGAATCCTGATGCTCTGAAGGGTCACAAACAGCAACATAAAAACATAATATTACGTTACCAAAGACAGTATGAGCACTAACCTCTATTTGGTACCAAGTACTGTGCTGATTGTAAATACTGTAAAGCCATAAATGTTTGCGACCAAAATATTTGGCGAATCACACCCATAAAACCTATTTTGCTCAGCTCCAGAAATGTTGGTGACCTGTTGCACTGGTAGTAGTATATTACTTCATTATATGTACAGCACTAAGATATTCATGCCATTTTTTTTTGTTTTTCATACACAAAAAACGCGTGGGACTTTGCGCTCTATTCCTCTTTCTGAGAGGTCATCAACCGCTTGTTGGTACACATGCTTGTTGCGCTGTTTTGGGTGATCAAGCTGGCTCAACACATTCAAGTCACTAACTATACTTAGTGATGCCCGGGTTTCCTCCTCGCTCCAGCGATTTTGAGTGGAGGGCGGACGTGCGATGTCTTTGGACATAGCAGCTCACTTGCTCTTTGTGTTTAACTTTAGCATAGTTTTTACAGCAAGGGTATTCTCAAACAGCTGCTTTAATACTATAACAAGGGCATAACGCAATTCACGGTAAGTGGTTTTATACAGAACTGTAAAGCCACAAGAGATACACAACATGACAGGCCAAACACAGCAAAAAAACAACAATAAAAAAGCAGCCTCGCATTATCATTAAGGTGAACTACTCCACTGCTAACTATAAAACCGCCCATCAGCCAATACTTTCTGCCATCCTGGAATCCATAGTAACAACTGACCTGCTCCCTTGCAATATTTATAGTGATGTCACTTAAGGATAAACACGCTCATTAACATTTACACATTGAGCGTGGATTTTCCAGTGTGTTTCGTCATTCACACGAGTAAATGAGATTCATCCTATCCCTCTCTTTGGCCGTTTTTTTTTTGGCCACAAATCTGATTTACACGAGTAATTCTCCCAAACGTGTATGCGTATCACCATTTCATATTCATTCCGTCCCTCACTCCATTTTTGCTCACAGATTTTATTATATTTTATTGTATTGTACTTTTACAGACATAAAAAAGCAATAGTGATAGTGCACCTCAACTTTTGCATATATCCCTTTACTTTGGACAGTGAGAAGCTTTAATCTTTATTCAAGTAAGATCAATCAATCTTAATTATATATATAGCACCTTTCATAGTGGAACACCATCTCAAAGCACTTCACAGCATAGTAAAAGAATAACAGTGCCTCATACAATAAATACCGTAGATTGAATATTATAATGCTAAACTACAGTAACATACATAAATTACATTTCATCACGCATTAAGTTTGAGAATTATAATGTTAAACTACAATAAAAGAAACAATCACAATGCATCGTACAATAAAATATAAGATTTTGGCTCATTTGGCGCGATGCATCAGTAACCCTGGCCATAATTGTTTTTTTTTTGTTTGTTTGCAGTTGCACACAGTGGCAGCCATTACCGTTGTACTGTCATTTTTTTCAACTGTGCTATATTTACTTACATAAAACATATCTACTGCTTTTACATTTTGTAAAATAATATTCAAAAGACTAGTAGCAGATAATATACTTTGTATGGCATTGTTTTTTTCTTTTCTTTTAGAAAAAGATTGCTGTGGTGTCCAACTACCTTGAAAAACAGGAGTATCCACAAATGTACTCTACATATCAGAGGCATGATTTATTTAGAGACGTTACAACCTGCTTTTCCCCCACTGTATGAAGAAGGGGGGATAAAATATTCTGACACCACAGTATGATCCGTCAGAATTTAAACATGCATTTCCCCATAGTGCATCAAACCAAGAATACATCATTTGAAGATTAAAATACTATTAAAAAAATAGAGTGCATCGAACCAAGAATACATTGTTTGAGATACGAGTATGTGACAGTGAAATATATTTTCGGTATTTATGACAAGGGAAAGGTGTGATAATCAAAACAGAGTGGGAACTTTGCTTTAAGCTCAATGCAAAAATAGTGACATCTGCAGAAAGACACAAGAGTTGTACATATTTTTAGAAAAGATGTAAACCGAAAGGTCTCGGATTATGCAATTCCGACCTATTTTAGGCTTGCAAACCCCCGACCCCAAGTGGCCATTTCTCCATTTAGTACAGGAGATGACGGTCAACAAAAAGCCACGAGCATCAGGCTAACGATCCCTTCCTCCCCGTGTGTCCCGCTGACACATCCATAGCTGACTACAATTACATTTGATCCTCCATGGGACAGACTTATTGTTTTTGATCAACTTCCTGGTCCCAGAGTTCCTGAATAAAGCAGCTCAGCAGCACAAACAGCCAACCATGAACGGGCAGATAATAACAGCTACAGTTAGAATTGTTCAATTACTTGGGGGCGGGGCCGTCCTTGCAAATCAAACTGACTGGCTTTCCAAAGTGCCACTCAGCTCTGCTAAGGAGTAGGCAAAAAAATAAAAAATAAAGGAGCAGATAGCTGCTCACTAGGTGTGCCAACCAATACAACTCTGCGTGCCACTCTGTGCACGCGTGCCATAGGTTCGCCATCGCTGGCCTATACAGTATACATAGTGTTCCATCTTTTATTTTTTAAATTTCCAGGAATTTTTCAGAGTTTATTTTACATATATTAATTGCCACAATAATCAGACTTTGATTGGCCAACAGAATCAGGTGATAATGTGTTTGTGAAGTGACAGGGAACCACGTTTGAACGTTATTTGATCCTCTGACATCTAAACGTCTGCTGTATCCTAGGATACAGTGTAGTGCTGCTTAATACAATGTCAGAGTCAAAATAAAACAGCATTGTAATCAAAATATTGTGTATTTCCTAGAAAATAGTCCTGGGAAAATATTGTATAATAGAAAAAAAATTGGGTATAATTCAGTAAAACCCGACGGCCAGTAATTTTTCGATAAAATTCGGAATAAATCAGAAACTCGGAACACTAAGTATACAGTATAGTAGTAAAATCAAATGAACACCTAGCATACTTTCTTTTTACTTTAGCCTGTAACACAAAATAAATCATGCTGCTATATTGTACACATTGGTGTACAATGCAAATAAAATATTATTTTAAATTGAAACTAAATGATTTCAGCTGGTTTTTTTGTTTGTTTGCTTTTTAATTATTATTATTTTTAACTTGGCCTACACAGTTAACAAAACGTAGATAATGGTGCCGCATTGACAAGTTATGATACTTACAGGAAGACAGTCAATTCTTGTTACACATTTCAAGGGACCAGCAACACATTTTGCGTTATACAACTAATTTGTATTATCATGAGTAGCCTATAAGCAAAATGTATACTGTCAGTTTTTATTTAAGTTAGTCAGTGGTGCAGTGCACCTGCACATTAATAGAATAGGTGTGTTTCCTATTCCTATAAGATGCTCAGAATAGGCTGGAGGGGTTAGCAGCACATGTGTGCAGTCTATTGCTCCCAAGACGTTGGGGAATGTTGTTTTCAAGGCTTGTACGTACACCCTGCTTTTATGGAAAAATAGGTATTTGTGTTTTCACAGGAAAAAGCAGACAGGGAAATGCCAGCAACAGCTGCCACAGTCCCCTGAAAGGACCCAGAGGCAAGATAATGCCGGGTGGAAATAGTTTGACCACTGCAGGAATTGCATGGCTTCTCTGGGTGATAGGCTCCAGGTCATCTTTTAAATCAGACAGCAGCTCAAGAATTCTGTGGCTGCTGAGCCTGTACTTGTGCTTAATTTAGTCTTCATTTAAATCTAAGTGGGTATTGCAGGTACAAAATACCCTTTCTCTTCTCATCCTACAATGTCTCCTTCTTGCTGCAATCTCAGCAGCCATGGTTAGGGGATATTATTTTTCATACAGCCTTTTAAAGGTCTTCTAAACCTGCTTTCAAAAGTTCTTGATGCAATTGTAAGTGTCTCAATTGCCGGCAGCTTTAGTACATCTCATTATAATATTTGAGAACCCTGATTTGCACTATCTCCACCCAATTTTTGCAAATTTATGCAGGAATGCCAATAATTACATATTCATCTATGGCTGAACCGCAAAGAAAAACTGCTGCCGCAAAGCACTCCCTGAAAAGTCGCGAATAGAATTGCGTTTATTTAGTACATTTCACCCTAGACTACTACTCGTTTGCAACTGGTTTGCGACTATTGCGACAGTCGCAACACTTTAGTACATCTACCCCATAGTGTTTAAAGTTCAAAGGGTTTTTTGCATAGACCCTACTAAAAGCTTAATTATCCGTTAAACTGATAACCACAAACTTTCATAGCTGTCCAAGAAACACATTTTCCTGATTACAGACTGCTATTTTCAAGAAGATATTTGGCATTAGTCATCAGGGCTTGAGCGTGTGCTATTTTTACTTAACCCTTTGAGTAGTACAAACGTACCGGTACGTTCTGCAACTTTAAACTTTAATTCCGATTTAAATTTAAATACTTACAATTCTTCCACTGAATCGGATGTCAGCGAGTGTGTCAGTGAAGACATAAGTGAAGAATATTTACCATCAACATCAAGTGACAGCGAAGAGGTGGCGCCAAGCTCTGTGTGTTGCTCCATGCTTCAAGGAGTAATCATACGCTGAAGCATTAGACACTCACTCCCTCCACCCCCACAACCTGTTTACCCGGATATGATTTATTCATGCCTAATTAAAATAATACATTATCATTCACTACCTGAGCCTACTAATCTATGCTTCTCCCATGCATATTTTTGCTCTCTTTTTTTGTTAGGACGTGTTGTTGTGGTTGTTCCACCCCGTTGTTTATTGTTTACTCCCTACATTTTATTTCTTTAGTCAAAACCTTTCCCTATGACTAAATAAAAAAATATGTATGTATTTGTTTTTTTTATTTACGGTAAAAATCATGTGTCTGTAGTTTGTCTGTACGCTGTACTCGTAATAATCAAGCGCATGCAGAAGATACCAAAAAAGATAGAAAACAAAACCTCACTCCCGTAGGACCGGCAGTGCATTTTAGAACTCACTACTCAAAGGGTTAAGGGGATACTTTGACTTTTTTGACAAATAGAGGGGCTTCTAAAATGTTAAGTTTGTATTGATCTGCAGTGTTAGACATTCAACAAAATCTGTTGGTACCCCGAACCATTTTAATTTTCATATCAATGTCATTTAACATCAGTTTTTCTTGAAAAAAAATATCAGCATTAATGGGTCCTAAAAGTTTGAATACTTGGCTTCTTGAAGTAAATAAGTGACGGCCTTGTAACCCCTCATTGGCCCCTGTTGGATCCTGCACTTCCATGTTTTCTGGGGTATTTTTCTAAAATAATCCAAATGTATATTGAGGGTCTCTATGCTAAAGTTTAGCAGGTGTTCTATTATGCTCCTGTAGGGGGAAGAGTTGTTGCATTGGCGAATTAGACGATCTCCTAAAGTCACATCCACTTGTGAAAATATTGTAGCTGCAGGATAATGAATAATCCTTACCTTACTAGTACAGTAGACGCTTGTTAGTAGCAACACCTGGTAAGAGCAACATTTCCCTGAGAACATTACATTAAAAATCCGCTCGGCAACAGCAACATAGCCGCCACTTAAACAGCAACATTTATGTCGCTGTGATGTCACATCCTCAGCAGTCGCCCTTATCCAGATACTGTAAAACTTCCATTAATCGCCCACGAATGCACCCAAAAGTCTGTACAGTGATCTTATCAGTTTGTTTTACAAGGCAAATTCATTCTCTGTTTGATTATTCCAGCGATTATTTCCTGCAATGTGTAAAACAAACAAAAAAAAATGTTTTGACGTGATCGCAACTAGAAGAAAATAGAGCTGTATGAGGATAATAGAAATGAAAAAAGAGCAAGGGAAGTGAATATAAGTACTGTACAAAGCTTGCTTATTGTATGCTATTATATACAGTAATATCTATTTGTGCAGTTTCCTTCATAATGACAATAATATTTTATCTGTAAGCATGTAACCTACATTTAAAAAAGAAAAGACAATAAATGTACCAGTAGAGGATGAGTTTGATTTATTTATTTTTTTAAATGTTTTAGAAAGTGTCTACGAAAGCTACAAATATACTTGAAAAGAATGTAGCATGTACTGTAGCTGTTTTAAGTATCAGAAAAAGCAGGCTGCCTTTGTTCAGACGTCACTCCCCATAACAGCAACCGCTGCTTAAGATCAACATAGCAAAGGGCACCGTTATGTTGCTACTAACGAGCGTCTACTGTTTTTTGCATGAAAGCCTTAAAAGAGTGTGTGATAGGGGAGACCTGTGCTGGCTATCAGACGCATGCATGATCCTGCAGCGGGTGGTCGGATCTGCCTGCCAATCATGGCAATGACATAGAGAGGTTGGGTGAGGGTGGGTCATGTCTCTCTCTGAGTGGTCTGGAGGCGGATCTTGGGGGGTTGATCAACTAATAAAAATTACTCTTTGCTGTTTCTTCGTTCTTGCCCTTGTAGGAGAAACGACAGCGGGAGCTGGGTTCGTAAATCTGGAGTAAACAAACCAGTGTCTGGAACGAGAAAAAGGGCAAGCAAGCCCAGAAGAGGAAGGCAGCTGCCGTAAATAATTATTTACGTACCCGAGTGGGACGTTGGCAGTTTAGGTAGGGAAGTCTGGGCAACCCTGTGAGTAATAGTGAGGGAGTAGCAAAGCATAACTGAAACCCGAGCCTCACCAGATAGCGGAGGCTGCGGGACGCTGCAAGAAGCAGCACCTTTTGTTTGTAGTTTTGTTATTGTGTTTTATTTTTTTTTCCATTTGAATTCTGTTTTTTATATGATGTACACGATAATTTGCCTGAGAAGAGAAACTTACCATTGTTGGCATTTTCATTAAACTGCCTTGGAAACTAACCTTATCTTTGTTGGTATTGTTCATCCACAGTACAACGCTGCCCCCTTGTGCCTTAAATAAATATTGAACACCAGTGAGGCAGTCTCAAAGAAACTTTCTGTCTTCCGTGTGTTCAATGAAACCCCACACCCTCCCACAGAGTGTTATTCAAATTAGGTTTATCTTCACCATTCCCTGCTATATACAATTCTAGGGCACTGCACCAGAAAGGGTGAAGGAATTTCTAGATACAGGCTTTTATCTATACTTGTTTGGGTATAAGGGATGGTAAACAAATCCATTTTGGATTTCACACATTCTTGAGACATATGGTGAACCAGTGTCGTAATTTAAATGTTTATAGTTTTCTTTTTGGGAGTTCTTTTTTTTGAGTTTTTGATTTATTAGTCCTTCTCTGTGTACTGTTGCCTTTTTGTTTTTATGACAGAGTGATCCTGGGTGCCCACATAGTAACCTCTAGGTAAGGTGTAACATTGTTTTATTTGAGTATCTGGATTGAAAGTCTTAACAAACTTGATAGTAAAATCAGATATAGTGTTTTTAGGGAAAATATCCCGTGAAGCATTGCTAGGAAGAGTCACATAAAAAGAGGCTTGATCCATTTTGCTTAAGGCTTTAGATGTAATGAAACCTTTAATACTTGCTACCTCTTTTTTATCCAACACTTGGTTAGACCTGACCCAACTGTAACATTTTTCAGGCCACCCCAACCATTTTATAAAATAATACTTTTTACCATTTTTTTTTCTTTATCAGATATTACCTTCTCTACTTTAAGCACCCTATCAATCAGACTTTGCCTTTATCTTCTGCATTTCGGGCTCATAAAAGGTTCCAGTTATTTCCTCTACCTCATAATCATTCAGTTTATACACCGGAGGATCTCGGGTAGACATTCGGTTATAGTAATAATGTAATCCGTAGACGTCTGTTCATCATTTTATAAAGAGCTTAGCTTTGAAACTCTGACGTCATCACCTATCCTAAACTTGAACTTTGGCCGTTTGGTGGGAACCTCCTTAGAGAACAAGGTTTTAAACACTTTAACACTAGCACCGCCATAGCCACTTTTTGAATGGCTTTTGCAATTCAAATTTAAATATCTCTGTGTATGTGAATATCTCGTGCATGTCCGTTCTTAAGTGTTACTAAATATTTGAATTAAATACCCATACGGTATTTCAGCTACAGAATTGAATACATTATAAGCACTTGCTTCAACCGCCAGATCTGCAGTTTATGGGGCATGTTGTATTGAAATCAATACAATACAATATAGTGCTGAAACACTAATGAAAGTCATTCTACACATCATATATTATTATTATTTATTTTATTAGCAGTTGTCACAAAGTCTACACATTGAATCACAGTACAGTGTGATATAGCTACGCTACTTTTTTCTTGTCTGCCTGTCCTCTGAATCAGCTCAGCACTGTCCTTTGTAATTCAATCTTGAGAATGTTGCAAACCCAGGTGTTGTGATCAATGCCTTGATCAGTCATCTCTTGATCATGTATGCTAATTCTTTTATATTAGGTGTAGGACTGGCGAAAGGCTGGCTGGTGTTAGCATTTATTAGACTTTGCTGTGGGCCCTCCAATTCATTATTATCTGTATACTGACTGAGAAGATGGCTCAAAGACGAGTACTGAATACTGAAGAAGTGCTTGAACTGTTACAAGATTTGGCTGAAGGAGATTCTGATAAGTTATGTTCATTTTTGTTTTATGCTATTTTTCTAACTTGTTATTTATGTTTTAGTTTTATATGTGCATACAGCTTTCTACACCTGTTTACACCGAAGTTTATTACGTAATTTTTTTTTATTACAGTTTTTCATGTTTATATGTACTTTTCAATGTAAATACGGTGTTTCTGCTCTGCAAATGTTATGTATAAATAAATATATTAAGTTGTATCCGATTGTTAGTTTTTCATTTTCATATCGAAGTCGTTTTAAAATGGAGCTGCACATATTGCGGTTCTAGTGTTAAATGAGTTGTTTCATTAACTTCTGAGGGTTTGGTTTTAATACTACGTGGTATGAATTATTATAAGCTTGAACCATTTCTTGTAAGTTGTCTACATATTTTCGGGTGTTGAAGTTGGTACAATATTTCCACATTTTTGTTTTCAGAGTCTGATTGTACCGCTCAACAGTAGAGGCTTTTAATTTGTTACCCGTTGGTAAAGTGTATACAGTGGCGTAGCTAAGGGGGTGGATTTAAAGGTTTGATCCCCCCCCCCCCCCCCCCCCTCCAATTCATTATTCAATGAAGTGGGAGAGAAAAAAATGCCAGCCACCTGCGAAACTGTAAACCCACCGTCCCAGCCAATGTAAGCTCTGAACCGTGAGCTGTTTGCTTTGCTGCCACCTAAGCTAAAAATTATGGCCTCAGCTAAAACTAGCATTTTTTAATTGTCCTACTGCCTTTAAACCAGTGGTTTTCAACTTTTTCATCTCAAATACCAGTGTTTCCAGCAGGGACCACCAGGGGTACCAGTAACTATGTGCAATCTAAAGCCTGATTCGCTAATCACCACATATTATAAAAACGTGGTTTCTGAATTTTTACCGTCATCTGTGAAATTTAGTCCTGTGGGGAACCATCCATTTCTTTTTACCCCAAATAATTTTTCTCAGATGTCCTCTGATTATTTTACAGAACATTGGGACCTTCTGTAAAGTTTCAAACTTAGGCACCCTGTGTCTTTTTACTCCTGTGCAAATCGACTATGTCAGTGTTATGTTACAATTGATATAGCACTTCTGGGATATTCGCCTCAAAGCAATACCAGCCTTCACAATAAACCATAATATCATATTAAAATTGGTACGACCTGTTCTGAGATTCTACAGTTCAGTTAAACACAACGATTTGGCATAACCAAATGTAGCCTTTTAACGGTGCACTTGAAGATATGTATGGAAATACATATCACTCAAAGGACAAAATGGTTATTGTAGCCTTTGGAAATGAAGATACAATTAAATTAGTTATTTAAACCTGGTTAATTGTTTACAAAGCATGCACAAAAGAGCCTTCTCTGGCCACAACATCACATTTCATTCTGAATATACCGACTTTTGTTGATAAAAAAATAATCCACGTCTGGGAGGTTACTAGACATCCTCTGCTTTTGGCCAACTCTGAGAACACCTGTTTTTTAGTCCACTGCGAATCATGCTTTTGGAGTGTGTAGTGGTTAGGGCTCAGGGCTCTGGACTCTTGACTGGAGGGTTGTGGGTTCAATCCCAGGTGGGGGACACTGCTGCTGTACCCTTGAGGAAGGTACTTTACCTAGATTGCTCCAGTAAAAACTCAACTGTATAAATGGGTAATTGTATGTAAAAATAATGTGATATCTTGTAACAATTGTAAGTCACCCTGGATAAGGGCGTCGGCCAAGAAATAAATAAATAATAATAATAATAATAATAATAATAATAATAATAATAATAATAATAATAATAATAAATTATTACCCATCTGCAAAAATTCCCCTCCCCACACCAAACAAAATCCTGGCTTATTATTTAGTATTATTTAGTATTTTCTTGAAGGCTTTTGTCCCAGCCCTAGATGTTTTATTTTTCAGGGGCATCACCCAGGCATATTTAGATAAGACGGCAATACATGTTAACAGAAAGTTAAACTTATCCACTAAATCGGCCTGCCACTGAGTGTCAATATAGACTCTATTTCTTTTAAAGTTTATTCTAGACGACTTATGCAATGTGTAAGAGTCTTGTTCTGATAACCACTCTGTTAACAGTCATTCATCAGCATCACTACCCTCAGCACCAAGGGCTCTTTGAAGGGTTTGGGCCCGCCCGAAACCCCAGGTATATTATTTTCATCCTTCACAAAAGTAAAGCAAATGCAGAGAGTTTGAGGTTCCAGAGGTCTTTATTCACAGTTAAGCAATCAGTATTGAGTCTTTATAAACTTCTTACATAAACATTTATTTCTTACTTCTTACTTAAACATTTGGTTATCCATTAAATATGACACAGTGTCTTGAACAGCCAATGTTATATTGGCTCGTAAACCACTGTCAACTAGCTGGCATAGTTTCTCTCTTATGTAAGGCTCAGATCTTAATTATTTTAATATATTGTCAAAGCAGTATTTTTCAAACAGCAAGAACAACAACAAAAAATAGTGTTAACTACAAAATACTAACTATTACAAGCAAACACAGTACAAATAAACCTTGACTGCTTCATTTACCAGATAAGGCAGCAAGGGTTTTAATCTACTTGATAAAACTAAAGCTGCCACTTTATAATTTGTATTCAAACGTGTGATGGGGTGCCACCAATTATCCAGAAATTGTACATCTTTATTAGATTTAGGTATGAAAGAAATGTAATTTAATGAAATCCTGTCTCATGGCTGGGGGTAAAGAATTCCTATTTATCATTACAAAAACAGTTTGCATAAAAAGCGAGCCAGTTCTTAATGAGCACGTTGATAAAATTGAATTGGGTGGCTGTCGGGCCAGGCAATATAAAACCAGCAAGTTTCTTTACTGCTGCACAGACCTCTTCCAGTTCCAAATCTTTGTCACAGAGAACGACTGATCTGTTATTCACAAAATAATTGTGCCCCAAAAATAGATAAAAAATATATAATTTTCACAAGATAGAAACCACTGTATAAAGCTAAAGCACAACCTGAAGTCTACCATTATTTTCTACCTGTGTGCGTACATTTCAGGCCATCGCACTCTACATGACATACTGTATTAAACCTCACTAGTTTTTCACAAAAACACTTTTGACCTAAACACACATGATCCCAGGTGGCAAATATAATGGTACTAATTAAACATTTTCATACACTAGCTTTTTATAGTTTATGTCATGGGATTATTATTATTATTATTATTATTATTATTATTATTATTATTATTATTATTAATTAATCAATAATAATAATAATAATAATAATAATAATAATAATAATAATAATAATAATAATAATACATAGTTGCTAAGTATACTTTCTCATATCGGTAGTACCTGAAAATATGATATATAAAAAAAACAAACAAACAAAAACCTTCTCGTTCACTCTGTGTTACAGTATCTGGATTACAGCATTAAGTGCAGAACGAGCGTCTCTGTGCAATAGAACCCTCCCTCTCTTATCACCATATCGGGCTCTAGCTCTTACCTGTGTGTACCGTTGCTTTGGTCTCCAGCGTCAGTCGCAGCTGTTGTCAGGCTGACACAGACAGAGCAGCTTGACATCATGGCGGCGTCGGTTCTTGTGCAGAGTGCTTCTTTCAGAGTATACAGCTCCTTACTGCAGCCCTGTTTTCTGAAAAAAATGAGAATTTTTAAAAAGGCTGTACCTCACAGACATGTTTGTCTTTCTAGTAACAGGTAAGAGGACATTTGTGATTTCTTTTTGTATGGTTTACATTGTGGGAATCTGAGTATGCTTCCTAGCCGGTTGCCTGCGGAATGTTTGTCACGTGTCATTAATTTTGATTTATTACTGCGGGAATATTTCAAAGAAAGAGTTCAATGTCACTTTGCATACTGGTGTATCTATAATTTGGATTAACTATAGAAATCCTAAAAGGAAAAAAAATAAAAGCGTTATCACGTTTTTTTTCCCAGATTCTAATATGTTGCTAATGATAGAAACAAAAACAAACCCAACTTTTTTTCCCTTTACTGTTTAATTTTTTTTACGTGATATAACCATGCCGTTTAATATTGGTGCAGTAGTATGTCAAAAAGACTACCTACCAGTCGTGATAAAATGCAGTCAGTAACCTACAGTTAAGGTGGAAAGGCTCGTTTGTAACTCTTTGAAAACTCACCATTGGTTTTTGGTTCACGTTTAGATACAGTATTGTTTATGCCGCCTGCCTGGTCCTAGTGTGTTGCACCATGTAGGTTACATAATTAAGGCATGCAACATTGGTACTGATATATTTCAATTAATAGAATGTGTGGTAATTTGCACGTTACTAATCAGTCAGACGTTTCAAAAACATTTATATTAAATCTCTGACAAACAAAAAATAAAATAGCCTGAATCACACTACCTCATGCGGATAACAAGTGGTAACAGCTTTTAAACAGCTTCTGCTTAGAAAGCATGGAAGTGTCCATTCAAATCTGGTACATTTTTGGGTCTTTTTCATCTTTTTTAATTGAATTTATCATACTTTTCCACCATTAAGAAAATAGTATGCAAATATTTATCATATGCAATACATTGGTTTGTGCACATTCTTTTACTTCTGCAACTTTTCCAATTTAAGTTTGCAAAAAAATCATGTACAATTAATGGTTTGCAAAAAACACATGTATAATTAATGGTAAATGTACTTCTGTTTGACAATAGGAAAACACATCACATCGCAATTGATTGCACCTGTACCAAAGTCTCACAGTGTACCACTTTCTAACATTACACGTGTCAAGTTTTGGTACGCTTACCACATTGTAACGATGTACCACTTTATACCACTACACTGGTACTGTATTTTAAAAAATCACAAGCCCCTACTGGTGGAGCATCCCTGTGCAGAAACCTTTATCCTTCATTTCCTGACCCGAGTCCAGTAAGTAATGGTAGGGGTCTTCCAATTTTATCAGAACAAAATATCTTCCCAAACAGAACATATCCTGTTAAACAGTATACATACAGTATACTTCACCTTATAAAACAGTTTGGAAAAATAACAACCTCTGATTGGTTAAACAGCATCACATGACCATGCATATTTATACCGTATACATATGGCTTGCACACTAAAGAGCTGCTTCATATAAAAATTCCATGACAAACTGCCGCTCGCATTTTAACTGGCTTCAGATTGGGTGTTCATATTGCTCCAGTTCTTGCCTCTGCATTGGTTGCCAGTTAAAAGCAGGATTGATTTAAATATTTTACTGCTAATTTATAAGGCTCTGAATGGTATGGCCCCAAATTACATTTATGAATTGTTAACAAGGTACATTCCCACTCGTACCTAGCTTAGTTGTATATCTGTGAGCCCTTCCTATATATTCTACGTAACATTGTTGCTAGGTAATTGTCTCCCATTGGCTTTAGAGTATACCAAACAGCGCAAGAGTTTAAGGTGCTTTGTTGGGGTGAAGATTATTAAGTAATTCATGTAAAGTCAAATTGTATTTTTATATTTTTTAAGCATTTACCAGCCCAAGTTGTTTGTTTTGTGGTATTCATTTCGAGTTTTTTTTTTTTTCTAGCACGTCATTGTTACATTTTTGTACCTGTAAAGAGAGTGAGTGCGTGGTAGTAAAGGAGAAGAGAGACAGTGAAGAAAGGAGAGTCCGGTGGCTAAGACATCGCGTGTAGTAATGAAAATACTGTCAAAAAATATAAAAATATCCACAGTTAAAAAATTAATGAAGAGTCAGTTTCACAAAACGATGGCTGACACCAACTAAAGGAGGAAAATAAAACTGAGTATCTGACAACTGATCCGACCCAAGTTACAGAAATTGACTGGTATGTACTACAAATAAAATACCAAAACAGCGCCTTGTTTAAAATAGCAAACTGGTTCGTACTCGACACCCGCGATATATTGAGTGGGTGGTGTAGTTCCTAATCATGACATCATGCTGGATATCGTAATAGCATGGAACACTGATGGACCAATCAGCATACAGCATTCTAACAATCCATTTTATAAGATTAAATGAGGCACAGCTAAATGAAATAGAAGAAAACAAAGATGAAAAAAATACTAAAAAGACTACAACATGGGCTGTTAATGTATTTAAAGACTGGCTTAAAGAAAAATATATGGGCATTCATTTTAAGGAAGTAAGTCCAGAAAACCCCACCAACATTTTGAAGGAATTGTATGCCAATTGGAGAAGTTCAACTGGCGACTAGTATTGAAGTCTCCAGTTTTTTAGAACTGACCCCAGTTGTCCAGTGCAGAGCTTTAAAAAACAGTGTTCAAAATGCCCTCCCGATGTAACAGCCTTTTATCTGCACCCACTCAGAGCTCCTCATTGAATCCTGAACACTACACCCTACTGGTACTCCCGTGAACCGATGGGAATACATTTCCTCTGAGAAATGATGCCTAAACTATGCAATAAAGCCAGCCTGTCGCTGCTTGAGACGTACAGCGGTGCCGTGCACCTACTTTCAGAAGCCGGGCTCGCATCAAAACTGGACATCGATCTGAAAGCAGTTTGCTAAGCTACTGGACTCCAACACTGCAAAACAGAAAACAGCGAAGTTCAGTCTTATCGCCAAACTCACCTGCAATCCGACTCTAGCCTCCATTGCAGCTGCGCCATTTCCTTCCTTAGTTTCAAGAGACTGCCCAGAAATAACACTGGTTGTACAGTACTCTGCCCTCTACTTATGAGATGCTGCTTTCATTACAGAAATTCTCATTAAATGGTAATGTGCAGTTGAGAGAGAGAGAGAGAGAGAGAGAGAGACACGACACACCCTCACCCTCACCCAACCTCTGTGTGTCATTGCCATGATTGGCAGGCGGGGGACTCCCAACCCCCCACCCCCCACAGGATCATGCATGTGTCAGATAGCCAGCACCGACCTCGTCCTGCCACACCGTTTTATAAGCGGGATAACATGCTCCAGGGCTTGTGCGTTGTGTTGCATTAACATACGGCTTTGTTGGTTGAATGCACTCAGATTCGCTGTGCCTTCAACCCAATTACAGCCGTATGTTAATGCAACACAACACACACCCTGTCGTGTGGTATCCCTTACATATTTAGGTTTGTTTATGTTTTGAAAGGGAATTCCATTTAGTGGCTGAGGTATATAGTATTTGAGTGATTGTGATTATTTGATTTACTTTCCAGGTGAAGGGATCTGAAATGGGATTTTTCAAGCACGTGAAGTCAACAGTACAGATATTGAAAAGCAAGTTGCTAAATATTGTTAAACTGAAATTGTGAATGGGGTTAGTTTGTGACGTGCCGTGGCATAGGCCTAAAGCACACAAAGCTCATGCTCTGATTGTCTGAAAGTTGATTATAATAAAGCACAATAGGCCTTTCAGTTGAAGCCTTAGCTTTGACAGCCTGCAAATAAAACTGTCTGTAAAAACTGCAAAGTCATACTAGTAGAAATATTAAAGGAAAGCTAACTTTTTTTGGGAGGCATATATTTTCCATACAGTATAAAATAAGAAAAAAACAAAACAAAAGAGAAATACCTTAAATTTCCTTTTCTAAACTTTTCTTACATATTTCTGTTAGTAGTGCTGTTTTTTCTCTTTGTTTAGCTATGCAGCCACAATAATCTCAGGAACTGAACTGGCAAAGCAAATACATAAGGAAATTCAAAAGGATGTGGAAGAATGGGTATCCGAAGGCAACAAAAGACCTCATCTTAGTGTGATTTTAGTAGGAGATGATCCAGCCAGTCGATCTTATGTAAGGAATAAAACAAAAACTGCTGCTGCACTAGGTGAGTTTGCTACCACATTGTTTGTACTGTGTTTCAATCCATAAAGACAGACCCATCTTTAATGATTAAAAATAAACCAATAACTGTTAATCACAATCACAACATATAAACATATTTTATTTTATATATATATATATACATACAGTGCCTTGCGAAAGTATTCGGCCCCCTTAAACTTTGCAACCTTTTGCCACATTTCAGGCTTCAAACATAAAGATATGAAACTGTAATTTTTTGTGAAGAATCAACAAGTGGGACACAATCATGAAGTGGAACGAAATTTATTGGATATTTCAAACTTTTTTAACAAATAAAAAACTGAAAAATTGGGCGTGCAAAATTATTCAGCCCCCTTAAGTTAATACTTTGTAGCGCCACCTTTTGCTGCGATTACAGCTGTAAGTCGCTTGGGGTATGTCTCTATCAGTTTTGCACATCAAGAGACTGAAATTTTTGCCCATTCCTCCTTGCAAAACAGCTCGAGCTCAGTGAGGTTGGATGGAGAGCATTTGTGAACAGCAGTTTTCAGTTCTTTCCACAGATTCTCGATTGGATTCAGGTCTGGACTTTGACTTGGCCATTCTAACACCTGGATATGTTTATTTGTGAACCATTCCATTGTAGATTTTGCTTTATGTTTTGGATCATTGTCTTGTTGGAAGACAAATCTCCGTCCCAGTCTCAGGTCTTTTGCAGACTCCATCAGGTTTTCTTCCAGAATGGTCCTGTATTTGGCTCCATCCATCTTCCCATCAATTTTAACCATCTTCCCTGTCCCTGCTGAAGAAAAGCAGGCCCAAACCATGATGCTGCCACCACCATGTTTGACAGTGGGGATGGTGTGTTCAGGGTGATGAGCTGTGTTGCTTTTACGCCAAATATAACGTTTTGCATTGTTGCCAAAAAGTTCGATTTTTGGTTTCATCTGACCAGAGCACCTTCTTCCACATGTTTGGTGTGTCTCCCAGGTGGCTTGTGGCAAACTGTAAACGACACTTTTTATGGATATCTTTAAGAAATGGCTTTCTTCTTGCCACTCTTCCATAAAGGCCAGATTTGTGCAGTATACGACTGATTGTTGTCCTATGGACAGAGTCTCCCACCTCAGCTGTAGATCTCTACAGTTCATCCAGAGTGATCATGGGCCTCTTGGCTGCATCTCTGATCAGTCTTCTCCTTGTATGAGCTGAACGTTTAGAGGGACGGCCAGGTCTTGGTAGATTTGCAGTGGTCTGATACTCCTTCTATTTCAATATTATCGCTTGCACAGTGCTCCTTGGGACGTTTAAAGCTTGGGAAATCTTTTTGTATCCAAATCCGGCTTTAAACTTCTCCACAACAGTATCACGGACCTGCCTGGTGTGTTCCTTGTTCTTCATGATGCTCTCTGCGCTTTAAACGGACCTCTGAGACTATCACAGTGCAGGTGCATTTATACGGAGACTTGATTACACACAGGTGGATTCTATTTATCATCATTAGTCATTTAGGTCAACATTGGATCATTCAGAGATCCTCACTGAACTTCTGGAGAGAGTTTGCTGCACTGAAAGTAAAGGGGCTGAATAATTTTGCACGCCCAATTTTTCAGTTTTTTATTTGTTAAAAAAGTTTGAAATATCCAATAAATTTCATTCCACTTCATGATTGTGTCCCACTTGTTGTTGATTCTTCACAAAAAATTACAGTTTCATATCTTTATGTTTGAAGCCTGAAATGTGGCAAAAGGTCGCAAAGTTCAAGGGGGCCGAATACTTTCGCAAGGCATTATATATATATATATAATATATAATTACACACAATAAGGCCCAGCTGGGCATCTGTATACCTTAACCCTAACCCTAACCCTTCAACCCCAGAGAAGTCCATATATTCAACGTATACAGACGCCCTAAAGGTAAAACAGTGGATTTGAAGACAAAAAAAGGATAAATCATGTTTTAAGGCAAAACGTTATTCCTGTTTTTTTATTAAATATCCTTACACCAAATAGAGTAGCCCCTTGTATAACTTTGAACTACACAATAAGTAAAGATGAGTAAATTAATGCAATTAAAACATGTAAAAGAAAGTAAATCATTTTTTTGATAGTGTGCACATTGCCATTGAAAAAATATACCGGGGGAGGGGGGAGGTGAGACAGCACTGAGTTGTTTTTTTTTCTTTCTGTCAGTACACTGAGCAGAACAGACATGAGGAATAAAAATAAATTCAACGCATTCTCGGATTTCAGTAATTTGTTCAAAATCTTTGTCAGAGAGGGGTGGATAATGTGCACAAGTGTCTTTTGTGTTTTTCTTTAGCATTTACAAACTGGTGCCTTAACCTAAATTATTTATGATTGTAGTAAGACAACTCAGGTTTGTGCAAAACAGAGTTTTCAATCATGTACAGTGTGTATACCATATTTCTCAAAGATGTTGAAGACAGAAAAGGTGTAATGAATGTGTAGTTTTATGTTACGTTGAAATACATGCTTGATATACTGAATGTATCTTCTCTCCCTGTTCTAGGTATCAGCAGTGAAACAATACTGCGACCTAGTAATGTTTCTCAAGAAGAACTACTAGAAGTGATTGACAGATTGAATCGAGACTGGAATGTCAGTGGTTTACTTGTTCAACTACCTTTACCAGGTATGTCTGAGAACTAATGCCTCATCTCCACTGCAGGCCGGGGCCGGCCCTGGCCAAGAAAAATGCGTTTCAGTCCTTTTTTCAAACGTGACCAATCTCAGAAGTTCTTGAACCCGTAGCAGTTTTTTAAATTTTGTCCCGGCACTTGTGTTCGACTGAATCTGCGTTCGTTAAGGTCTTGAACATACGTATACAGTCTGCCCCACTTAAGTGTTATATCGTTTAAGTGTATATCCCACTTATTCAATTTTAAAATCTGAAATTATTACCATTGCTACATTATGAAATTTACCCTGTTTAAGTGTAATTTTATAAGTGTATATTCCCGTTTTACTGCATAGTGGTGATACGTATATGCAGTTAACTGAGCATGTGCAATTTAATAAGACATAAACAGGCACAAGCCTGGTCTGGTATCAGGCAAGTAAATGCTTTTCTGGCAAGTAAAAGATATTCCCGCACTAAAATGGCAGCCAAAAAGAACAAAAGGAGCTTACCCTGGCAGAAAAATGTAAAGTTTTGGAGCTCCTACAGGATCCCAAAATATCTCAAGCAGAGCTGGCAAAAAGATTTGATGTGTCTCAACTAGTAATCTCTAGATTGATTAAGAATAAATATACTATACTGTCTGAATGGCAGCACAATTCCAATCCAAATCAGAAACATAAGCGAGAAGGAAAGGGCAGTGACGTTTACGCGGCTGTGCTATGATGGTTCCAAATGGTGAGAACACAGAATGCTTCAATCACTGATGCGGAGAACCTGGCAAGAAAAATGTAGATAACCATCCATTTGTTGCAAGTTGGTAATGTCGTTGGGGGGTGGGGGGGAGGCATAACATAAGGTTCCCACGTACACATGGAGAAAATAATGATGCTGACTCCCCTGCTGCTGAAGACTGGGTGAGCACTACTCTTACAGCAGTCCTTACTGATTTTGATGAAAACAACATTTACATTTGTGATGAAATGGCTGTGTACTACAGAGCTGCTCCAGATGGCACCTTGGCATTCAAAAACAAATCGGTTGTGGGAAGCAAGAAGTGTAAAGACCATGTGACATTATTGTTTTGCTGCAATTTGACTGGAACCAACAATTTGATTGGAAAGAGTAAAAACCCAAGATGTTTTAGGGGGGCTGCAATGCAACTTTGCCTGGAACATATACTGCCAATGCAAACACCTGGATGGCCGCTGTGCTTTTCAAAGACTGGCTATTGGAATTTGATAGACATATGGGAGCAAAGAAACTCAAGATTGCACTTGTTTTGGATAACTGTGCTGCACATCCCAGCCATGTTCCATTGAGAAATATTTGTCTGATCTTTCTGCCTCCGACATCCCTAATTCAACCATTGGATCAGGGGATAAGACTTTCAAAGCCCTGTATTGCCACCGTATTGTACAGCGGATAATAAACCAGATAGATAACGGGTCCCGAGACAATGCTGCATCTATTGTAAAAACAGTTAACTTGGATAAACCTGCTAGTACGTGCAACGCACCAACGCAGGCAAAGTTTGTAAAGCAGACAACTGGAGTCTTCCAAGCACCAACAGTGATCCCAATACCCGAGGAAGAAGTCGCTCCACCTGACGGGAAGACCGTGCAAGATTTTGAAACATTAGTGCAAGTTGACGAGAATGAGCAGTGCTTTGGTGAACTGTCAGATGAAGCGATTGTCAGTAGGCTTGCTACTTTTCGATTGTAATAGGTAAAGCTCATTAAATGTCGAATTCCCCAAAAATATGAGTTTGACTGAAATAAATTTTATATACGATAAATGTCGGTAAAACCACACGCTATTTTTTATTTTGTTACCAAAAATAATAATTTAAGAAATCATCTCGTCTTTGTAGTTTTTATACTTGCTGTCCGTCCCGCCTCCGTTCCACTCTGTCTGGCTAGGGGTCGCTGTCAGTCAACTCAGTGGCTCCTTAATAGGCTAGTGTAGTTTCACTGTCAGTCATTTCATCCTGTCCTGACAGATCTTGTTGGCTGAAGCAGCGCTAGAATTCTCTCATTAGTTTAAATGGCTGTCAGTCATCAGACCGACCTGTGCACTTTCATTTGCCAGCTACAGCGCCTGTCATTCAAAGCACATACTTTGAAATTAGCGGGTTAAGGTGTAGGTAAGCGTTTGCTATTATAGGTATATATGGTGGAAGTTATTAGTTTGATTTGAAAATGGGGCGCATGAGGAAAACACTTGAGTATTGTGCACAATACCCTGATCGACGGCAGAAGTGTCCGCAGCAGGACGAAGCGGGCCAGTCTGCCTTGCCTCCAGTGAGTCCAGCTGTGCTTAAGGAGAGTGGCGGAGCTCAGAATAAGTGCAAGTTAGTTATGTTTAACTCTCTAATGTTTTGTTCTGTGCATATTGTTTTTACTTGTATGTATACTATAAAAGTCTGTGTAATAGACTTTTATATGCTGCGTTTTCTACAGTTTATTTGAGACATTTTTTAAATGTGTGTAGGATCTATATCTATACAAGGTATAGCTTCGCTGTGACCAAATGTTATTTCAATTAGAATGTTGGTAACCATGGTTTTGTTGCATGTTGAATATGATACAGGGGTTTCTCTAAATGAGACGTTTCTCAATGGCATAAAAAGTTGTTTTTTTTTAGCATAAAGGTCGATTTCACTCATGCTCTGTTTAAATTGAAAAATAAAGATCGAAAAAAACTGTAAATTCTTTCAAAAATAAACGTCAATATTAATCTGCGATTTGGCAAAAAAATAAAAAATCTAATAGTAGCAAACCTAGTTATAAGTATTCACAATCCATGACTATAGACAAATACTTTGTCTGTTTAAATTTTTCTTTTTTTCTTTTTATAGAGCACTTCAATGAACGTTCAGTTTGTAATGCAGTCGCTCCAGAAAAGGATGTGGATGGCTTTCACATAGTTAATGTTGGAAAACTTTGCCTTGACCAGAAATCCATGATACCTGCTACGCCTGCTGCTGTTTGGGAAATTATTAAAAGAACAGGTAACTATAAACCTATTGTGGAAGGGTGGTGGGTAATTCACTGACACACAGGACACAGAGAAGTAATTTAGGAACACCGCACAGGTGCCCAGTTTTATTATGGGAGCTCAATTTCTTTTCAGCCCGCAGAGGGCGCTGTTGTCTGTGGTCTGCCGTACCAACTATGGTAGCGACAGAGCCACAACTATACCAGGGGCGGTACAGGATACAGTGTTGCAAACAAAACAGTAATCAAAAGGCGAAAGGAACAGGGAAAATAAAACACAGTAAACAAAACTACAAATAAAAGGTGCTGCGCTCGGCAGCTTCACCCCAACCGTCGCTACCCGCACGGCCCTCAGCCTGCTATACACCTTTTACCGGGGCTGCCCAAAGTTTTTCCCCCGCTACCGCTAATTCTTTTATTTATTTATTTATTTATTTATTTATTTATTTATTTTTGTTGGGATTTCCGTCCCCGCAGTTTTTCTCCAGCGCTTCCGCACACCGTTTACGTCTCAGAGGGCAGACCTGAGGGAACAGCAGAATGTTAACTTATAGGGCCAGCAATTCCCCCAAGACCCGCCTCTCAGCGACTCAGAGAGAAGGAAAGTCCGCACACCCACTCTCCCACCTCTCCGTGTCACTGCCATGACTGACAGGCGGATATTGACGGGCTGCTGCCCTCTCCCTGCAGCACTATGAACACATCAGAAGAGTCAGCACAGGTCTCCCCCTGTTACACCTATTTATATTTAAACACAAAAAAACTATGTTTTACTTGACGGTAAGAGCTGACAATTCAGAAAAAGACAGAAAATTGTCAGGTAAGGCCTCCACTGCACTCTTACCTGACCCATCTTCTGACAAGGCTTTCCAGCACACACTGCTTAACTGGTACAGTAAGCGGGTTCACTTCAGACAACATGTGTAGTCACCAGTGGGCAGGTGAAGTGAGGTCTAAAACCAGAACTACCATGGTTGTTTTCATGTTGTCATAGAATGATATGTGAATTGGAAAAGCTAATTAGATTAGCTGGAATATTAACACATCTTATTTATTGTGTACTTTTCCAAGTATACACATATTTACAACTGTCATAACTATTTCAGCTTTTTTCCTTCTTTTTTTGGATTTTGGTTTTGTTTATGAAGGACACAAAATCATGTGTTTGATATGGTGGAAAATAAGTTTGATGTATGTGTGGCATAGTAATGTACGGAACCACTAAAGGTACATGGTGTAAAAATTAAAATGGGAGGCTACTATCTCGTGCTCACGACTTATCCCTTTAGGGTTACATAGCAATGAGATCATTGAAAGGAGACATATAATATGTTACACAAGCATTTTCTAACCAATCAATTCATGAACTTTATAGATCTTGCTTATCCATTTATGAGAGTGACGTCTAAACTTCTAGGATATGTAGTAGGCTGTTTCAGAGAACTTTTGAATCCTCAGCAACCCACTGGTGACTACACATGTTGTCAGAAGTGAACCCACCTACTGTACCAGTTAAGCAGTGTGTGCTGAAAAGCCTTGTCAGATGGGTCAGGTAAGGGCGCAGTGGCGGCATTACATGACAATTTCCAATCTTTTTTCTGAATTGTCAGCTCTTCCCGTCAAGAAAATGGTTTTTTTTTTGTGTGTTTAATTCCATTATTTTTCACTGGAAGGCTGATTTTAAAACATGGTATTTATATGCAATGGAAAGTAGATCCATCTATTTAGATTGCAGTCCTCTCTGTATATCTTAAAGGATGTTTTTGGTTTGCTATTTATTTTTGTATTTGTGGTTTTTGTATAAGAGAAGTTATCTACTATTATAACAAACATTCCCAAGTAGGACCACCTTTTAGATACATTACATAGTAATGCTCGAAGTTCGCTTATATTTGGTAACATCTTGCTACCCAACAATTTGCTACTAGTTTTTTTATGCAATAGCATTTTTCTGATACCTTACGCTGCAGTTTATATGACCGACCCTGAGTGAACACGTAAATATTTACCGGTATTAGTTTTTTTAAACACGTACATTATTAGTATCTTTCATAAAACGGGAAACCATTGATAACAGAGCTTCCCGATTTGTACAGCCACATGTAGGTACGCAATGCAAATCGTATTGGACAGTAAAGTACAAATTCTATACCTAGAGTAGCAGAACAGCATGGGTACAATTTAAAAGTATGAAGTTTTATTTTATAGACCAAAAGTAAAATTAAATAACGGTTGGAGAATGGCAGCCCGGGTTTTGTTATAATCTTAACCCTGGTTTCAATCACGCTAAAAATGAACACATAATAGGTAGAGAATTATTACTTTATCAAAATTCTGTCTACCAAAAAAAAGAAAACAGGAGCAAATAGTTAGCTATAACGTTAGAGTAATGGCTCCCTTGTTTTATCAGTAAGAACAATTGACGAAGTACAATCTTGAGGTGCATTCATTTATCTAATCCGTTTTCTTTTTATAATAGGTTATCACTACCTTGCATACTTCTTATTTTATATGGATTACAGACAAATGAAAATGTGTGGTACACCATATATTTTCAACATTCAAAAGAAATATATGTATTACAGACTAAAATATATTTTAAATATATAAAAAAAGGGGCCAATTTCTATATATGAAAAATATAAGATCATACTTTTCTACCATATATTAAAAATATATATTTTTTCCTTAAGGGCTGCCTTAAAAAGTTAACTTCTAGCCCTGCATAGACTTCTAATACATAAAACAAGCTGTTATTATCAGGCTATTACATTTTTAACAATTTCTAAAAACATTAATACTTTAGTTACGTTTATATTAGGGTAGCTATCTGATTGATTATTAATAACAACATATATATTTATACCTTGTTTAAAAATGTACATTGATTCAAATGGTGTCATTAGGAGGAGAACGGCACATTTCCATACAATCGATTCAACCGTTTCATCGCTTAATATAAACAAGATAATAGCCTAATAATCATGAACAACAGGATCTCCCAGATACTTGAAATCCCTAGTTAATGGAGTTACAACATGTAAACAAATCACATACAGAAAAAATAGAAAAACACTTTTAAACTCTGCAATTTACTTTTTTTTTTTTTGTTTATGTTCAAATGCAGCTACCCTAGTGTATGTATTGTGCCTTCACAGTTCACACGGAAGGAGGGTTCTGAACATAAATTTTCAGTCAATGCTGCAAATCCATAATTGTGAGCAATTTATTATGTGATTTTTGTATTTGGAAACAAACCCTCAAACATTTGGTAATATTAATTATCTTGCACTTTATATTGTTTGTAATATGTTATTGTACACAATATATTAGTATTACGAATATATCTATTATGCTTATCTTTTAAAGTGTATATAATGCATATAAAGTAAATATATACTGACTAATATCTTGGCTGTACATATTTAAAAGAGGTACAATTTAATTCATTTTTACATCAACTTGTGGAGTCCCCATTTGAGATAGCGCATACTGGGTTTAGCTTCACAGACTTAGTTAAGGTCGGAAGCATTTAAAAAAAAAAAAAAAAAAACATAAAAAATGAAATGGATAAAGTCAGGATCCACAAGAACCACAAGACATAAGTGAACTAATTAAATTACCCACAGAGAATTTTTACGAATACCCACTAATTTACTGTTGGTGGTGGAGCCCTACTGTGCATGCCTAACTTTTGAGTTAGCAAAAAATAAACATTTATGCGTGAAGAAAAATTTAAATAATTTGCTAAATATTTGATCGATTTTTTTGGTTGCAAAAAAAGGCACTACTAGTCAATGAGTACTATCCGCCTGCCGGATATGGTGTTTTAAACACAGCCATTTTTGAGATATTTTAGCATTTTCGTTATGACAATTCACAAAGTGCACATTTTGTTGTATATACTAAGAAAACATATGTTAATGAAGAGAGCTGAAATATACTAATATAAATATTATTTGCATCATCTTAGCGAGATCTCTAGTGAGAGCTGTGCGACATTTTTTCAAATAAAATAGCGGCAGTTGAGTTGTGGTTTGCTGCAGCACAGGGTGCCCGAAGGATAGCTGGAGTGAAAGGTTGTTACTTGTAGTTTGAGGAGTGGTCTTAGGGGATAGGATAGGAAAGGAAAGAGGTTCCCGACCGGCGGATCAAGTAGCCCCACTCCGGGCATGCTAACAATTTTTGGTGAGCTGCAGCTATATCGGAAACAGATGTGTGAGTGTATGATTCTACTGCTGAGGAGGACCAGCGCCCTAGGCTCTTAATTATATGCTGATTGATGTTGGCTTTTGCTGCTGAGGTGGCTGCTCCTTCTCTAAAAGAGTGTGGAGTGTAGAACTGAGGTGAAAGGCCTGCTTTGGAGACGAGAGAGGCAAGGTGAGTTGAGAACCAATGTCTTGTAACTACTGCACGGGAGGAGCTGGTGAACAGTGGATCATGAGGAAAGCCTTCTTGCTGTAGATGTATCTAGACATGCAGGTGTAGGGACATAAAGGTTAATTAATCTTCGACAGCTGTATAAATTGACCCTGACGAAGTTGATCTGTCTTAGAGATGCGGAGCATAATTAGGAAATGAGAGCCTGGAACTAAGGAGATGTCGTTGGAACAGATGCCGAGAGAACGGAAGCTGGAAAGAGATGGGACTGTATATTCGGAGCATCTGAGGAATCCAAAGAAAGCAGTTAAGCACATGACTTCCATGAGGAGATCAAAGGGGTTGAAACAGCTTTTTCACAAGATTGATATAAGCGACTGTAGAATATCTGAAGATATAGGAAGTCGAGATGGGGAAGTAAGAGGGGAGCGCTTAGATATGCCATGGAGCGTCGGGCGGATTGCTGGAATGGCCCGAAGAATCGGAGAGGACACTGACATGAGACAGTAATGGAACTGAATTCTGGAGATGTAAGATTTGATTGTGGAAGCGGAGAGGTGCAGAATGTCTCGTGCGTGGACGATAAAGGCTAGGATCCAGTCTTGATTAAATGGAACTGGCTGAATTTGGGTGTTTTTTTTTGTTTTTTTTGCGCAGAAGGAGGAGAAAAAAGACCAACCTGTAGAGTAAGATGATCTTGCTGATGGAGCTAGGGCAGCGGGCATGTTATTTGTAGCAGATTGAAGAAAGCTGAAGACAGGAGAGCTCACAGGAATACTAGGTGCTGGTATTGCTTAACTTGGAGAGGTGCTGGCGATGCTGTGGGAACCAACTACTCACATCTGTTGATTTGTAGGCAAGAAAGAGCATCAGCTGCATTATGTGAACTGGGAATGAAACGGGCTTGAAAGAAGAAATTAAAAGACACTGAAATCCAAATGAGGCTGTAGTGACTGCATTTTAAGGGGAGAGGAAGATCTTTGTTTATTGATTATATTGGACTGTAGATTTATTGTCGCTAAAGAACGTGATAGATTTTCCGCACCATCGGTGGCCCCAGATGTGAGCAGCTGTGATGATGGGATACAGTTCCAGAAGAGCTGTAGCTTTGAGGTGGGAAGAAAGATTCTGAATTTCAGGGGCCATTTGATAGAGAACCATTCAGTCCCTATGCAACCCCCAAATCCTAAGAATGAAGCATCAGAGAGCATCAAAGAGATTCAAATCATGATGAGCTGAAATCAGGTCTTCATAGAATAATGACAGGCTGTTCCAGTGACAAATTAAAGTAGCACACATCTTAATAGCCTTTCTTGCTTCGTTGAGAGCAGAGATCTGCTGAAGCAATGATCTGTAACAGTGCGCTGGACTGCCATCAGTAGTGTGCAGTGGTCTGCTGTAGAGAGCAGAGATCTGCTGAAGTGAGTGAAAAGAAACTCATTGTGATATATGAGCAAATTTAAGCTGCCTCCTTGGGATTGCAGGAGGTTGTTGCACAATTGTCTGCCAACCAGAATTTTGATAGGATGTCAATGTTGGTCTTTAAGTGTTAAGGCGATTTAGATGGAGCCAAAGATGAGGCTGCTTTTGGGAGAGATGTAGAATGCATTGATGTGAGGCTGCTGCAAAACCTATTGATTTGATCAGGAGGAGTCTGTGAGTGTATTGTCCATTGCAAGGTAGGAGGCTGGTCTGACTGAAACGCTGATAAATCAAAGGACATGGTTTCCATACCTGACTGGCAGCTCACATCGAATGAAATATTAACCTGATTTGAAAATACATGACTTTCGCAGTGAAAGGACCAGCTAAAATATAGAACTTGTGGTATTATACTGCCATCTGGACATTATGATTAGAATAAAACCGTTGGCTTTAGAAAATGCTGCAGGGTAGAACAGATTTGATTATTGTGATCAATAGTCCACGTGATTGGAATGTTTATCCTAAATGCTATGATGCTGTATCATGCCAACACCTGAAATCTGGCGCTGTTCAAAAATATTGCGGCAAATCTGTGTAGAAAGAGAATGACTGTGGATTGTATTTGGACAGAGGAAAGTAGAATGGGCTGTAGATGCGCAGAGTCTGCAGGCGTTGGCTCACAAACCGCTGAAAACACGGTTAAAAGAGGTCTAAAATCAGTGTTAGACCAATCGACAAAATGGTTACCTGCTGATAAGATGGTGGCGGCTTTAGTGGAGTAGCTTTATGGTACTCGTAGAACATAGTACCCTCATATCTAAAAGAGAGCTCCACGATGTAGAATAAAGTATATTGCTCCAGCTCTTGATGGCGGTGTGGAACTTAATGTTGTGTGACTTGAGTGTAACATTGATATCTTTACCTTCAATTATTTATTTTCTGATGTTAGGAGAGTGAGTGACGCCTGATAGAAAGGGCTGTTGAAATCACAGGCGGCTCGTCAGTACAGGCAAGTGAGGCATGGGCTGAGCATCGTCTATCTGACTATCTATGAAGACATTTAGCATATACTTAAAATATTTATTATTAATTTAAAATGTATATTGAATACATATTTTAGGACAGTTAAGCATGTATATACAGTAAGTAAGTTAACATAGGTCCATGAGACGTGCCTGCAGTTGATTTAAATGTCACGAATTCGGCGAGTTGAACTTGCTCTCTCCAGTTGTGAAAACGCAGCGGCAGGAAGCTGGAAGATTGCAGTACTGAGGCACAGAGCTCACAGGGCTTCATGAAACTGCCTGGTTACCATAGCAACGTAACACTCCCAGTAGTCACTCTGAGGGTGTTGCCGTGGTAACCATGGCCTGCGAGGCACCAGTGGAAAGTTGTAGCGCAGCAGTGTCGTTGGACAGGGAAATGCCAGCAACAATTGCAACTGTTTAAAACATGCTTTCAAAAGTTCATAACAAATTGACGCAATTGTCGGCAGCTTTAGTGCATCTCATTATAATATTTGAGAACCCTCATTTGCACTATCTCCACCCCCTTTTTTGACAAATGTATGCAGGAACGCCCATAATCACATATTAGTCTAAGGTTGAACCGCAAAGTAAAACTGCTGCCGCAATGCAGTCCTTACAAAGTCGCTAACAGCATTGCAGGTTTTGTACATTTCACCCTAGACTTCCGACTTGTTTGCGATATTACGACAGGCGCAACACTTTAGTACATCTACCCCTTAATGTTTTTAATATTAAGATCATGCTTAATTTGTTTTGGAAAGTAATTTCTTTAGATTATTTACATTATATTCCTCTAAATCAAATTAGACAGCTACTCAGCTAGACAGCTGCTTAATTCAGTGGGGTGTATTTTACTAATCCGTGCCAGATGTTAACAACGCAAATTGTAAACCTTCCCTAATAAAATATCAGTCTTTATTTCATTCATAAAACAGTTTTACAGCTTTACATGTTGATCATATTGCTCATTTATTTGTAGTGATGTGTAATTATTACACAGTGCTTCTGTCTTTAGGGATTGAAACATGTGGTAAAAACGTTCTGGTTGTTGGAAGGTCGAAGAATGTAGGCTTGCCGATTTCAGTGCTTTTGCATACTGATGGAAGACATGAAAGACCTGGCGGTAAGTGACAACCTTGTCAAAAAAGTTGGCAGTTAAGCAGGTAGTAAAATTAAACACTCAGTTGATTCGTATTACATATACAAAAATATTTGTACATATACAGAGACACATGGTGTAGTACTGTTACAAGAACTGACCCAACACTTCACTGAATTTAAATTTGTGGTTCAATTTCTATGACTTAAGCAGTTGACAGAAGCTCAGCTGAAGGTGTAGGTATCGGTTTTGTTCACAAAGTAAAGTTTATCTGTTCTTTTTGTTTTCAGTTTTTAATCAAACTACTTGTAAAGAATATATTTAGAGCAGTGATCAATGAACACATTAGGAGATGTGCCTCATTTGCTGATTGCTAATTCTTTATATTGATTCAGCATTTTTTCAAAGGAACATATGGCAACTCTGACTTGATGACTACAGGAAAAACAGAGTCTGCAAACAAGGCAGTGAATATTAGCGTTACAGCAGGAGTGATTTATGAAGCTCTTTATTATATTATATAAAAAATAATGTTTTTTGTAAAGTCACAGATCACATGAATTGCTTTGACTGAAGTGTAACAGCCAGGTTACACAATGCTAATTTGTTGCTAGCTCTTAGGCTAGGTACACACAGGCTAAATGCGGTTGTAAGTTCACCTTTTGCTCTTAATATGGTTTGTATTCACACACAGTTCTGTTACAAAGGGCAGGGACAACTGCACTAGTTAATCCTTTTCAGAGCAAGTATCGAGTGTGGTTATTAATTCAATTTGGTTAGTTAATGCGCACTAACTGTGTGTGTGTGTATTACAACCGCACTAACACAACCGCAGTTGGTGCTCAGTGCTCAACTAATGATGTCATTGTTTTTCCACCAATACTGAACTCATGGCACTCCATGAAATGTCTCAGTAAATGACAAAGACACATATACAACTCCTTAGACATGCGTACATTTTTAATCCAGTCATTTGGAAACCACTCAAGTTGTTCCCACCATGCTGCCAAACGTCTCCGCTGGTTTTGCAGAAAAGAGCATAGCTGTGCTTGACGATTGATTACGTACAGTACTTTCTTCCAAAAGCATGAACAAAAACACAGCCTCCATGTTGTCACACAAAACCTCACGATCAGCATGTAATGACTCCCAAGTTCAGTGTTTGTTTAAACAGGGAGTGCACTCACTTCTGTAACGAAAGGTGTGTGTGTGTGTGTGTACAACAAACAACCGCAGCGAGTGCCGTTTGTAAATACGGTTGTCGAGCCAACTGCAGTGTGTGTGTACGTAGCCTTAGTTAGGTAGCTGCCGCTGCTGATTTAACAAACTGTAGCCATAGAAATTCAAAATATATTTTACTGAACCCTTTACTGATCCCTCCATACAAAAATATAATGAAGCATATTAATACTGTCATAAATTGCAGTAATTGAACACTTAGGGGTAAATGTATGCTAATGCTATGTTGGAACATATTTTAACTGTCAAGTAAATTTCTCGAGTAACTTTACTCTTTTCAAGTAACTACACAATTATTTAAAAAATGTGTTAAAGACTATTAACACGTAATTGAGTCGTGCAAATTTACACCAGCTTACACAAAGGTGTAAATAATTATGGTATATATAAAGACGTTTTTCAACTATTAAAAATCAGATTTTTTTGTTTAAATAAAGGATGGCTTTATTACTGTGGATGCACGGTCATCACTCAACAGGTAATACCCTACCCACTCCACTTTACACCAAACTGAGTGCTCAGGGTTGTTCAAAGCAAATAAAAATAAAAAATACAAATTATGTTTTCAGCCTAATTGGGTCATCAAAATGTGGTTGATCTTGGACCCTTTTTAATCGATTTTTAACTCACAAACTGTTTGAGCTAGAGACCTGTGTTACAAGTCTTTTTTTTATTGGAAATTACATGAGGAAACCAAGAATTTGACAGTTTTTTTACTTTTGACACTTGACAATAATAGATATCTAAATAAATCATGGAGCGGTCAAAGTCTCGGCTTCACATATACAGAGTTACAGGAAAGTAATGTTCTTTATTTGCTGTGAAAAAATGTAATGTTAACCCCCCTGTGACAGAGATGGCTGTAGTGGTGACGTCAGGCCAGATTGCAGGGAAAAAAACAAACGCAGTACTGCAGGGCAAAAGACGCGGCATGCACCGTTTTTGTTTAAATAACAAAACAAAAAAAGGCTTTAACAAAACAACGCTCACAGAGCAAAATAAAAGTTTAAAGAAAATAATCAAAAGCACTAAACACAAACAGTAGGTCAGGCTGGGTAGTTGCAGTTGCTGTCACTGTTCGTATTTATATTTTAGTTTCATTTTTAATCCACTCGCTTTTTCAGCCCCAAAGCTGAAAAAGCGTTCACCACACTAAAATAAGCTCTTTGTAGCAGCCCGGTATTGGTGGTACCAGACTTTTCTAAAGAATTCCTGGTCCAAACAGATGCTTCCGAAGTAGGGCTAGGAGCTGTACTGTCACAGGAGGTCGATGGGGTAGAACACCCCATTATGTTTCTCAGCCGAAAACTGGAAGACAGAGAACACAATTATGCAGTGATCGAAAAGGAATGTCTGGCAATAAAATGGGCTATAGAAAGCCTGAGGTATTATCTGCTGGGACGACAGTTCACCTTAATTACTGACCACGCTCCCCTAACGTGGATGAACCAAGCAAAAGAGAAAAACGCTAGGGTAATGCATTGGTTCCTGTCATTCCAACAGTATAAATACAGCATAAGACACCGAGCGGGGAAACTAATGGGGAATGCTGATGGACTTTCTAGAATTCATTCCTTCTTTTCTACAGTAGCTCGACCCCAGAAGCTCGAGCTAGGGGGGGAGATATGTGATAGAATGAGGGGATTGGTGCGAAATGGGAGATACATTAGGGCAGTCTTGATGGCAAATTCTTGCTTCAGTCATACCGGAAGCAAGATGGCTGCCAAACAGGAAGTGATTAGTTTTAATGCCACATCATCAAAAAGGGCGTTCCCAGGGGGATAAAAAGGGAGGTCCAGGCAAGTACCAGTGGAAAAAGAGTGGGGAGAGTGGTATGCTACAGGAAGTGAGTACTGAGATTGTTGGATTACTTGTTATTGACCTTGGATTGTTTGACTGCCTTCTGTGTGCTTGATACCTGGACTGTTTTGAAAACCCTGGATTGTGTATGAACCTTGGCCTGTTTCACCGACTATTCTATGCTGGATGGACATGTAAATAAAGCACAAATAGGTACCGCCCTGTTTGGAATTAACTTCACAGTATTTTGTCTCTGTTTAAATACTGTCCCGCTACAAAGTACTGTATGCATATTCTACACAGCCTATGAAGTTGCTACAATATTGTGGCAATGTGCCCCGCCCCTGTGTGCATATTATGTGTTGTATGTTGTGTGCGTGTGTTAATGTTGGTGTATAGATTGGTACACGGGATATAAACGGGTCTGTGTTTCACGTGTGATTTTAAAAAGGTAGATTTGTATTTAGGCACGAGGAGGGCACAAATCACTTCACGTGCTGGTTAAATGTAATATGTGAGCACGGGGTTGCACAGAATTATTTCACGTGCTGGGATTCAAGTGAATAATTAATTAGTAATTGAATCCCAGCACAACAGTATATATAGACACATTTTCTTTCACTCAGGGTTGGGTGTTCGGTGAGTGGAGAACGGGATTGGAGACGGAGGTAAAAAGAATAAGAGTAATAATCTTTAAAAGAAGCTCACCGTGTTTGTTTGTCTGTCTAGTCCGTTTTGTTCGTCTGTTTATTTTGGCCTCAAGTGCCGTGCCCTGTGTTTTGTCTGTTCCAACCTTTTATTTTCTGTTCTGTTTATTAAAAGCATTCGCTCAGCTTCACCAAACCACACCTCTCTGTCTGTTTATTTCCTGCTTCTGGTCTGATGCCACCCACTCCGGCCGTCTTTGTGACACACATATATATATATATATATATATATATATATATATATAATATATATATATATATATATATATGTTCTATGTTCCTTACGTTCAAATGCAAAACTGGCTTATAACTATCCAAAATTACCTTAACACCTTTGAGCTATGACGTTTGTTAAGAAAAGTTGCTGCTTCAAAAAACAAGGAGGCCATGAGCAAATCAAATTTCTGAATATATTGTACTATGAAAAAGTGCCTCCTATTTTCTGTTTTGAATGCCCCTTTATATTGTACTATATGGTAGAATATAGTACAGCCTTCAAAGTTCAAAGACTAGTAGAGGCCAATGGGGTGCTGTGCCACAGGGGAAATACGGTCATAGGTCACATGGTCTGGCACTTGGCCCCCGATCATATTAGGGGGCCACACAACGAAGTTGCTGTGGAACCCTATTGTTATTAAGATTATTAGGGGGCCAAGCAACGAAGTTGCTGGAACCCTATTGTTATTGTTAAGATTATTATTAGGCTTCCAAGCCAGAATGGCTGGGGAAGCTTATTGTTATTGTAAAGATTATTATTATTATTATTATTGTTATTATTTATTTATTCTTCCCAAGATTTCAAATTGCTCATAATTAAATTTTTTAATTTAAATTTAAAACCACTTCAGTTGAAAAACGTTTTTTTTGATTAACTCCAAAGTTGACAGGCACTTTGACTTCTCTTTAAGGTTAAATATAAAACTAGCTTATAACTCCTTACAGTGTGTAGATAGGGTCGTGGTTACTATGGTGTTTAACACTAGAACCACTGGGTTTATGCTACTACCTAGAACCGCTGGCAGCAGTCATTTTGACGAGTACAGCTTCAATATGAAAATGAAAGACAAACTTTCTGATAACACTCAAAAGATGTATTCATGAACATCATATCTAACATTTGCATAGCAGAAACACTGCATTTAAATGAAAAAAACTAAACATAAAAAAGGCTTTATTTTCAAAATGAGCACATATAATGCATGACTTCAAAAAATAAAAAACTAATAAAGTAAACATTTCAAAAGAAAATATTGTTTAAAGATTTGTAAACTGGTATATGTACATACAACATTGTAAAAACAAAGTAAAAAAAACATAAAAAAAGAAAATTCAGTTTTGGCAATTAGAAGACATTACTGATTGCGAGGACTTCATGGTAGACAAGCTGCCGTTCATCAACATAGTCACTCCTCCTTCTTTGGCCAACGATGCCTTTTGAGCTTTTTTGGGACCTTTGGATTGTCTGTTCCAGCTTTCATGTCTGGAGCAACAGCGTTGAACTTGCCATCCTTCTGTCGTACCAAAAAGTGGCCCTGGATGAACTTCCGGTAGAGGAATGGGTTGTCTACCAGGAGCCATACCGCAGGTAGTTGATGCAGTCAAACTCTCGGAACCCTCTGATCTGTGACTTAACTGTACTTGTGCAGCTCAGATTTTTCACAACATTCTTCATAGAACTCCACAAACTTTTGTTTGAGCCTTTCTGTTTTCTCCAGCAACGTGTGAAAAGGCAGGTGATTCATCAGATTTGTTCTTGTTCCAGGAAGCTTCCCACATCATTGTTTCGATTGTTTCTGAGATAATCAGCATGCCTTGCAGCGAACGGACACAGTGCTTCCCATTTAGGACAGTCTGGACAGTTTTCACTCCAAAAATGTCAGACTCTATCAGGGCATCACCCATTCCACTCCCACCTATGTACTTCCCAACACAGTGAAGTGCCACTTTTGCCATATGAAACATCCCCACCATTGGGAACAGGTCTTCAAATTCTTCAGGGTTGCTTAAGACAAACACCTTCATCACAGAAGATTGACATGGCAAGCTGATGTACCTGAGTTTTTCATGGCTGAGTACACTGGCATAATTAGTGACTGGGGATGAAATCACTGAGGTGCTCTGAGAGATCAAGGCGTGGAACCCTCCCCACGGAGGCACTTGTCCTTTATCTCCTGATGGCAGTCCGCATTTCACTGGAGTGATGAGAAATTCTTTGTCAGCTGTCTTGCATGACGCAGTGTCAGATGGTTGCAGCCCGACATCTTCGGCTACTTTGAATGTTTCAGACAGGCTTGGTTGATTGACTGGCTTACGATGATGGCCCACGTGTTGGCACATCAGTTCAGACGTTAGCTTGCATCTCCGCTTTTTCAATTTTGCGACTGAAACATTTGGTTTTCCGGGTGGGGCTTCACCCGAACAATCTTGAAATAGCACCATCACTGTGTCATGTGTGCCAGCCATGCCAGACAATGACGAGTCGTCCTCAAAGTGAAAGTTATCAAGAGCACCAATGGTGAAGTCTGTGCTGTTGAAGTGACTTGGAATTGGTGTACTATTGGCTGCACAGCATAAGCAGACAGCAAATTTCGGCTTCTCAACAAATTGGCATAGCTGGTGGATACGCTGATTCGGTTTATAGATGTAATCATCTCTGCTTTTGCACTTGTCGTAAATGCTGTGAGCGGTCATCATGTGCAGTGGAGTTTTCTTTGAGCCATTGTGAAGTTCATAGAACATAATTTGGAAAAGACCGTAAAGCTGCACAGCCTGATGTTTAACACCACTGTTCGTTTCAGACCTGGTTTTGTCATTCAAGTCACTCAGGTTGTCACGTTCACTTCCTAGCTGCAGCATTTCGACTTGCAACATTTAAAAAAATGGCAGGAGCACATCAGGCATTCTTGTGCTCTCCCACGACTGACACGGTTCATTAGCATCACAAAATTTGTCCTGAAGTTTTAAGTTAACTTTCTGTATTTCTTGCCTCAAGATAGCTCCTGCTGATTTGACATAATCATACAATATTATTTTTGCAGCAAGCTCCTCAATGCTTAGGTCAGCTGAAAAGACTAGTAAAGACGCATTTTTCCGATGGGACTGACAAAATCCAATTTTGTCTTGGTACGTTCTCACAAGCAAGATTTTTGACCTTGTTGTAGATTGAAATATTCTCTTCAATGTTGTTCATTAGTTCTCTATTCTCCGTGAGTGTGAACCCATAGCCTGCTTTAAGAAACTGATCCAGATGGTCTTTGACTTGTTGAAACAACTCAAACTTCTGTGATGGGCAGGATTCCTGGGACTCAGACCTCAAAGACTCATGCTCATACTTGACAATGTAGCCATTCATGCATTTCCCATGGGCAAACAAATCTGCAGCAAAAATCTTTTGCTCACTGTCAAGGTCTGCATTGCTGACAAAAATGTAATCTTGGAAAATGCTAGCTGCAGCTAAGAATTTGTTTGCCCGCTGCTCTTTGCAAACTGAACTTTCTTTTTACCTTCATGTGATCTTCACTTGTCCAGACATGACCACACATGACACATGGGAGATTGTCAGAATGTAGTTCTGAGCTTGGAGGAGGATATGGGGTTGACCTAAGCAGGACAAGGTTCTCATGTCTGGTTTCAGCCTAAGATGTGTACTTGCTTCAGGGTCAACACATTTGGCCGCAGCACTTTTTTCATGTATTGCATCTAATGTTTTTTTCAAGGTATATAGCTTGTAACAATCATTGTCCACATTATAATAAACTTTGTCTGTCTCACTCATAAACTCCATTCACTTGAACACCTCATCCTTTCTTACCTCTCCAGCCTCTCTCACTCGTTTCTGACTACTCAGTAGATGTTAACTTTGTATTGGCTTTTCTTTCTTGATATATTATGCATTAGTCTTTGTTGAAGACATCTGGAGCTTTGGATTTCATGAAGACTCCCTCAGGAGTGATAGGTCTGCTGCTAGCTTCGTGCATCTTCTTATAAAATATCACATCATAACCCACATTTTATTTTTTTAAATGTGTTTAAAAATGTACAATATTAATGCAACAAATATGTCACAAAGGTTTAAAGAAATGCGTATTAATAGACATTGGATGAAATTAGTAATGGATGGCTATATGGAGGCAAAATAAGCTGATCCCAGGAGCCAGCATTACACATCAGCCATCAACACAAGGCAGAAGGATATCTACATCATCAGATGGAAATAAACGCAAATCGATGGAGATGCAGATGGATCACATTAGTTTACTGTAAAGCTACGTCTTAGTTGGTGCTTATCTTGGTGAGAGCCGAGTTCAAATCAGCATGAAGTTTTAACATCTACTCTTGTGTAATGAAAATCATGACAGTTGTAGGGGAGAGTAATTTAATGTGGCTTGCATTCACAATCAAAACAAATCACTACCCTTGACCTATGAAAGAAAGGAGAGGATACCTAATTGTGGTGAGAAGGTAAGCCATTTCCCCCTAGGGGTGAAAAAATAACAGAGCTCCACCTAGTGATAGATGAAAGAATATATCTTCTATGGGAAACCTGCATGATAGAATTGATTACAAAATACTTCTGTTAACCTTTAAAGATTTGCATGGCCTTGCGATCAGTTCTTTTTTATTATTATTGTGCAGCGCTTTGAGACATGTTTTTGTATGAAGCACTATATACATTTCTATTGTTGTCAAAATAATTGTGGTTGTTATCGATCATACAATCCCATCATGACAAAACAAGTAAAAAATAAAATGGAAAGTGAAATAAAGACAATATTATACGCTATATTAAAGATTTCTGGGTAACTTTGTCCACCATCTTGAAAATGGTAGAAAGACTGATCCAAAATTATAATGCTTTTTTTGGACTTCATGACCCCAAAAACCTAGTTTGACAGCAGAATGAGCTTTCTAAGTGCTCTGGTTCCTGAGATATCCAATACGCAACTAGAAATATCCGCCATCTTGGAAAATGGTGGCAACAGAAAAAATGTCCTAGAGTTGAAATGTCTACCAAGCTTATTTTGTAGCTAATTGATCCTGAAACACATTCAAACAATAAAATTCTCTGTATGTTGATTTTTTGGTGGGGTTATATAGTGGAGCCAGGACTTGAACAGACAACCACAGATCTTTAACACACGCAGAGTAATTTAGCCCTTTGCAGTCCATTTATTAAGTGCATGTCAGGCGTGTCAGGTCCAATTTATTTTCACACTCGCAGTTAATTTTAGACGCGCTGTTTAAAAGTATTTTTTTCCACAGTCAAACGGGTTTAAAAGGCCCTGCATAGCAACAATGCACTCACTAGGCATCTCCAGCCCCGCCCCACTCTTTCGTTCGCTATAGCTTTCACATATGCTAAGAAATAAATAATAATAATAATAATAGTCGTACATACCGATCAATCATCTCCTGATCACTTGTTTTATCACTATAACATCTGAAAAAAGCTCTGGAAATGTCCGTGATATTCTCTGAGTGCTAATGCATTAGCAGGCAGCTTGTTTCCTTATGGCCGCTGTTATCTGATGCCAGGGGCAAGTATGACTATTCATGAGATACGCCCTTTTTTTTCGGCTTGTCTCGGCTCCTGTCGCTCCCACTCGGCCATTGAATGGTTTTCTCGGCTTTTTCTGGAGAAAAAACGACTAGAAACCCGTTTTTTTGCGTCTTTTTGATGATGGCGGACAGGGTCCGACATTGGACTGGATAGGAATAATTGCAATGTCGGACCAGGTCCGACATAGGACCGCAAAGGGTTAAATTTTAAAAGTGAAAACCGTCAAAATGACTGCCATGGCGGTTCTAGTGTTAAAATTATCGTGAGATAATGAACTAATGGAATATTTTGGCTGGCAGTTCTAGTTATTATTATTCTGCCAAATTTTGAAATGTCTATAAAATCAACACAGTTGCAAGAAAACTTCACACGATGGTAGAAGGTAATGAAGGTAATAGGTCACATGGTTTGGCGGCCATGTTGGATTTGTTAAGAATTTTGGACAATTTCAAAACATTTTCTCCGAAACCGCTTATGGTAGAGATGTGAAACAGATTACCCTTATGACCTAGATTTAGATTTGTTCAAAAGAAGTCAATTGGTTACATGGTGTGCTGTATTGAAAAATTACCTTGACCTTTCACCTCTCCTTAAGGTCAAATGTAAAACTAGCTTATAACTCCTTACACAGTGTAGATAGGGTCATGGTTACTATGGAACACAGATAGGAACCCATATATGCTCTATCCAAAAATGACTTTGCCTGCAACCATTGACTTCTCCTTAAGGTCAAATGTAAAACTAGCTTATAACTGCTTACACAGTGCAGATAGGACCATGGTGACTATGGAACACGTATAGGAAACCACATGGGCTCCATCCAAAAATTACCTTAACATTGACCTTTGACCTATGAAGTTTTTTTTTTTGTTTGTTTTTTTTTTGCTGCGTCAAAAAAATGTGGAGGCCACGAACAAATACAATTTCATCATATATTGTACTATTAATCTATAATAGAATATAGTACAATCTTCAAAGTTGAAAGACTAGTAGAGGTCAATGAGGTGCTATCCCACAGGGGAAATACGGTCATAGGTCATATGGTCTGGCAGTTGGACATATATGCAATAAGGCCTGACAGGGCGTCTGTATAGGTCCGTATATTCAACGTAAACGGACACACTGAATGGCCTTATTGCATTTATAATCCAGGTAAAACGGTGGATTTGAAGAAAAAAAAATTGTCATTGAAAAAGTACACCAGGGGGCAGAGTTGAGACAGGACTGGGTTTTTTTTTTTTTTCCCTGTCACTCAGTGCAGAAACACTGTTTGAGCAGAACAGACGTGAGGAATTAAAATAATTCAACAATATGTTGGATTTCAGTAATTTGTTCAAGGTCAGAACAAATTACAGAATTGTGTCAGAGAGTGATTTAGTATATGTGACAAGTCTCCAACTGAGGAAGTTCTGGTGCTTTCTGGGTCTTCGTATGGTAATGTTATCATATCCGGTCACAAAAACACTCCTGGCATCATTTAGGTTTGTGAAAACTAAAATTCTAGTGTATATTGTTTTTACTCATCCCAGTGTATTCAGATTTTTTTTGAGAATTGTTTTAAAATGATGGAATGCAGTGTACAGAGTAGCTTCAGTTTCAATATGTTATTGAATATCATGAGGTACAGTACAATATATACTTAAAGAAACAAACAAACTTGAGGTCGCGCAATATTTTTGGGGCCAAAATGTACTCTGTATGTGTTGAAATTCAACATTTAAAATGCTTGTTCTTCTTAAACATAAATAGCATTCTAAACTGGTCATAACAATCAACACTTTGATACTGCAGTACCAATAACTGAGTAATGAAATGGCTGATTTTTGGCTCTGACTAATGGTTTTCTTGGTTCCTTTTGAGCTATATGCATATAAGCATAAAATACTTGCAAAAGCTTTAAACAAATAATTTAATGTAAAATCATATTATGACTTAAAAAGCTTTTAAAGAGAGACTCTTTTTGTTGCAAGTTTTATATGAGGGAAGGCATGGCACAAATAACTTTGTCTTTTATAGGAATCCATCAAGGCAGATTCCTGTGGTTACAATCAAGTTATCAGTAAATTGTCCAACCGGACTGCCATATATGGAAGAGAAGGAAATGAGATAGAGGCCAACCTTTTTTTTTTTTGTCTGTGCTTTTCACTGTAATAACCCACATACTGTAATAAAAAAAAAAAAACGTGTTACCTGAAGCGAGTAAGAGGTGTACTAGGAGGGTAAACGGAAGCTGTAGGCGTGGACATTTCTTAAGCTATGCAATGTAATGATGCAACTTTGGAGTCTGTTGCAATTTTGCATAAGAAAACTGTCACTATTACTAGTTTCCTAATGGAACTTGTGTAAACGATGTGGGTTGTAACATGTTAGGAATTTTTGAAGTAGATAAATGTTTTTGGCTAGGCCTTCAGCAGGCAAGGCTTATGTAATAAAATGACATGCTCATTCTCTCTCACCATACATTAATGTTTTTGCTCCCACTCCCCATTATATCAAATGAGGTTAAAAGTTAGATTTGACTTTGTGTGTGAAGCTGTTGTGATGTTTTCTGCCTTCTGTCTGCTTTACCTCCCTATCTAGCAATCAATGACAAATAAAACATGCCAGACTGTGGAAGGGTAGTGTTACATCCAAGGCTAGAGACGGGAATACACCTTATTCACGCCAGACTCAAAACGAGGCTTGGAGTGCAGCTGCTAGCTTCCGGTCGCTGATGTCTCCAACTGCAGTGGAGAGAAGTTATGGCGTTGCACTGTTGCGTTCCGTTTTGTGGTTCTTCTTTAAGAAATAACCCAGTGCACATTGCCATTTTTAGATGTTAAAACTCTAAATTCTGTACATGTATTATATATATACAGTGCCTTGCAAAAGTATTCAGACCCCTGACCAATTCTCTCATATTACTGAATTACAAAAGGTACACTGAAATTTCGTTCTGTTTGATATTTTATTTTAAAACACTGAAACTCAAAATCAATTATTGTAAGGTGACATTGGTTTTATGTTGGGAAATATTTTTAAGAAAAATAAAAAACTGAAATATCTTGCTTGCATAAGTATTCAACCCCTGTGCTGTGGAAGCTCCCAGTTTACACCGATGAAAGAAATTGCCCTAACGAGGACACAATTACCTTACCATTGGCCTCCACCTGTGAACCATTAAAGTTGCTGTCACATTTTCTGGATAAAAACCCCACTGTTGAAGGATCATTGGTCAGGCTGTGAATCTGAAGGAAAATGAAGACCAAAGAGCATTCTACAGAACTTAGAGATAAAGTAATACAAAGGCATAGATTAGGGAAAGGGTACAAAATAATATCCAAGTGTTTGGATATCCCAGTGAGCACAGTTGGATCAATAATCAGGAAGTGGAAGCTGCATCACACCACCCAGGCACTGCCAAGAAAAGGCCGTCCCTCAAAACTCAGCGCTCAAACAAGAACGAGACTTGTGAGAGAAGCCACAGAGAGGCCAACAATCACTTTGAAGGAGCTACAGAGTTCAGTGGCTGGGTGTGGAGTAATGGTGCACCAGTCAACCATATCAAGAGCTTTGCATAACACTGGCCTGTATGGGAGGGTGGCAAGAAAGAAGCCGTTACTCAAAAAGTACC
This sequence comes from Acipenser ruthenus, assembly GCF_902713425.1. NCBI lineage: Eukaryota > Metazoa > Chordata > Actinopteri > Acipenseriformes > Acipenseridae > Acipenser > Acipenser ruthenus. The sequence continues at coordinate 53,232,793 of NC_081190.1, read as the reverse complement.
ATCTGAAAGCATGTCTGGAGTTTGCCAGAAAGCATGAGAGTGACCCAGCTGCGATATGGGAAAAGGTTTTGTGGTCAGATGAGACCAGGATAGAGCTTTTTGGCCAAGACTCAAAGCGCTATGTGTGGCGCAAACCTAACACTGCCCATGCCTCAAGACACACCATCCCTACAGTGAAGTATGGTGGTGGCAGCATCATGTTGTGGGGATGCTTCTCATCGGCAGGGACTGGGCATCTTGTTAAAATTGAAGGAAGAATGGATGGAGCAAAATACGGGGAAATACTGCAAGAGAACCTACTTCAGTCCGCTAAAAAACTGAAGCTTGGGAGGAAATTCACCTTTCAGCCGGACAATGATCCCAAACACAAGGCCAAAGCAACATTGGAGTGGCTCAAGAACAAAAAGGTGACTGTCCTACAGTGGCCCAGTCAAAGTCCTGATCTCAATCCCATTGAGAATCTGTGGCACTGTTTGAAAATTGCGGTCCACAAGCGTCGTCCAACCAACCTGAACAACCTGGAGCAAATCTGCCAAGAAGAATGGGCCAAAATCACTCCGACACTGTGTGCAAAGCTGGTACATGCTTACCCCAAAAGACTTAAAGCTGTTATTGCAGCGAAAGGTGGCTCTACCAAATATTAATGTGTGGGGATTGAATACTTATGCAAGCAAGATATTTCAGTTTTTTATTTTTCTTAAAAATATTTCCCAACATAAAACCAATGTCACCTTACAATAATTGATTTTGAGTTTCAGTGTTTTAAAATAAAATATCAAACAGAAAGAAATTTCAATGTACCATTTGTAATTCAGTAATATGAGAGAATTGGTCAGGGGTCTGAATACTTTTGCAAGGCACTGTATATATAAAGTGCTTGTTTAATTTGATTTATTTTGTTCCAGTGTTTTGTTTGTAACCTTTTGTTTAGTGTTTATACCTTTTGTTTGGCCCTCGTGCCTGTTTTTTTTTTTTTTTTGTCAATTAAAGTATTTTTGTTTCACAGCATTTTCTGTCTCTGCGGCTATCCTGCCACACAACCACAGGAGACTCCAGCTCCTTCAGAGTTCAACCTAGTTTATGCAATTTACGCAAGTCACAGCGTAATTACTTACTCACTGCAATGTGCTACGCGTATCTGTCTTGCTCTGAAAAGTGATCTCTGTTCATCATTTGAAAATACTGTATCCCAATTAAACAAACTGATGTCCCAATTAAATGACATAAATAGCATTGGGAAGAACTGTCTCCCAGAGTTGTATCCTATTTAAGCGACCATCCTGATTATCAGTATCCCAATTAGGCAGCACCGACTGTAATAATAATAACAATACACTTGCCACAAAATACAGAAATATACTTCTAGATATTGTAACAGGGCGAGGAGCCCTGTTCATGTATTTGTTTATTTATTTTTAGAACGGGGTCTCCCCCCTACGGCCCTGTGCAGGTTATTGTTTTGTATTTGTTTGTTTTATGATTAATGTATTTATATGACGGCGAAGCGCCGTGGGTATTGTTTTTGTATTTATTTATTGTATTTAAATATGACGGCGTAGCCATGCGTTTGTTTTGTTATTGTTTTGTTTTCATTTAAAAGGTGTTGTGGCAGAGGCGAGGTTGGTGCTTGTCCTGTGCCAGGAGTAATTAGTAAACTTGTGCAGATTGTGGCCTAGGGGTAATAGAATAATTACCAGCCAGTTAAACCCCTCGGCCACGGTATAAAAAGCCTGCAGCTCTCCAGCCCAGGGTGGGTGTACAGAGGAATGAGAGTGAGAGGAGAGAGGTAAAATGAAAAGAAAACGAAACTAAAATAAATCTGTGTCAGTGAAGGCTGCTGCCCAGCCTGACCGAATTATGTATTGTTGTGTTCGAGATTTCTTTTGTTTAAATATGTATTTTGCGCTGAGAGCAGTGTTTTGTGTTTAAACCTTTTATTTTTGTTGTTTCAAAATAAATGGCGAACGCCCCGTCTTTTTGCACTGCAGCACTTGTCTTGTTTTTGTTCCTGGTGCTGGCCTGACGTCACCACTCGGTATTCTGTCACAGGTATTTTTTTCAGAGTTTATATTTTAATAATTCAAACATGTGTTTTTTAATGTTACTGTAACATAAAAAAATGAATGAATGAATAAATAAATAGCCTACGCAAAATGCTGGAATGGCAGTTTGGAATGACCAGGCTTCTGGTTAGGAAAAGGGCACAAGATAACAACCAAACACTGGTTCTGATCTTGGTATTTACTTTACTTTATACAATTAGCATTGCAGTAGGTTTTTTATGAACATTTAAAAATGACGTTTTAATGGTGTCTAAAAGTCAAAATGGCTCTTTTGTGTTGAAATACTTTGTTTTAATTTCCATGTCACTGGTCTCTGGCCCCATTTTTGTATAACTCAATACCCAGAGTGATTTCATTTTTGTTACATGTCTTTTTCATTCTTATGTCCCAGATAACTCATTACAAAATAACAAAATGTCTGTTTTCAAATAAAGTTGTATTTTCAGTTTAGCGATGAGGTGTTCAAACAAGTTATTTTAAAATACTTCTAACTATTTTGTTTTTTAATGACTCACAAAGGTGAAATAATAGTCTGTATACCACTAATGATTACTTGTAACTATTTAATAACCCCTCTCACCTTTGTTAATTGTGCAATGACATGCGTTTATTAGATGTTTTGTATTTACAACTACAGGTGATGCCACAGTGACTATTGCTCATAGATTTACTCCTAAGGAGCAACTTAAGGTCCACACCAGTCTTGCAGACATCATTATAGCAGCAGTTGGTAAGTTTTAAACAGTATTTATTTATATAGAAATATTTGTAAACATTAGTACTGCAGTTGTTTTCTACAAATTCCTAGAAGCTTTTTGTTAGTATACAATATTATCTTGATTCAGCAGTCATAATTTGCAAATGAGATGTTAACATTCTTGCCGTGATAAAGTACAAACATTTCTCCACATGTATTGTAAGGTGACAATCCACGTACGTGTCTGCTGGAAATCACATAGCTGATAGAATTTAGAAATACATATCATAATGCAATTTGCCTTGCACCGGTTTACCACCTTGCATGACAGTGTCTAAAATGGCAAGTGAAAAAACAGCTCCATCTGATGTGTGGGATTAATATACAGGGTGATTAGAAAGTAAGTTTACCACACGAGATATGGTGCGTTGATGTGGTAAACTTATTTTCTAATCACCCAGTGTGTGTGTGTGTGTGTCTCTCTCTCTCAATTTCAATTTCAATTGCTTTATTATTATTATTATTATTTATTTCTTAGCAGACGCCCTTATCCAGGGCGACTTACAATCGTAAGCAAATACATTTCAAGTGTTACAATACAAGTAATACAATAAGAGCAAGAAATACAATAACTTTTGTTCAAGTGTGACAAACCACAATTCAATAATACAGCAGATAATAGTGATAGTTACATCAGGATATGATTAAATAGTGATAGTTACATCAGGATATGATTAAATACAAAGTACTACAGGTTAAACACTTGGCAGATTACAGTATTCTGACGTACAGGATTAAATGAAGTAAAATAGGAGGCAGATAAGAGCAAAATAAAGCACATTTACATGAAGGGTGATAGTGTCCCAGGATACAAACAGAGGAGTTCTACAGGTGCTGTTTGAAGAGGTGAGTCTTAAGGAGGCGCCGGAAGGTGGTCAGGGACTGGGCAGTCCTGACATCTGTAGGAAGGTCATTCCACCACTGCGGAGCAAGGGTGGAGAAGGAGCGGGCTCTGGAGGCAGGGGAGCGTAGCGGACGTAGAGCTAGTCTTCTAGTGCAGGCGGAGCGGAGAGGTCGAGTGGGGGTGTAGGGAGAGATGAGGGTCTGGAGGTAGCTGGGTGCAGTCTGGTCAAGGCATCTGTAGGCTAGTACAAGAGTCTTGAACTGGATGCGAGCGGTGATCGGAAGCCAGTGGAGCGAGCGGAGTAGTGGAGTAGCGTGGGCGAAGCGAGGCAGAGAGAACACCAGGCGGGCAGCAGAGTTCTGGATGAGCTGGAGCGGACGGGTGGCGGACGCAGGGAGGCCAGCCAGGAGGGAGTTGCAGTAGTCTAGGCGGGAGAGTACCAGGGCCTGGACCAGGAGCTGGGTAGCATAGTTGGTGAGGAAGGGTCGGATTCTTCGGATGTTGCTCAGGAAGAAATCGGCAAGTGCGTGCCAGAGTGGAGATGTGCTGGGAATAAGAGAGGCAGGGGTCCAGGGTGACTCCAAGGTTCTTAGCTGAGGAAGAGGGAGAGAGTGACAAAAACAACACAGTACTTCAAACACATCACAACAACAATAATAATAAGAATAATGATATACATTTATACATACAGGGCAATGGGTTGGATGACACACTCTCTCTCTCTCTCTATGTATATATATATATATATATATATATATATATATATATAGTAACACAATCTTACTACTTTTGGTTCATTGTCCCTTTAAAAGTACAGACCCAGGACACAGAAATGGATTTTTAAAACGCTGACACGCTATTTTTAATAAACAAACAAAAACAAAATAAACACCTTGCTCTAATGAGCACTAACTAAACACAACACAGGTCCCTGACTAGCATGCAGGACGGCTGAGCCGTTTACCTGACAAATAACAAAATAAACCACACCAGCTTTAACACTACCTTTTCTTTCTTTTACAATTGACCACAACTCCCCACCGGGCTCTTTACTCTTCAGCAGCCCCAAATAGACTGGCTGCTTCCTTTAAATACCCTGCACCTGGCTCTAATTGACAATGATAGCCAGGTGCAGGGAATCATTACTAATAAAACAATTAACAAATGAAATTAAACAATTAACCCAGTGAAGGCTTTTCAGCCTGTGAACTTCTGGTAGATGTAGTTCTTTTTTTCCCCCAGGACTACAGTCTCACTATATCTATATATCTATCTATCTATCTATATATATATATATAGTTAGGGTTGAGTAAGCAGTTTAATGTTAAACCCCAATTTCTTTACGTTAACAACTTTGACCCCGTTCAATGGATTTGCAAGAAAATTTGAATGTGTGGTCCCTTTGGTTAGAACTCTTGATGTGGGCCATTTCGTTCTGCAAAGATATGCGGATTCCAAGATCCAGATAGTGAAAAAAAAAAATCATTTTTTTGTAGGTTTTTTTTTTTAGCTCCAAAACGGTTTGCAATTTTTGTTTGACAATTTTAGGTTACAAGGGGACTGGCCCAGAATAGTGCCTTTTTCTGGTTTGGTGAAAAAATATGAATCTGTTGCTGAGTTATAGGGATTTGAAATGTTGGTTCTGAGCACGCTGAGTACAGCTCTTGCAGTTAAGATTGACTGCAACATTGTCTTTTCATTTTGTGAGTGGGAAATGTGTTTGTTTTATCTTTTTAAAATCTTTTTTCGCCACTCTCACGAAAAAGGAATTCTTCTCAGGAAAAAATAAGCTGTTCTGGTGAACATAGAAGTACTCTGGCGAAAAAATAATTTAGAATTTAATTTTTTTGTCGAGAGGGGATCTTTTTTCATGAGGTTCTTTCGTTCAAGCGAACAAATGTTTACTCTCGCAAAAAAAAAGAATGTGGACAGCCACCGCCAAGTCCTCGGGAGAGGTTTGCCCGAGACAGACAGCATTTCTTGGGGCAGCAGTGTGAGATACCTCCCTTACATTTTAATTGCTGATATCTCAGCCTCTGGTTGTTTTTCAAGTGAAAACTGAAAAAAACAACCATTAACCACCGTTGGGTCCTTTACTAATAATAAGGGGCCAGCATGAAGCTGGAGCCTGTAGTGTAGAGGTTAGCACATTTGCCTAGCACGCCAAAGATCAGTGGATCGAAAACTGGTGAAAACTTTTTTTTTATATTAATTATTCTTTTATACTAACATCATTTATTAGTTTTTGTTCATGAGTGCGGACATCCAAAATGCTAACAGTGTATTACATTTTATATATTAAATATCTTAATGGTTATAGTAAAATTAAACATCCTTGCTTGAAAACTATCAACTATTGCGTTTTGCTGAGAAAGATGGTACAGTTATGGCTACAACTTTTGCATCACCTACATTTTATTTTGGATTGAAAAGCCTAGATTAACATAATTTAGATGTTTTATTTAACATCATTTAACCAAAGAAACTACAGAATGATATCGCAAAAGTCTACTGGAAGCCATAATAGTTGTACAGTAGTGTTTAAGGCATGTTGGATTTCGAAATGTCATATTTTTAAATCTCACAGTTTTTCATTAAGAATGGAAAACGTTAGGTTACTTACCGTAACCCTGGTTCCCTGAATGAGAAGACGACCACCAAAACATACTAATGGGATATGCCTGCCTAGTCGTAGGTATTCACTGAGCTCTTTATATCAGAGCTGCCAATAGGCCCCTTCCTGGGGTGATGTCCTCGGTCCCACCTACCAAGGGATTAAACAGTCAACCCACGGAAGACATATTCTCTTTTTGCATCGAACCCGTGAGGGCGACCGATGCTACCTCGCTGGTTGGTGGTCATCTTCTCTTTCAGGGAACCCGGCTTACAGTAAGTAACCTAACGTTCGCTTTCAATTCGACCAGAGCCGTCGCGAGGGAGAAGGAACGGCAGCAGATGAGGGATGCATCAGAACCGCATAACCCAAGGTTAGCGCATGCCTAATGAAGACAAGGAAGGATCTATCACATTAAGGCGATAGAACCTGGAGAAAGTATGCGGTGTAGCCCAGCTAGCCGCAGTACAGATATCAGACAGCGAGGCCCCTCTGAGGAGGGCCCAAGATGTAGCCAACCCTCTGGTAGAATGCGCGGCTATCCTCCCAGGTGGGGGCAAGCCAGCACTATCATACGCAGTCGAGACTGTGTCCACAATCCAGTGCGACAGTCGCCGTTTCGAGAGGGGCTGTCCTAGGGTCCGTATCCCATGACAGACAAAGAGCTGGTGAGAATGACGCAGAGCTCTTGTCTATCCACGTAACACCTCAATGCCCGCGCTGGGCAGAGGAAGTTCAATCTTCTATCCTCTGAAGAAGAAAACAGAGGTGAATGGAAATACTCCAATTCCACAGACTCGTTCATGTGGAAGGCTGTGATCACCTTAGGGAGAAAAGCAGGGTTTCTACGTAGTGACACCCTGCTGCCATTGTCCCAAATACGCATACAGGAGCTGTGCACCGATAGCGCCTGTAGCTCACTGACCCGCTTTGCGGAGGTTATAGCCAAGAGGAAGGCTGTCTTCATAGACAGATACTTAAACTCTATGGAGTGTATGGGCCCCAACGGGGCCTTCGTGAGAGCCTCCAGTACAATATCAAGTTTCCATTCGGGGAGAAGGACCCTCCTTGGAGGGCATAATCGGCGAGCACCCTTGAGAAAACGGGTTGCTCAGAAATGCGCACCCGGAGATACAGAATCAACGGGGACATGGCACGCAGAAATGGCCGCCAATTACACCTTAAGTGTAGAAGGTGACTTACCGGCATCGAGCAGTTCTGCAACGTGCCCACAACCGAGTCAGGTCTGTAGCCGCCACCCCACTGCTCCTACTGTGCCTGTCGTCTTGCCTGTCCTGCTATGACTGTCTCTCACATCCCTGTTCTGTCCTCCCGTCCTCGTCCTTTGCCTTCCCTCCGCTGCTGCTCCTCCAACCCCTCTAACCTCATTTCTCTGCCTCTCCCCCCCTCCCGCACACTCTCTGGTGCACTCTGGAACTGTCACTCTTCTGCTAACAAAGCTGATTTCATCTCTGCCTTTGCCTCCCACCTCTCACTCAATTTCCTTGCTCTCACTGAAACCTGGCTGTCCCCTGATAACACTGTTACTCCTGCCGCCCTGTCCTCTCGGTACGTCCTGTCCCATACCCCGCGTCTCACTGGACAGGGAGGTGGGACTGGTCTTCTCCTCTCTCCCTCCTTACTCTTTTCTTTCCCCTCCGATCTCTCCTCATGCTCTGTTAATACCTTTGAATTTCATGCAGTCCAACTAACCTCTCCCTGTGAACTCCTGCTCATTGTTCTGTACCGCCCCCCTGGGCCTCTCACTCACTTTCTGGATGAACTCGACTATCTACTCTCCTCCCTTCCCTCTCTGTCTACCTCAACTGTCCTGCTGGGTGACTTCAACACCCATCTCTCCAACCCCAGCCACTCTGCTGGATTCCTCCCTCTCCTTCACTCCTTCGACTTCTGTCTCTCTCCATCCCCTCCTACCCACAAAGCTGGCCGTCAACTGGACCTCACCTTCTCCAGGGCCTGCTGCCCCTCCACCCTCTCTGTCACCCCCCTGGACCTCTCTGATCACTATTTCATCTCTTTTTCTCTGTCTCTCCCCCCTCTCCCTGCTCCTCCTACCCCCACTGTCACCTCTCGCCGGAACCTCCGATCTCTCTCCCCCTCTGTCCTTGCCTCCACTGCTCTCTCTCACCTCCCTCCTATCGACTCCTTCTCACAACTCTCCGTAGACTCTACTACCTCCACCCTCTTCTCCTCCCTCACCTCCTCCCTCGACTTCTTCTGTCCCCTCACCTCCCGACCTGCTCGCTCCTCCCCTCCCCATCCCTGGCTCTCCTCTGCGCTCCGCTCGGCAAGAATCATACTGCGATCTGCTGAAAAGAAATGGAAGAGAAACAAACTCCCTGCTACCCTAGACCTTTACTGCACTCTCCTCTCCTCCTTCTCCTCTACTCTCTCCTCTGCTAAATGTACTTATTTCCAATCTGTAATCCAAGCCTCCACTAACAACCCACGTAAACTATTCTCTACCTTCTCCTCCCTCCTAAACCCTCCCCCCTCCTCCTCCCTCCTCTATCTCCCCTGATGACTTTGCCTCCTTCTTCTCTTCTAAAATCTCAGATATCCGCAAATTATTTAACACCTCTCCTTGCCCCGCACCCCCTCCTGCTCCAACCCTTACACCCACTGCATCCCCTTCTAACTCGCCCTCCTTCTCTACCTTCTTGCCCCTCTCAGACTCTGACCTCTCCTCCCTGCTCCAGGGTCACAAACCCACCACGTGTGCCTTGGACCCCCTCCCCACTCACCTCTTTCAAGCTGCTGCTCCTGCTCTACTCCCCTTCATCTCCTCCCTTCTCAACACCTCTCTACTTTCTGGTCTCTTTCCCTCTGCCTTCAAAAAAGCCTCTATCACTCCCCTCCTCAAAAAACCTACCCTCGACCCCACCTCCCTCCAGAACTACCGTCTTGTCTCCCTCCTACCCTTCCTCTCCTAAACCCTCGAGTGGACTGTACACTGCCAGCTCTCTGCTTTCCTGTCCAACCACTCTCTGCTCGATCCTCTCCAATCTGGCTTCTGCTCTGCTCACTCCACTGAAACCGCCCTCCTGTCTGTCACCAACTCACTTAAATCTGCCCGAGCTGCCTCTCTCTCCTCTGTCCTAATTCTCCTCGACCTCTCTCTTGAGAGGCAAAACAGCTTTATGACAATAAAAGATGTTCTGCCTAAGATCTTCAGATAGCTCTTTATTTTTTCCCATATTGACTTAGTAATGACAGCAATCACCCTATGCCTAACCCATTTATACTCTTTAAGAATGTTCACCTACAATCCAGCATTTTCTAGACTTTACTAGAATTAGGTTCTGCATCATCATATAGAAATTTCTAGCACCTTGTAGACACTATCCAGCTGTCTGTAAAATGGTGCTGGGTCTGTAAAATGGTGCTGCCTCACGGCTCTATTCCTCTGCTATCCATCTTGCCCTTTCTCTTCTCTTTTTTAGTCATTATTATTTATTTCTTAGACGACGCCCTTATCCAGGGCGACATACAATTGTTACAAGATATCACATTATTTTGTACATACAATTACCCATTTATACAGTTGGTTTTTTACTGGAGCAATCTAGGTAAAGTACTTTGCTCAAGGGTACAGCAGCAGTGTCCCCCACCTGGGATTGAACCTACAAACCTCCGGTCAAGAGTCCAGCACCCTAACCACTACTCCACACTGCTGCCCTAAGTCATGCCCTGTTGTTGTTAGAAAACTGACCACGCTTTCTTTCTCTGGTCTCTGGGTGTCTTTTTCTTTACTCCAGCGCTCCGAACCAACCTCCAGCTGGCTTCTCTTCTACATGGGCAATACAGAGGGAATCACAGCACGTTATTTTTATTGGCCGACCGTCCCCCCAAGACCTGCCTCCCGACCACTGAGAGAGCCAGGCAACACACCCTCACCCAACCTCTGTGTCATCGCCATGATTGGCAGACGGGTCCAACAGGGCCGTTGACTCCCCCCTGCAGGAGCGCACATGCGTCTGATAGCCAGCACAGACCTCGCCCTGCTACAGTGTGGTTTTGGGTTGGCAGGGAAGCAGACAATTTTCTTCCCTGCCAAAAATAACACGTGCAGAATGTGGCTGTCTTCAAATTGGTTGTTTGCCAATTTGATGATGGCCACATGTATAAAAAGAAAAGCAGCTGAGTGCTGCGGAAGAAGAGGAGAGAGGAAAGAACAAGAGAGAGCAGAGAAGAACTTAATATCAACAACTTATAATCGTGCTGGATTTAGACCAGCACGATATTTGTTGGAGTATTCTGTGTGTTTATTTCGGCCACCATGCAGTTTTGTTTGTGTTTAGTTGATTTAATTTATTAAAAAAAGGAAGAGCGCATTTGCCTCTCACTGAAGAGCGCATTTGCGTCTCACCCCACAGTACTGAGTCTGTCTCTGTTTCCTGGTCTGGTGATGTCTCCCACCCAGCCACCTGTGACAAGGACACAAAAATTATAGACACAGCAATGAGGGAGAACATCTGGCAGTCCATTTCCAGGGAACTGGATATAGCTGGTGTGTATGAGTCGTTTACTGAAATTAGTATTCACAAAAGCAATTATGTATTCTACATTTTTATTAGCCGTATAACAGGACTGTAATAAGTGTGATTTTTTTCTAGCTGATGATACAATCAGAAGAGTTGCCTATCGCCACTGGTGTGAAAGGTAGTGTCACAGCGAAAGTACCATTTATTGCAGGACAAATCGTATCGCGTCCGGTGTGTGGAGACCTTAACACATTAAACAGACTTGCTGCATCAAATCAATTCTTGGACCTCTGAGTTTTACTGCCTACTGTATATTGCAGATGGAAATTGACTGAACACCTTATTTCAATTTAGTAAAGCTGTGGTTATCTGTGCAAAAATCTACCCACCTACCATCATTCCAAACCAAAGAACCAAACAGCTGCACCAAAACTTAAAACGACTGTGACTGAACTCCACTGGGCTGTGCTTGGTGATCCCATGGGCTTGCCTGTGTAATAAGAAAGTAAAAAGTCCTATATTTGTTCTTATTTCAGGAGTTCCAAAACTGATTACTGCAGATATGGTAAAGGAGGGAGCAGCTGTTATTGATGTTGGCATTAATCGCATCCAGGACCCTGAAACTGGAAAGACCAAGTTGGTAGGAGATGTGGACTTTGAAGGTAAAACATGTTTACTTCATCAGAAAGCATTTAAGACAGTGGTTCTCAACCCAGATGTTTTGGTGACCTCAGAGTGCTGCCACCAACACGTACTGGTGGTCGTACTGCAATTTTTCCTAAGTATATTGTATGAAAAATAAATATTTCTGTAATGAAGCTGGCTGTTTCTCATTTTAAAAAATACAGCAGTCTGTCTCTATTCTGTACTGGATCTTAATTCCCAGGCCCTTCTAATGATAAACTGGAGACATAAATCAGGTATTTTTTTTAGATGTTATGTTGCTCTGACAACAGGTCAGACTTAATCATATACATTGATATTATTTAATATGGTACCTAAACCTAAGTACATTTCTAATGTATTGAAGTTCCATAAATACAAAAATATTACTTTCACTTTTCTGTTCCAATCACATGCTGCACAATTCCCAGCTAAATATAACACAAGTATAATTGATTTGCAATGCTTTTATATCATAGAATTAAAACTGTATTAAAAAATATTTCTGTAGAATAAGTTTTACACCACTGAATTAACTATAAAGCAAAGGGTGTCACTCAGTAGTTAGTGAAATATTTTCTCGTGTGTATTTGAGGCAGAAACAATACATCAATAGACATCATGTATTTTTTGCCATTGTTTCTTCGCAATAAACAAAGTAGTAAAAGACCCATTTCCCTAAAGTAATAGCATTAGTGAGGTTTACTTATGCCTTTTTTAGTTGTACATGCAAGTGAAAACTGTCAAATGTAACTTAAATAAAATTAAATTTATGAAAAAGGGGCCGTTGTACAAAGAGAAAACAATATACAGTACTGTGCAAAAGTTTTAGGCAGGTGTGAAAAAATGCTGTAACGTAAGAATGCTTTCAAAAATAGACATGTTAATAGATTATATTTATTAATTAACTAAATGCAAAGTGAGTGAACAGAAGAAAAATCTACATCAAATCAATATTTGGTGTGACCACCCTTTGCCTTCAAAACAGCATCAATTCTTCTAGGTACACTTGCACAAAGTCAGGGATTTTGTAGGCATATAGTCAGGTGTATGATTAAACAATTATACCAGACAGGTGCTAATGATCATCAATTCAATATGCAGGTTGAAACACAATCATTAACTGAAACAGAAACAGCTGTGTAGGAGGAATAAAACTGGGTGAGGAACAGCCAAACTCAGCTAACAAGGTGAGGTTGCTGAAGACAGTTTACTGTCAAAAGTCATACACCATGGCAAGACTGAGCACAGCAACAAGACACAAGGTAGTTATACTGCATCAGCAAGGTCTCTCCCAGGCAGAAATTTTAAGGCAGACAGGGGTTTCCAGATGTGCTGTCCAAGCTCTTTTGAAGAAGCACAAAGAAACAGGCAACGTTGAGGACCGTAGACGCAGTGGTTGGCCAAGGAAACTTACTGCAGCAGATGAAAGACACATCATGCTTACTTCCCTTCGCAATCGGAAGATGTCCAGCAGTGCCATCAGCTCAGAATTGGCAGAAAACAGTGGGACCCAGGTACACCCATCTACTGTCTGGAGAAGTCTGATCAGAAGTGGCCTTCATGGAAGACTTGCGGCCAAAAAGCCATACCTCCAACGTGGAAACAAGGCCAAGCGACTCAACTATGCACGAAAACACAGGAACTGGGGTGCAGAAAAATGGCAGCAGGTGCTCTGGACTGATGAGTCAAAATTTGAAATATTTGGCTGTAGCAGAAGGCAGTTTGTTCACCGAAGGGCTGGAGAGCGGTACACGAATGAGTGTCTGCAGGCAACAGTGAAGCATGGTGGAGGTTCCTTGCAAGTTTGGGGCTGCATTTCTGCAAATGGAGTTGGGGATTTGGTCAGAATTAATGGTCTCCTCAATGCTGAGAAGTACAGGCAGATACTTATCCATCATGCAATACCATCAGGGAGGCATCTGATTGGCCCCAAATTTATTCTGCAGCATGACAACAACCCCAAACATACAGTGAAAGTCATTAAGAACTACCTTCAGTGTAAAGAAGAACAAGGAGTCCTGGAAGTGATGGTATGGCCCCCACAGAGCCCTGATCTCAACATCATCGAGTCTGTCTGGGATTACATGAAGAGAGAGAAGCAACTGAGGCTGCCTAAATCCACAAAAGAACTGTGGTTAGTTCTCCAAGATGTTTGGGCCAACCTACCTGCCGAGTTCCTTCAAAAACTGTGTGCAAGTGCACTAGAAGAACTGATGCTGTTTTTGAAGGGTGGTCACACCAAATATTGATTTGATGTAGATTTTTCTTCTGTTCACTCACTTTGCATTTTGTTAATTGATAAATATAAACTATTAACATGTCTATTTTTGAAAGCATTCTTACTTTACAGCATTTTTTCACACCTGCCTAAAACTTTTCCACAGTACTGTATATATATTGGCTTCCGTTTATTACATTCTTCATATCAAAAAATAGGATTGCAACTTTAAACAAAAGTTGATCAATGTACGTAAAATTTACCTTGCAAGTTGGGCCAGTGTTGGAGGCATTTCGAAAAGCTGTGCATGTTGATGGTTTTTGGCCAAAGGTTTTGCAATACTTATACAGTGCCTTGCGAAAGTATTCGGCCCCCTTGAACTTTGCGACCTTTTGCCACATTTCAGGCTTCAAACATAAAGATATGAAACTGTAATTTTTGGTGAAGAATCAACAACAAGTGGGACACAATCATGAAGTGGAACGAAATTTATTGGATATTTCAAACTTTTTTAACAAATAAAAAACTGGGCGTGCAAAATTATTCAGCCCCCTTAAGTTAATACTTTGTAGCGCCACCTTTTGCTACGATTACAGCTGTAAGTCGCTTGGGGTATGTCTCTATCAGTTTTGCACATCGAGAGACTGAAATTTTTGCCCATTCCTCCTTGCAAAACAGCTCGAGCTCAGTGAGGTTGGATGGAGAGCATTTGTGAACAGCAGTTTTCAGTTCTTTCCACAGATTCTCGATTGGATTCAGGTCTGGACTTTGACTTGGCCATTCTAACACCTGGATATGTTTATTTGTGAACCATTCCATTGTTGGAAGACAAATCTCCGTCCCAGTCTCAGGTCTTTTGCAGACTCCATCAGGTTTTCTTCCAGAATGGTCCTGTATTTGGCTCCATCCATCTTCCCATCAATTTTAACCATCTTCCCTGTCCCTGCTGAAGAAAAGCAGGCCCAAACCATGATGCTGCCACCACCATGTTTGACAGTGGGGATGGTGTGTTCAGGGTGATGAGCTGTGTTGCTTTTACGCCAAACATAACGTTTTGCATTGTTGCCAAAAAGTTCGATTTTGGTTTCATCTGACCAGAGCACCTTCTTCCACATGTTTGGTGTGTCTCCCAGGTGGCTTGTGGCAAACTGTAAACAACACTTTTTATGGATATCTTTAAGAAATGGCTTTCTTCTTGCCACTCTTCCATAAAGGCCAGATTTGTGCAGTATACGACTGATTGTTGTCCTATGGACAGAGTCTCCCACCTCAGCTGTAGATCTCTGCAATTCATCCAGAGTGATCATGGGCCTCTTGGCTGCATCTGATCAGTCTTCTCCTTGTATGAGCTGAAAGTTTAGAGGGACGGCCAGGTCTTGGTAGATTTGCAGTGGTCTGATACTCCTTCCATTTCAATATTATCGCTTGCACAGTGCTCCTTGGGATGTTTAAAGCTTGGGAAATCTTTTTGTATCCAAATCCGGCTTTAAACTTCTCCACAACAGTATCTCGGACCTGCCTGGTGTGTTCCTTGTTCTTCATGATGCTCTCTGCGCTTTAAACGGACCTCTGAGACTATCACAGTGCAGGTGCATTTATACGGAGACTTGATTACACACAGGTGGATTCTATTTATCATCATTAGTCATTTAGGTCAACATTGGATCATTCAGAGATCCTCACTGAACTTCTGGAGAGAGTTTGCTGCACTGAAAGTAAAGGGGCTGAATAATTTTGCACGCCCAATTTTTCAGTTTTTTATTTGTTAAAAAAGTTTGAAATATCCAATAAATTTCGTTCCACTTCATGATTGTGTCCCACTTGTTGTTGATTCTTCACAAAAAATTACAGTTTCATATCTTTATGTTTCAAGCCTGAAATGTGGCAAAAGGTCGCAAAGTTCAAGGGGGCCGAATACTTTCGCAAGGCACTGTATAATTAACTAATTTTGTTTCATAATGTAGAATGAAACCTGCTGATTTAATGTTATGTTAATAACATATTGAATTACATACCGCTTTGTAGTTTTCCTTATGTATGAAAAATGTGACATTTCGAAGTCTAACATGAAATACTGTACTACTATTATGGCTTCCGGTAGACTTTTGCGATATCATTTTGAAGTTTCTTTGATTACATGATGATTACAAAAGATCAAAATTATGTTCATATAGGTTTTTAAATTTTTTTTATTAATGTCTCAGTCCTAAAATTCTAGGTGATGCATACCTTTTGGCCATAAGATGTACATTATACATGTTAATCCCAAACATCTGATGGTGCTTTTTTTTCCCTTGCTATTTTAGAAACTGTCGCCACCGATTCTGGCAAGGTGGTAAATCAGTGAAAAGCATTGGAATTTCTGTGTAATTTATCTCTTGGATGAAGGCATGGATTTGTGCCTTTAAATTCAGGTGGAGCAATGTTTGTTTGAAATATTTTGATATTTTTCCCAACACTAAAAAAGTAGTATTATTCCATACCGCTGTTTTTCACATCGCACTACTAAAGTCTTCTCTCGCTGATCAACGTGTGAACACTGACAAAAAGCGAAACAAGAGGAGATTTGTGACGCGTGCCAAAATGAAATCTGATCAGAATGAAAGCCTGGCCAATCAACATGCATTGATTATACTGACGTTAATGCTGGCTAGTAGCTGTGGTCGTACAAAATCACACCGGTGGCCGCATTTGAGAAATGCTGATTTAAGGTGATCTGTTTTATAATGTCTTAATTTAATTTTGAAAATGTGAGATCATTTTGTGGTGGATGTCTACTTTAGTGTCTGCGGTTATGTATTTTTTATAATATGAATTATGAGTTTGTCTGCGGCAGTTTCACATGACTGATGCAGCAGTGCCTAGGAGAACCATGCAATGGGATGTGTGACAGTGTTATGGACTAGTTATGTTTTGAATGCACAGAAAAATCTTACCATTCACTTTTTCGAATTCAATTACATTTCCCTATACAGTATCTACAATAGATGCTTCACAATGGTTTTATGAAAATTATGTAAAAATCATATTAAACCTTGAGGGCTCCCGAGTGGCGCATCCGGTAAAGCCGCTGCAGTGCAGGATGTGCCCTATAGCCTGGAGGTCACTGGTTCGAGTCTCGGCTATTCCACTGCCGATCGTGGACAAGAGCTCCCAAGGGGTGGTGCACAATTGGCCCAGCGTCGCCCGAATGGGGAAGGCATAGGTCGGGCAGGGTGTCCTCGGGTAACCTTCGAACCTTCGGACACAGCCCTAGTTTTTAGTTTGTTTTGGGGATTTTCATTTCTCTCCAGTGGCTGTTTGTTTTGTATTGATAACGTTTCACATGAAATAGGCCTACCTGTTTTCAGTAAGATTTCCTAATGCACTACAATATATACAGTAACAATACTATAAAGTATAACCACATAGAAACTTTCTAAGCAGTTTGGGAACATAATAGTAACTGCTTTGTTCTAAAAGATTGCGGTCTCGATTTTGATGAAGGTGCAAACCTCTAACGCTAGGGCAAAAAGGGTTTGCCCCTGATTTTGATGAAAAAACGCAAATTGGAGCAAACTGCTTGTGCCCTGTAATGCGATTTTGGTGACATGCTTTGCCCTGTCCTTTAGTGTCTGCGTTAGTGCCGGTGATCGTCATGAACGTTTGGAGTGCGGCCTCATTTGCATGTTAGCTTTGAGCATTTTCGATGACAGCGCAGAAGGAGCAAGTAAGCAACAGAACACATTTTTTCCAAACAATGTTCTATGTTATATATTTACTATATTTTAAAATAAACAATAAACAATATAGCTATTTGAACTGTGATGTGGAAAATGTCTTTATTAACTTTAGGGCTTCTCTGAAAAATATAGATTTATAGTGGAAGAAAATGTCTATATATTGTGAAGGATTTTACTCCTTCAGGTCCTTTTTCAGCACTTTAATACCCTGTTTACACTAGCACACCCGTACCGTGAGGGCTCCACGCCCTCACGGTACGGGTGTGTTTACACTAGCAAATACCCGAGCCGAGCCGGAACCAAGCCGTGAAACTCCAGCCCTGCAACATATCTGAATCTGGCTCTGGGCCGAAGCAGGCTGTGGACAGGGTTACTGCATATCGTCATCACGCTCAAGCGTCATTACAAGAAAAAGTGACAACCCCCAGGACCACAACCGGTAAATGTTTTCTTAACTCCTTACCTTTACTCCACAGGACACATAACAACACACATCCGACTAAAATACTAAATAAAATAACTCCCTCTCTATAATACGCACATTGTGAATAAAAAATGTAACTTTCCGTTAATTAACCACGAATAAAGCACAATGTAATCAACGCTGTATTTTTTACAAAAAAAAAAAAAAGGTAACATTCCAACTCACGGATCATTTTAATCAGCAGTTGTTAAACAATAGCCTGGCTAAACGGCAGTCGGGAGTTCAGTTTGAAGCGACAGACAAGCAAACTAACAAAATGCGAGAAGAGCGGGTTGGGAGAGGGGAAGAGGGAATGGGCTCGCTCCAGGCTGAAGCATCTCGTCTCCCGGAGAAAGCTGCAGCTCCTCTCGCAGCAAAAAAAAATTTAATAGATTAGGAAAGATAACCACGTTACAGACCTAATATTTATTTAGTTATAAAACGAATGCTGAATAAAGATGACGGTGTTATAAAGTGCCAGCGCAGCTTTTCTCCAGTTCAGATATTGTATCAGAAGGGAGAGACAGATACGGAAGTTAGACTGAGAAGTTGTTTACAGTTTGAACACCGGCACTGTATTTACTGTAGAAATATTGTACTTGTATCGGGAGTTGGGGCGTTGGGGGACATGGTGTAGGAGCGTTATATCCGAGGCGCGTTATTATGTATACCTTTAATATGGTCCCCCGTCTTTGCTTCCTTTGTTTAGGTATGTAAACAAGCCCCCCCCCCCCCCTGCGCATTTTCAGTACTTCTCCGCAGTAACAATAATTTAAAAAAATCCATGGTAAAAAAATATTTTATTAAATTAATGCTTTGTTCTATTTTTGCTGTCTGTGAAATTTAATGTAATCGACTCAGCGCGTTCATTATGTGTGACGTCTCTCAGCTCGGCTCTCCTTTCTCTAGTGCAGGGGTGCACAATTCCGGTCCTGGAGGGCCGGTGTCCCTCCTGGCTTTTGTTCCAACCTTGCCCTAAATTACTTAATTAGACCAATTATTACCAGTTATTGGTCTAATTAAGTAATTTAAAACACAGCTGGAACAAAAGCCAGGAGGGATCCGGCCCTCCAGGACCGGAATTGTGCACCCCTGCTCTAGTGTAAACGCAACTCAAGCTACCCGAGCCGTACCAGGCTGGCTCGACTCGGCACTGGCACCGGCTCGGCTCAGGTGTGCAGGTGTAAACGTAGCTTTAATGATCCAGCCACACACAAACTTGATTTTTCAAAACACTTGCTCACTATTTTTTAAAAACAATAACAAAGAAAATAAAACAAAAACAAAACCTAGCTCTTTTCGAGCATTAACTAAAACACAGGAACCTAAACTATCTTGCAGGACGGCTAAGCCGTTTACCTGCCAAATAAACCAAACAAACCACACAGGTTTCACACAGAAAAACAGGTTTTACACTACCCTTCTTTTTACGCTTGAGCACACTATCAAGCGGGCTCCTATACACACCAGCAGCCCAGAACAGACTGGCTGCTCTCTTTAAATACCCTGCACCTGGCTCTAATTTACAATGCTAGCCAGGTGCAGGGGATAACACAATTAACAAATAATTAAACAATTAACAAAAACAATTAAACTAAACCAATGTGCATTTGCACATGTTTTCCATGCAGGGAGGATATTAACCCCCTCCCTGCTGTGTTACAATATATATATATATATATATATATATATATATATATATATATATCATAATCATTCCAAATTGTTTTACATTTAAATATGCACGTAATAATAATTTAAAAAAAAGACATGATCTGGAATACATTATTTTACACAGGTATGAAATATGGCCTTCATATTATTTAAGGAAACAGTATTTGTTTGTCAGAATTTTTCAGAGCTGCAATAATGTATTAAGCCGGTACAGATCATTCTGCCTGTAAAGTGTCGCTTTGGCGACATTGTAAAAGTATTGGAAAGACGAGATTGATACCTAAAGTTTAGTAATACTGAAAAGTTCACCCTTTCGAATGATGTATTGGATTAGAAAATAACTGCATTTCTAATGATGTATGCAGTACACAAAGTTATGCACTCAGTGCCACCTTATCAGTCATACAGACTCGTTTTTACATTTTATTTTTTGCCTCAGATCTCTATATATCTGATCAACTATTGACTAACCAAACATACATTCCAGCATGCTATGTCAAAAACACAAGCAACTCCAGCTGCCAGCTCGTCATCACGCCATCAGGCAGCCGCTCTAATCCATGTACGCCATCTACCGGGCATTTATAATAATGCAGCAGATGCAGTTTCTCGTTTACAGATTTCCAGATTTCACAGTCTGGTCCCTACAGCTCAGCCAACTCCAGCAGTGACACCCCAGTTCAACCAGCTAATTTTCAACTGAACCCAACTATCAGCGGGCTACTCAATACAGCGCAAGCATACATGGCTGCAGCACTGGCTCCTTCCACTAGATCCTCTTATTCCACTGGCTGGAACACCTATTTGACTTTCTGCTCCCAAAGCAGGATTAATCCAACCCCATTCAACCAGGACTGGATTATGGCTTTTACAGTGCACGCAAAGGACTCAAGTGAAATTGGTATTGTCAGGAATACAATACCAATTTCACTCGATGTCCATTACCTCCCCAACTCTCCTATCAATACCAGCTGTCCGTCTCCTCCTGCGCGGAATCTCTAAGAGTTCTCCAACTGCTTCTCCTTCTCGCCTGCCTATCTCTATAGATATTCTGAACAATTTGATTTCAATCCTCCGTCAAGGCTGCTTCTCTACATTTGATGACCAAACAATGGAAACTATATGTCTAACTGCATTTTTTTAAAGATGCTCAGAATATGCAGTTCCTTCTATTGCCAGCTTTCCTATGCCTGGTATTCGCTGCAGTGATCTCACGCTCATCTTGGATTTCCACTTTATCCTCTTCCTGCACATTTCCAAAATGGATCAGCTTCGGCAAGGTCAATTTATTCAGCAGTCAAAAATTGACTCTCCTCTATGCCCATATGCTTCCATGCAGAAATAAATCACAGAACGCAAACCTATTTCAAATTCTGCCCTCCTGTTCATCGATTCAAGCCAGACTATTATATCCAGACATTGGTTCACATCTCATTTATGTTGGTTTCCAGAGCAGGACTTCATTGAGAATTGGGGCAGCCACATCAGCAGCAAGAGCAAAGATTAACCAGCATCTAATAAAAATATGGGGCGCTGGACCTCATTAGCAGTTGAGTCATACATACATTCTTCCCAATCTGAGATACCTTCTGCACAACAGTCTATTGCTAGTATGTCTGGAGTGGGGACAACCCTTCTGCCGGGACCACCAAAGGTTTTCCCCCTAAAAAGAACTTTTTTTTTTCCTTTCCACTGAGCGGAGGGTCTTCACATAGTCAGTAGGGAGCCAGTTACTAACCTTCTTTGTTGTGTTAAAAATGTTTTCTTTCTTTCTTTCTTTCTTTCTTTCTTTCTTTCTTTCTTTCTTTCTTTCTTTCTTTCTTAGCAGGGAGCCGGGGGTCCATTCTTTGGGGGGTTAGTGATCTCACTTTCTCCACTTCCTTTAGCTCAGTAGGAGGGTTCTTCACGAGTCAGAGGGGACCCCCAACCAAACCCAACCTTTTAGCATCTCATGATCTATCACTACCCCACGCAACCTGAGGGGCAAAGCTTTTCTTCCTTCCTTTCAGGTGCTCAAGCCTCTATTTATGTAAGGGGCCCCCCAAGAGATGGGGACCCCTCTTTCATATGTCGGATCCCCCAAGAGACGGGGATCCCTTGTGTATGTCATGTGCCCCAAGAGACGGGAACCCCTTTTCCATATGTAGTCAATCTTTACTAACTCTATGTCCCTGAGGGTGCCGTGCGCCCAGTCTTGGAGGTTGCCTCACCATGACGTGGTCTCACCTAATTGTGGTGGTGACTTCACCATGACGTGGACCTCGTCCTGCCGTGGGCTTGGTTCTAACTGTGGGCCGAGAAGTCAGACGACGTCACTACAGGTAGCCTTGCTCCCGCCCCGTGAATAATATATGTAAAATAAACTCCCAGAAAATGTTTTTAAAGATAGAAACCGAAAATGCGGAACACTAGATCCAATGGACAAGGCCATGGGCCAAATTATACTACGTTTTATTATGGGCATGGCCATTTGTCAAATGCAATAAAGAATTGTTCATTTCAAATCTTGTGGATGTCTCCTTTCTGAAATAAAATACAAAAGAAAAAATGGAATACATGAAAAAACAGAAAACAAAACACAGCTTATGGCTTACCTTTTCTGTGACATATTCCATTATGTGAAAAATAAAATCTACAAATTGTTCTAAATTAATTATAAATACAAAACAGAAGATAATTGATTGCATAAGTATTCAACCCCTTGAGTCAATATTTGGTAGAGGCAGCTTTGGCAGCAATTACAGCCATGAGTCTATTTGGATAAGTCTCTACCAGCTTTGCACATCTGGACACTGCAATTTTTGCCCATTCTTCTTTGCAAAATTGCTCAAGCTACGTCAAGTTGGATGAGGACCTTTGGTGAACAGCAATTTTCAACTCTTTCCACATATTCTCAGTTGGATTGAGGTTCGGGCTTTGACTGGGCCACTCCAGGACATTGACCTTTTTGTTTTTAAGCCACTCCAGTGTGGCTTTGTCTGTATGTTTGGGGTCATTGTCCTGCTGGAAGATTAATCTTCTCCCAAGTCCCAGGTCTCTTGCAGACTTCAACAGGTTTTCCTCCAGGATTTCTCTGTACTTTGCTGCATCCATTTTGCACTCTATCTTCACGAGCTTTCCAGGCCGTGACACAGAGAAGCATCCCCATAGCATGATCCTGCCACCACCATGCTTCACGGTAGGGATGGTGTTCTCAGGATGATGTGCGGTGTTAGGCTTGCGCCAAACATAGTGCTTAGCGTTGAGGCCAAAAAGCTCTATTTTGGTCTCATCAGACCATAGAATCTTCTTCCACTTGGTCTCAGAGTCTCCCACATGCCTTCTGGCAAACTCTAGCCGAGATTTGATGTGAGTTTTTTTCACCAATGGCTTTCTTTTTGCCACTCTCCCATAAAGGCCAGTTTTGTGAAGCACCCGGGCTATTGTTGCCGTATGCACAGTGTCTCCCAGCTCAGCCATGGAAGACTGTAACTCCTTTAGAGTTGCCATAGGCCTCTTGGTGGCCTCCCTGACTAGTGCCCTTCTCACCCGGAGGACGGCCTGTTCCAGACAGATTCACAGATGTGCCATTGTCACAAAGATGGCCGGAGTGGGTGGCGTCAGACCAGAAGCAGGAAATAAACAGACAGAGAGGTGTGGTTTGGTGGAGCTGAGCGAATGGTTTCGCTCAGCATTTAATAAACAGCACAGAAAATAAAAGGTTTTAAACACAAAAACAGGACACAGCACTATACGCCAAAATAAAAAGACAAACAAAACGTACTACACTTAAACAGACAGACGAACAAACACGGTGAGTGAAAAACACTTCTAATTACTTTACGTTGTTTTATTTTCTCCTTCTCTCTCTCCCGTTCTCCACTCACCGAACACCCAACCCTGAGTGAAAGAAACGTGCATCTATATATACTGTTGTGCTGGGATTCGATTACTAATTAATTATTCACTTGAATCCCAGCACGTGAATTAATTCTGTGCAACCCCGTGCTCACATATTACATTTAACCAGCACGTGAAGTGATTTGTGCCCTCCTCGTGCCTAAATACAAATCTACATTTTTAAATACACGTGAAACACAGACCCGTTTATATCCCGTGTACCAATGACTATATACCAACATTTACACACGCACGCACCATACAACACATAATATGCACACAGGGGCGGGGCACATTGCCACATATACCCCCCCCCCTGTGCAAAGCACACATGGCCTCAACGGCCACCTCCCCCCTTAAAAATCCAGCAGTCCAGGACAAAGTCTCGGGCTGGGAAGGGAGGCTTCAGTGGGCCCATGGCTGGCCATGCTGTCAGCACCCCTGCCGGTAGTGGCACGGCTGACAGCCTGCTGGTCCACGCCTGCAGCGAAATTGCTGCGGGGGATGCTGGTCTCCTGACCTCTCCCGCTTTCTTCGTAGCCGGTAGCTCCCCTTGGTGGGGCTCCGACCACAGTACTTCCGGCAGTGCAAGTGCTGCAGTGGGAGCAGGTCTCCGGACCTCCCCCACGATCTCCGGCAGCGAAACTGCTGCAGTGGGAGCAGGTCTCCGGACCTCTCCCACGATCTCCGGAAGCGAAACCGCTGCAGTGGGAGCAGGTCTCCGGACCTCCCCCACGTTCTTCGTGGCCGGCAGCTCCCCTTGGTGGGGTTCCGGCCACAGTACTTCCTGCTGCGATGCGGAGCACCTGGCAGCCCCAGGCGATGCGGAGCGGCTGGCAACCCCAGGCGATGCGGAGCAGCTGGCAACCCCAGGCGATGTGGAGCGGCTGGCAACCCCAGGCGATGCGGAGCGGCTGGCAACCCCAGGCGATGCGGAGCGGCTGGCAACCCCAGGCGATGCGGAGCGACAGCCAGCCCCAGGCGATGCCAGACAGGCATCCTTGGGCGAAGCGTGGCAAGCATCCTTGGGCGAAGCGTCGCAGGCATCCTTGGGCGAAGCGAGACCGGCATCCTTGGGCGAAGCGAGACCGGCATCCTTGGGCGAAGCGAGGCAGGGAGTCAGGACAAGCTGGGGTGCAGGTGTTGGCCCTCTTCTCGGCCTCTGCGGCCGGGTGGTTCTTCCCCATGCTTCCCTCAGTAGCCTATGCAAGGGCTGCTGAGGGCCGCCAGCTTCACGTCCTGGTCTTTCTGGTGAAGGGAGAGGCAGCTCCTGCTGCTCTGCTCCTGCCGGTGGAGGTGGCGGAGGCAGAGGCAGCTCCTGCTGCTCTGCTCCTGCCGGTGTAGGTGGCGGAGGTAGAGGCAGCTCCTGCTGCTCTGCTCCTGCCGGTGAAGGTGGGAGCAGCGTGTAGTCTCCTGCCGTTGGAGGTGGGAGCAGCATGTAGTCTCCCCCTTTTCCAGGGGACTGGTGCTGCTCTGCCTCTCTTGCAGGGAACTGGTGCGGCTCCACCTTTGAAGGGGAAACCAGCAGGCATTCTTCCTCTGCTGGTTGTGATGGGGAAACCAGTAGGCATTCTCCCTCTGCTGGTGGAGGTGGAACCAGCAGGCATTCTCCCTCTGCTGGCAGCTTGGGTTCTAGAGCTGTGGAAGCCCCGACTTCCCTCTCTTCGGACTGTGGACGCACCGACTCCTCCCTTTTGGGCTGTGGACGCACCGACTCCTCCCTTTTGGGCTGTGGACGCACCAACTCCTCCCTTTTGGGCTGTGGATGCACCGACTCCTCCCTTTTGGGCTGTGGACTTACCGACTCCCCCCTCTTGGGCTGTGGACGTTCGGGCTCCCTCCACTCAGGTGTAGGACGTTCGGGCTCCTCCCACTCAGGCGTAGGACGTTCGGGCTCCTCCCACTCAGGCGTAGGACGTTCGGGCTCCTCCCACTTGGGCTGTGGGGGCAAAACCAGCAGGCCTTCTTCCTCTGCTGGTGGAGACGGGGACAGCAGGTACTCCACTGCTGGTGGACCTGCTACCTGGGCTGTTGTTGTGGTTATGACCGCCTCCAGGTAGCTGAGGACCAACTCCACACCTTCCTCCCAGGTGCTTAGGGTGTGTTCCCTCTCGTAAGCCTCCCATCGCTCCCTGTCCATCAACCACAGGAACCGGATGGCTACTGGCATAGACTGGGCCTCCAGCCCAGCATTTTCCAGGATCCAGTCCCGTAGTTTGATGGCGTTGTCTGCCATTGCCCCTTTTTTTTTTTTTCAAAAAAATGCGGTTCCTGCTCTGGCCTGAGTCCTGGAGGTGCTGTAGATCCCACGCAGGACACCACGTGTCACAAAGACGGCCGGAGTGGGTGGCGTCAGACCAGAAGCAGGAAATAAACAGACAGAGAGGTGTGGTTTGGTGGAGCTGAGCGAATGGTTTTGCTCAGCATTTAATAAACAGCACAGAAAATAAAATGTTTTAAACACAAAAACAGGACACGGCACTATACGCCAAAATAAAAAGACAAACAAAACGTACTACACTTAAACAGACAGACGAACAAACACTAATTACTTTACGTTGTTTTATTTTCTCCTTCTCTCTCTCCCGTTCTCCACTCACCGAACACCCAACCCTGAGTGAAAGAAACGTGCATCTATATATACTGTTGTGCTGGGATTCGATTACTAATTAATTATTCACTTGAATCCCAGCACGTGAATTAATTCTGTGCAACCCCGTGCTCACATATTACTTTTAACCAGCACGTGAAGTGATTTGTGCCCTCCTCGTGCCTAAATACAAATCTACATTTTTAAATACACGTGAAACACAGACCCGTTTATATCCCTTGTACCAATGACTATACACCAACATTTACACACGCACGCACCATACAACACATAATATGCACACAGGGGCGGGGCACATTGCCACAGCCATATTCTCTCCATTTCTTAATAATGGACTTTACTGTGCTCTGGGGGATATTCAATGCCTTGGAAATGTTCTTATATCCTACCCCTGATTGGTGCTTTTGAAGAACCTTATTCCGGATTTGCTTTGAATGTTCTTTCGTCTTCATGATGTAGTTTTTGTTAGGAAATGTACTAACCAACTGTGGGACCTCCCAGAGACAGGGGTATTTAACCTGAAATCATGTGAAGCACCTTAATTGCACACAGGTGGACTCCATTCAACTAATTATGTGACTTCTAAAGACAATTGGTTGCACCAAAGCTTATTTAGGTGTGTCATAGCAAAGGGGGTGAATACTTATGCAATCAATTATTTTCTGTTTTATATTTGTAATTAATTTAGAACAATTTGTAGATTTTATTTTTCACTTTGACATTATGTGTAGATCAGTGGCAAAAAACCCTAATTACATCCATTTTGATTCCATGTTGTAACACAATAAAAAGTGGAAAAGTCCAAGAGGGGGTGAATACTTTTGAGAGCCACTGTATCAATTATTGAATTGTTCCTACACTTTTCTGTATTCAAAAAACTCAACTACCAATTAATACTGCTTCTTATCTTATGTCTTTAATTTTGCAATTGCTTCACATGTTTCTCTTTTGGCTCACTCGGTATTATGGTATCTATATAATGTGACATTGTTTTTGTTTCTGAAATATAATTTATTTGTTTCATTGATGTCTGGTTCTGTCTTTCACCACTTTTTTTCTGTGCTATAAACAGTTTGCTTAAATATGTGGACTTTAATTACTTTGAAATTTACTGTCTGCTAAGACAAGTTTGTGGTTTTAAGATTCTGATATAAGTACATGATTTTGAAATTGCTTTTAATAGACACGTACAGGTATAAGTAACTTTTATTTGCTCTTTAAATCTGGATGCCTAAAATTATAAAAAATGAACATACGCTTATTTTGAATCTTGGGTCCCTATTAAGGCACATATTTAGACCCAGTACATGCAGTTTTAGACCCCTGCAAAACCCTGAACTTCGTTACTGGTGGAGGGTGTTGCCCCCTGCACCCACGCTGGGAGAGGACCCCCATACCCCCCTGCCTTCTACTTAGGATTTCTAGTCCCCTACTTTAAATGAAAATGAAAAGACTGATTGGTCAGCGCTAACAGAATTCCTTCAAAATCACAACATGAAAGAGGAGTGGCGCAATCCAGTGGAAACATAAAGCACTCTGCTCTTACGTTTACACTTTACCGCATTTCCTCAAAATTGTGCCCTATATTTGAAACACCTTTTTATGTAACTTCTGAACATTTTCACTTACATACTAATGTAATATAATGCACATTGGTCTGGTTATTTAGATGCATTCTTAGTAATGATTATTAGTAATCATCAATGTATTAATTAAAGGGCCTATTTTTGGAATGATTGAGTCAAGGTCTAGAATAACACAGGGAACTGCAAGCAAGCCACAGCGCAGTTTTGGAGCCACGAGTGTTGACAGGCTAGATTCAAGTATTCACTAAAAGAGAAAGTCGGAAATCCAGAGCAGTATTGCGACTCCTTTACTTGCAAAGAAACAAAAAATGGTGACTTCCATGTTCCAAAAGTCCACTGAAAACTGTGAAGCATAAAACACATTAAATTTTCACCTGACAGAGGCATTTGTTTGCGCAAATATCCCTCTTGAAAAACTGGACAACCAAAAGTTACATAAATTCTTTAGACTGAGTGTAGCAAATGGTGGAGCGATTCCTTCATCAGCCCAACTGAGACGTGAATACTTACCTAAAGTTGCCGTGTATCACAAGCAGGAGATTATGGAATTGGTAAAACAGTCTGGTTGCTTGTCAGTGGTCACTGACGAGTCGACTGATGCCCAAGATCAGTATGTGTTACACATTGTATTTGTTCTGCAAGACCTAAATGGTGACCATGCATCTGACGTAGAACTGAAAGCTGTCCTTGAAGATACACTTTACCTAC
Organism: Acipenser ruthenus; assembly: GCF_902713425.1. Lineage (NCBI taxonomy): Eukaryota > Metazoa > Chordata > Actinopteri > Acipenseriformes > Acipenseridae > Acipenser > Acipenser ruthenus. The sequence continues at coordinate 53,204,483 of NC_081190.1, read as the reverse complement.
AGGCTGTTAATTACAACGCTGTTTCACAAGCCATTGTAGAAGTGCTGGAATAACTTTGACGTTGATTTTGATGATGTCAATGCATTTATCTGTTTGCTGTTTAAAAAATAAATAAATCTGTACACATAATTTATAAAATAGTTCTGTGCACATTCCGCGAAATACGACACTACCCATGACACTGCCGTGAATTAAAAAAAAAAAAATCTGAGATTTTCACAGGGCCTTAATTACTAGGGCTATTCAATAAATGATTTTAATTTTGTTTAAGTTTGTATTAATATTGCACACATGAAGAGGTTTCTCATAAAGTATATATTTTTGTTAGATAATTAAAAGGGATTAGATGAGTATATAAAAGAGCATGTATTATTTTTTTTCTCGGTTTTCCCTTGCAGAGGTGAAGAAGAAGGCTGGGTACATCACACCTGTGCCTGGAGGTGTGGGCCCCATGACTGTCGCCATGCTCATGAAGAATACTGTAACTGCTGCTAGAAATCTTCTGACCCACTGAAGGACTGATGCCATATACAGTATATACTTTTATTTGATTCCACTCAAATGTTATCTTATTACTATTTATATGTTGTTTTAGTTCATATTTATTATATTTTCAGAAATGTATTTTTTCTACTACAGTCATTTTCAGTTCGACCTGTTTGAATAACTTCAACATTACTGTGAACTACACTACACCTGCGTTACAAGAAATATAAAATTTACATTTTAAAACAGGTGGTCGGATAGGGTGTGTTACATATTTACAGAAAGCACAGCTCAGAATGGTTTGAGTAATCAGGGTGTACCATTATATACAAATATATGCAATGCTTTAGGCTGTCAGTTTATGGACACAATATTTTGCTACCTTCAGGTGATGCTATCATGAAAAGTAAATCTCAGTTTTGCTGGTCAGTAAGACTGCCACCTCTACATTTTTTGTAAATGTATAAACTGTGTGCAGTAAACTGTTTAAGTGATGGGTAGGACCTTGTCAAACAAAAAAAATAATAATACTGGAATATTAAATGAATTTAAAAAAATAAAAATAAAAATAAAATAAAAAATTACCTCTCAATTGGATACTAAACACTACTCCACATTTACTACAGTACAAAGCAGTACACAATACAATTTTATTGCAAGATAGAAAAACATTTTATACATAAGGAAAAGGTAATTGCACAGATGTGCTTCAGTCAAAAACCTCATTGTAAATTACAGAACGCACAGTCATCTGCCAGCTACCAACATTCTGCTAATCTGCATGTATTTTACACAAGCAAAATTTGAATAAAAAAATAAACTTGGGTATTATTTTGGCAATAAAACTGCTTTTAGATTCACAAAAAAAAATAGTCTTACTTTTTTGGTTTTCATTATTCATTATTAGTGATCATATCCAGGTTAGTTTGAAACAACAACTCTTAATTGAACTGGGCCTACCTTTTTTCATTCCGTATCCTGTTCCATATAGAAAGGAAACGATATTTTAAAATGTTGGAACTTGCTAAACAATCAAGGCAGTTACAACCAGTATACACCAGCCTCGGGGTATTTATGTGGTTGGAAGAGTCAGTTCAATGCATTGTGAACTCTGTGGTTTCTTAACAAGCACTTGTATGCCAATGCTGGCACGCAAGTATTTAAAGAAAAATACATCCAATCACCCAGTTTGTATGTATAATAATGCATCATAATGCCAACCAGTCTGCATGCGATTACAACGTTATACAAAAATGCATCAGGGATAAAATTGTACAGACTTGCCTGCTGCTAGTGTTAGTTTATAGTTTATGGATTTTCTAAACGTTTATTACCAGAAAAACTAAACTGAGGGATTTACACGTCTAAAAGTTGCATCCTTACAGGTCAGTCTAAATTCCAATTAGGAAGAAACTATTTTACAGATTTTTATTTTACATGATTAGTATTAGTGGGTGGCATAAAGGAAATAAGGAAAGGTAATACAATCATGGCTGATTGCTTAACTGCACACGACACAGAGCATATTTTCTCATTGCTATATGATGTTCTAATTTTTTAACAAACACCACAGCATGTGGGAGCTATTTGGAAGTCTGAATAGTATCAGGTAGCAGTAATATAGGTGACAGTGACTGTGCAGTGCTGGGTAAGTCTAAGGGCTCTGTTATTCAACTCATTTTACATTTAAATAATAAAGGACAATGGACAGAATGTTAGACTAAGTGGTAGCAGTATTTATTCACGAATTAGAGTGTAACTGCGGTTTGGATTCAGTCTGGTTTTTCCTCCGATCTGTTTTGCACCCAGAGTAACTTACATGAAAATACTCCTGGCTCCAACACATGAAATTATTATAGTTTGAATTCACAGAGATTATTTTTTATTATTTGATTATTTAGCAGACGCCTTTATCCAAGGCGACTTACAGAGATTAGGGTGTGTGAACTATGCATCAGCTGCATCATCAGAGATGCATGTTGTCAATGTTTTTACAGCAATCATTCATTGCTGTCTAAAAAATGACTTCATTACCATTCCATAAATGCATTACATTTTCTTAATTAAACAAATGGACTCTGGGTGTGCAACAAAAATAAAATTGACACATACAGGAATTATACCAAAATAAGTTAACATGAGCTTTTTGTGAAACTAAGTGGTATTACTGAACACATATATTTCATGGTGTTTAAATCATTGGCCATAGAGATGTAGTTAATAATAATAATGTAGTTCTTTTACAGAGTTGAAACAATGAGGGTTTCTTACTTAGAGCTCTAACATGTACCCTTTTAAAAGTTTACCACAGGAAATTTGCACTGTAATTTAGCAGCTTTGCTTTTCCCATGTGTAACATACATGGGCCATCACTGAATAATACTGAATCAGTCACAGAGCAGTGGGTGCTGACACGCCGCACAGGCGTGCAGATTTAATGTCAACACAGGCCCCGACGCTCGGGTACCAGCAAGGGTAATCCTAGTGCCGCATTTAATAAAGAAAACAAAACAAAACAAATTTGATATTAAGTGTGCCATTTATTGGTTAAGGTTTTATGCTGCTTTTATTCATTTCAGAAAAAAATGGTATTGAGTTAGTCTATATTTAGAAGTTGTTTAAATGTATAAAAACACACAGTAATGTAAGATTTCCACTTACAAGGACAGCATAATTTCCCATTTTCTTTAATAATAGTGAGTAAAAAGCTAAATATAGCTTTTGAAAATTGTCATTTTGACCAGCAGTTTCTTCCTCTTCATAGCAAGGTTATAATTAAGATGATCCATTTAATCCAGGGGGGTTCTCTGTTACTGTAAAATGCTATAAAAATCCATTTGGCTCATCCTAGCAGTGTAGCTTAAGCAACTGACCCTGCTAAGACCCAATTAAGTTAGAATCATGAAAACAGCACCGCCTGTTGGTATGAATGCATACCATAGTTCAGTGTTTGCCTAATAATAAATAGTCCATCATTACTGATCAGGGCCAGCTCATGTGTAATGATAGCATTGTGATACCATGTCTGTCTTGATACAGTATATCTACGGCTTCTAGTTTTTGGTTTGTATTAATTTGATTTGTCAGTGCTTATTTTCTAGCTATATTCAACTCTTTTGTAGATACCCCGAAATCTTTTTTTGTGTGTTTTTTCCTCACAATATGTATAGTAGCTCGACAGTACTTGCACACTTAAGTTGTACCTTCTTTCCTTTGCTGTCTTCCAACCACAACTAAATCCTTATGGTCACATTTCTTTACATTTTGCCACAATTTGCAATTCTGTTTTAAATCCTCTGTATCTAACTGTAATATTTAAAGCTTTAAACCCTGCTAACAAGCCTCTATTTCTAATTGCAAGCAGAGTCTTCAAAAGAAATGTAGGCATTTGCTGCCACTCCGTAGTTGTGGTGGGTTTAAAGTATTCAGAATGAATCAATAATAGATAGGAGTCAGGAAGGAGGGACATTCCCTAACTGCAATAGGAAAGTTTGTTTTTTTATTTTTTTACTGGGAAAGAGGTGAAGTCAACTTGAATTGAGTAACCATTTACAGTGTTTTTTACGGTTATTTTTTTTTTTTTTTTTTGGATCAGGGGTGTTTTATCTGTTTATTGGTTAAAACCGAAAATCAGAAGCCCTAAGTATACCTCATACATATTGCCTCTAAAAATGCGTTTGTAAACATCAGTAATAAAAGACCCATAATTATTAATTGTATAGTGTCTATAGCAGTAGGCGGAAAACAGGAAGATTAATAAACCACAAATCTCTCTTGTTTTATCTTGTGCCACAGAATGATTTTAGTTGTGAAAGGGTTAGGGTTAGGGTTTTTTACATTGTGCCTCAGATTGATTTTAGTTGTGAAAGGGTCCATCTAATGTTGTCTGTTTTATTTATTTATTTATTTTTTGCTTTGTGTGATTTGTTATATCATGTGTTTGTGTTTAAACTTTAAATATTGTGTTCCCCATGCTTGTATGAGTGCTGGAAAAATACTGAAGGGACCCATGTTCTTTTGTAAAAGTCACATGTTTATCACCAGGGAAGTCAATATTTATAATGTTGCTGTGCCAATGAGCAAGTTGCTTTTTATCTAGATGCATGTGGGATAACATGTTTAGAGTGATCTAGGATTGTACAAGTCTTGCCTGCTGTAATTGTAACATTTCACAAAATAAACATTTGTTTCTCATGTCGTGTAATGTGATTGTATGTTCCATTTACCTTTAGTAGATGTTTGTACTTAAATATACAGTTATTTATGAAAAGTTCAAAATATGGTGGAAAAATGATAAAAAGGTAATAAATCTCTGGAATTGTATATGTATGTCATAATAGTGGTATAAAATACTTGAAAGTTATTGGAATAGTTGTTCCCATGGAAAGGCAGTGGGCCTTTTAAAATTACATGAAACATTCCCAAATTGTTATAAATTCTACAATATGAATACTAACTGCAAAATACTTCAATTAATAGAGGAATAATGGCTAGCCAAATGTAGTGGTGGTTGCCATCCAAAACCACATCCTTATTTTGGGCTGTTTTTAGAGCCCCATATCTCTTCACATATATTAGCTTAATATTTCTATAATTCTACTTGTATTTACAAAAAAAGGATGTTGGTTATATATGTGGGATAATGTTTATATATGCTTAAGTGGCCAGTATTTACTTAATAATTGGTTGCTGTTGAAACTACAGGGATGGGATAGGATGCACTGTTCATTTTTTTTTTTTAAATAAATGTAGTGGTCGCCAATTATTTTTTTGGTTTTCTCCCCAATTTAGTAATGTCCAATTATTTTTAGGCTCAGCCCACCACTTCCACCCCTGTGCTGACTCGTGAGAGGCGAAGTCGAACCCATGCTGTCCTCCAAAGCGTGTGCTGTCAGCCTCCTGCTTCTTTACATACTGCAGACTCACCATGCAACCACCCAGAGCTACAGCGTTGGAGGACAACGTAGCCCTGGACAGCTTACAGGCACCCGGCCAGACCACGGGTCGCTGGTGCACGGTGAGCAGAGGACACCCTGGCCGACCTAACCCTCCCTCCCCCCGGGCGGCGCGCAGCCAATTGAGCGCTGCCCCCTGGGAGCTTCCGTCCTCAGTCAGCAAAGGAATAGCCTGGGCTCGAACTGGCGACGTCCGGACTATAGGGTTAATGTGAGATGGCTAAGTTTTATTTACAGGTATTATATTGCAATGTCTCTAACTTTAAAACCGTCAGCCAACAGCTGACTGTGATTTGTGGTTTATCAAAAGTGAGATCCATAACTTCAAAAACATCATAGCTAAAACAAGTAGATACACTTTCTGGCCAGTGCCTTCCATGCAGATGAATGAAACGCCCTTAAACATCAAAGGTTTATCAATAGTTGCAATTTATAGACTTTCCATCTTTGGTGCTACTGTATGCCGACAGGACACAATAGAACACAGTGGTGTCCACAATTCATATGCTGACACAAATTTAAATTAAAAAAAACAAAAACCTGTATAGCATTTACTCTTGGAACAAGACATAATTATTCCCTGTCTACTCTCAGTTTTAATAAATACAATAAGTATTAGAAGCGTAAATTTAATGTGAATGTTTTATATATATATATATATATATAAGAATTATAGTGAACATTCTGATCACTCAGGCTTAAAATCTGTTAAACTTCAAAGAAACATATCATTATTTGCTTCAGGCGAATACCTTATTTTTTACCACAAAACTTTGCAAATTGCCCCAACATGCTTATGGGTGGAGGCAAGAGGAAACGTAAGTGTGACATGTAATGATACCTGTTAGGAACTTGCTCTTGGTTGAATGAAAAACAACAATAACCTGTAAGGCTCTTGCCAGATAAGATGAAACGCAACTTCATTGGTTTGTTTCTATCAGATGACAGAGGACGGAATTTGCTTCAAAGCTATAAAATTCCAGGCAAGTCATGCTTTCAAATCAAAGGATTCCAACTCTGGTGGTGGGAAAAGAAAAAGCCGGTTTAATTCGTCTGCTGAGTTCAAAAAAGTAAAAGCAACATAATGATCACTTATGGGGAGAGGTATTTGTTACTGAACGGTAAGTCATTGTCTTAGCTTTTTATTAATGCTTTTTATTATTGTTGTCATCATATGGTAATATCAAGGGGCTAATCAAAAATGATTGAGGATATCATATTTGTATTGGCATACACAGTTAAATATGTACAGTATATTTAATTCAGAACAGTGTCGTTAAAGGTTGTTGATATATAGGGCTCAATTTCCAATATTATTGAATTTTCAAAATTGCATTAAAAAAGTCTGAAAGACACATTTATAAACAGTGGCTCTAGAAATACTACATGTTGTGTCAAAGCTTTTGACAATTTTTTCCACTTTCCTCTAGTACAAAGCATTTCAACCAGGAGTTGCATAAGTTTGATTTTGTCATTTCAGAGGCAGTTTTAAAGAATTGAACTGTGTATGTTCACATATTTTTACCAAAAATGTATATAATGTAATCCTCCATTAAAGTTACAAAACTAGACACAAGTTAAGGGCTGTTTGTTACATTAACAGCCCCTCCCCCACATTTTATATATATAATAAATAACTTATTTTAGAAATCACTAGAGGGTTTTATGCCTAAATAAAATAACTGTCACTGCCAAGCCAGTGCTGCTAGGCTTAGCTTGAAAATGTGAGATAAGCATGAAAGTACAATAATCATTCTTAAGCCCCTTTCACACTGGCACTCCTACCTGGGTCCGGACCCGGGTTCTGGCTACACGGGGTCACAATGCCACGCAGTGTGAAACCACGTGCCTGGGTCGTACCTGGGTTGACCTGGGTCCCAGCGACCCACCTCAGGATGTGGGTCGACACGCTGTGACCCAGGTTCAGCAAGACAAAATGCATGATGGCCATTCATGAGCCGACGCAATAACAAACTGCCATGCCTGCGTGAAGGTTTCACTTCCGCAAGGAACATTTATTTTTATTCTGTTTAGCTATATTTTTGTTGATTGAGACAAAGCATGAGCCAGATTACAGCAGGGATGTAGAAACATTTGCTTTAATCAACATTTGGGTGCAAGGTTAAATCCAGAGAAGCTTGGATGGAAGCGTCTGTAACAAGCTTCTTCCGGAGCTTTGATACGCTCATTTGGGCACTTCCGCCTATCACCCTGGTCAACTCTGCTTTATCAAAAGCAGTGTGAAATTACATACCCGACCCGCATGATACCGGGTCCTGAACCAGGTAGAGCATGTCAGTGTGAAAGGAGCTTCAGAATTACTGTAGTTCCTTTTTGCAGGTGACATCCAATCCCTTTTCCAGTGCACATAATGGCTTATATACTTAACACCTCCATTTTGTGCACACTACCATTTGAACCTGACTGAACAGACATTTTAAAACAAGCATGAGCCTGAAGTTTCCTGATTAAGAGCCAACATATATCACTTGAAAAGTGTGTGTGTATATGTGTATATATATATATATATATATATATATATATGTATTGGAGGTTGGCATGGGTAGAAAATCCGGAACCAGGTACCCGCAGTGAAAAAAAACTGGCTCTTTTTCGGGTAATGATTAAAAAAATAATAATAATAAATCACATATATTAATGTTTTAAGTGCATGATACATATTTCAATTACTATATAGTACACATACATTTTGTCCCTTCAGAGCTGTAGACTTGTATAACCTTTTTCAGTACTGGAAACATCGAAATAATAATAATCATAATCTCTGTTGAAATACAGTTATTAATGTTTAATGTGCATCATGCTGCAGGATTTTGCGACATATTTGCCATATTTCGCTATTGTTGTTGTTGTTAACATGGCTGTTATGTTCAGTTTAAAAACTAATGCAGTTGTACAACACCGCTATTACGTTATGGACTCTCACAATAGCTACCGTAAATTGAGCCAGTTGGGTTTTGACAGAAATTGCAAAAGAGTTAGTGGTACATGTGTGTCTGTTTGGTTGTAACAATAAAGTCTTGTGAATACATAACAGTGGCATCCAAGCAAAGCATTTTTTTTACCAAGCAGGAGATTAACGGAATTTGCAAACTCTGCCAAGGAAATATTTAATTCAAAGGAGGAAGCACACTTACTTAATGTGCTCCACATTATTTTATTTTTATTTTATTTGTTTGCTTATTTATTTTTAAATAAAGGCTACTTAATTTAGTAAGAAACTATATCTGTGCAATAACTGTAGATAAAGCATTCCATATTTGAAGCCACACGGTTGTTATTAATGGATCACAGAGTTATCACTGACATAACTGTTGTTTTGTCTGAGAAGAACAGTCGTCGCAGTTATTATTATTGAGGTGTACTTGCCGCTCGCTGTCTGTCATTGTTTTCTGTAAAACATTGATATCCTGTCAGTTAAGAAAAGTCTTAATGCAAAAGCTTGTTTTAAAGTTGTCTTTATTACGCCGGCCAGAGACCCATGCTTACAACTGAATTGTCATATTTTCAACATTTATTGTTAAATTCTCAAATTAATAAATATATATAATGTTCTATTTGGGACAAAAGAATACAAAAGATGGATTCAGTTCTGCTTGGACAAGTTGTTTGTTCACATCATTGGCGTGTTAAGTAAATGAGCCACTCAGAGCAGCTCAGTGAAAGAACCCACTTAACAGCATGCTCAGTCCTGCTCCCACTGAGCAGCTCGGAGCGCTGCAGAGCAGGTTTCATCAGTGATTCGAGTGAGCAGAAAAAGTCTTGCTCTAAGCAGCTCAGTTAATTAACACATCCACTGTTGGAAAAACACAGCCCCTGAATAAAAACCATTGGGAGTTGTGAAATATCTAAATGTTATGTTACATTTTATTAGACCAACAAATTAATTACACAAGTTTTGGCGTTTACATAGAGGGACAGGTTAACTTAATGAAAAAAAAAAAAAAATATATAGTAATAATAAAAACAGTTGATGTAGCACATTAGAACCCTCTAAAAACAGCTTGAGTGGTTTCTTTCTAGTTGGAGCCCTGAAGGAAAAGTTAAGTAAATCTAGACCAGATCCTTGAACACAGTATGATATTAAAAAATGATTTAAAAAATGGGCCTGATTTGTTTAGATTTTTATTACTTTACACCAAAGTGCAACTGTATTCTATAGAACTGTCAACTCAGGTGAATTGTTTAAAATCTCTGCCCGGTTTGATTTATTTGACAAAAAGCCAAAAGTGGTAACTTGAGAAAAGGTGGGGTGGGGTGGGGTGGGGTGGGGTGGGGTGGGGTGGTGTGCGTCTAGTGGGGTGGGGTCTAGTGGGGTGGGTGAGTAATTGCATCCTGTTGATAGACCAATAGAAGTATGCTTGTGTGGGCAGGTGCGTGCTGACGTTAGTTCATGAGAATTGTCATACTGTACCTAAATTCAAGTTACTTTCAATATTTACTGAAACAATTGAAGGTACTGGATACAATCTTTAAATTTGTTCAGTATAAAGCTAGTATGTTGCTGCAGTAGTGTATTTGAAGTCAAGTATGCTCTTTTTCTTTGTTTTCAACTTAACACTTTTCATTACAGTAGGTTTCTAGCCATGTTTGTCAGTAAACCATACATTAGGTACTGTAAGCAGTTAAGTACAACCAAAGTATTGCTTTTGGTTTAGGGACAAAATTGTGGTATTCCCTTATTGTACAATAACCACGGGTTATTGTACACTGTAATAATGCGGATGCAGATGAAATACGTTGTGATTCACAGCTTCTTTTGTCTTTTAGCAGTCATGGCATTTACAATAATGGTTGCCTGCTCATCCTCAACAACTGTGATGGAGAACTCTGCTGAAAACACTGACACACTTAAGGGATTTGAAGAGTATAATGACACAACAGGTATGTTACAGCTAGTAGAAACCATCATTTTCTGTTTCAGTGCATATTAGCTTTATTGTGGTCATATCAGGGAAATGAACAGAAAAAAGGGATAAAAGACAAGACTGGATTTAAATACAGATTCAGATTAATTCATTTGGGGAACATAGATAATGTTTGTGGTTTATATTACATTAACAATCCAATTCATGGAATTTTACAAGTTACTGTTTGCAATAAAGGATATGTAATATAGTATATAGGCTGATTACATTCTACAACTCATATAGTGTATGTATTGGAATGATTGTCCCATCCTGTGGCAACTTTTCACATTTTACATAACATTTATCCCCCTCACTTCTGTCTTATTCAAAGGCAGTGTTTCGGTCCCCTTACTTCTTTGTGGGGAAAGTCCATTTTTGGTAAAGTGACCAGATGTCCCGTTTCGGACATGACAGTCCCACTTGGAACACTGGTCCCAGTGTCCCCAGAACATTTCTAGGGACGCTCATTTCATACACCTCAGGGCGTAGTCTCGAGTCCGGTTCTAAATTAAACCGCATCAGGTAGTGTGGTTTGTCAGAAGTGTGGATGCTGTAATATCGAACTACATTTTTTGTGTATCCTCCAATACCCCAGAATGCTTTCTGATATAAACTGTTTTGATTTGTGTTTGTTTAGTTGGATAAACGGCTTATCTGTCCTGACCGTCAGACAGGGACCAAAAAGTATTGTTTAGTTAGTGTTCCAACTGAGAGCTAGCTTTATTTTGTTAGTTTTGTTTTATTAGCGGTTGTTTCTCTGCCGCAGTGTAAGACACCTGTTTAAAAATTCAAGACTCCAGCCTGATCACTTACACCCTCGGCCTCTCTTTAAGTTAACATTTACTATAAAGGCTTTGTCAATGTTGAAAACATGCATCAGCATACTCCCCTACTCTGAATTAAACACAATGAACCCTTTTTATACAGCTGATAACAAGGACCCATTAGCACCTACTTAATCACTGACCATTCCAGATCAGCATGTGGAATTCCCCCCCACCCCCCACCCCCCCACAGAACTGGGAAAGGGTGACCGCTGGTGGTGAAACGGCATATTATAGTGGCCCAGGGAATGAGGCTCTTTTCATCCTAAGGCTAATGTACTGCCTTTGTAGCCACAATATATATATATATATATATATATATATATATATATATATATATATATATATATATATATATATATACACACACACCACCCACTCGATATATCGTGGGTGTCGTGGTCCAACACAAATCCACTATATATCGAGGGCCGCGATATAGCGAGAGACCCATAGAAAAACAAATAGGCTACTAACAAATGCTGTACAACCACTCCCTCATTTTATCATGGGTATCAGGGTATAATATAAATTCTCTACGCAACACGCTTTTTCTCATTTTTCATATAAAAAGCAGCACACTGTTTTAATTCATACTGCGGAGGGTAATTGCTTCTCATCAACTTAAGTCTCCAATTAATTTCATGAATCTTCCTCTCCTAACCGCTGCATTGAAAGAATCCATTCATAACATATATTCTGTATATTTTAGTTTGTGATGTGTAGTATGAAATAAAATGAACAGTAATTCTAAGTGAAATTGTCTATGTATAGTGCAGCTATACAGTCGGCAATAGAATAGCCTTGACTCGATCCTCCAGGCTATAGGGCGCATCCTGCACTCCACTCGGAGTGCCTTTACCAGATGCACCACTCGGGAGCTACAGCCTTCCTTTTTATGTCCTGTGGCAGGTCTAACAAGTGTCAATCAGCAGCTCATTTATACAGTGGGCAATGGCATACAAGATTTATACATTGTTTTTATTATTTATATATGCTCCTATTATGTCTAGTAGTCGATTGTTGAAATTGTTGCTTTTTTATTTATTTATTTTCTTATTTTTCAGTTTAAACAGGGGCGGTTTTGTCCTCCCACAGGCTGTACTGATCCTTTGTCACGTCAGTGTTTAGATATTGATTTTATGAACAGAGGAACTTTCATTTCATTTTTTTTTCTGGTATCCTGAGGTCAGGGGTTTTGGGAATGGCTGCTTTGTGAAGCTCAGTTGAGTGGCAGCAGTTCTATTTGAAGTGTAATTCTGCTTAAAATGTTTAGAATAAAAGATAGATATTTTGGAACATGTACTGCGTGGTGTTTTAAAATAAAATAACTACAGTACTTCAACAGAAACAAAGCCCAATTCTATTATGACAAACCATAAATAATTATTGTTTGCTATGACAGGCCATTCTTAAATCAATAAACTGGTGGGGTTTAAAGGGATGAATACAATTACAACACAATCACTTTAAAAAGGGAAAAGTGTGTCAGTTACTGTAACAGCCACAGATAGCTAAAATGCCTCATAAACCTTATTTACCAAACACCATTTGCACGACAGTGGATGTGTCTAACAGCCATAGTTTACAGATTAGGTAATATAAAACCAATAACAGATGTCAATGTATGTGTGGTAGTTCACTTGCACGCCTTTTTCCACCTTGTGTGTTCTCTGGAATGTAGAACTCTGTCTTGACTGCCTGAATCATTTCTCTGAAATGACTAAATGCCTTTGCAGCAAACTAAATGCAAATTGGACTCAGAATAATGTGTGCAGGTATTAATTATAATATCATGCAAGGAGGCACCGTGGTGAACACTTTTTGTGTTAGATCTGGAATCCATGAACATTAATTAGTCTGCAAACAAGCCTTAAGCTCAATTGTGGCAAGACCATTGGTGTTCTGAAAATGTGTTTGTGATTGCGGTAACCACTTACTTGGGATAATACAGTTTCTGGGACTAGAGTGTTGTGGTGAGGTACTTAAAACACTAAAGCCACTGAAAAATAGTCTAGTGATAAAGTAACCTGTGACTAGGTTTGATATTTTTATCCCCTTTCCTTTCCAACAGACAACAATTCAGAGATGCCTCGTGTTCTAGAACTTCTAAGCGCTTGTACTGAGGATGACCAGAGCTTCTGTATGAATGGCATTTGCAGTTACCACAGAGAACTCAATACACCAACTTGCAGGTAATTATTTTACAGTATTTATATCTTCCGCTGTGTAGATCATTAAAATAGAATCCTGAACCTAAACCTAAACCTTTGCCCATTACGGATTCTCAATATTTCATCAGTTATTGATTTTCCTGCTGAAATTAACTTAATTTTCAGATGTCATAAAGACTACACTGGAGAAAGATGCCAGCATCTGCTTTTGGATTCTCACACAGAAGAAGGCCCAGAGAAATTTATCGCCATTGGAGTTGGCATTTTATTGCTGATTGGTGGCACAATGGGTGTTCTCTACTGTTGTATTAAAAAAAGGTAAGACAGTGATAAATTAGCCAAGAAAATACAGCATATTTCCCAATGTACACAGTTTTTATTCTTTTTTAAAATTGTATTTGTGTTTATGGGTCATTTTTTTTTTTTTTTACAGTGCTCTCTGTTTATAAAAATCACATCCGCTCTGGATGTTTTGATGTTTTGGCGTGCAGTTACTGTTTGATTACATGTTTTCTGCATCATTGCATGATCCACACTGCGTAAGTGCCTAATCACGCAAGATGTGATCAAATTCAAAAACAGGGACTGTACACGTCATTGCACTTGATACAGTTCTGTATTACCACGAAAAAATTCTTATAAGCAGATTGCTTGATTCTTACGAGCAGAGCATGATTAGTAGGAATGATTTTGTCCCAGTGGTTTTGATCACTATATGCGGTTGATTCTTATATCAATGATTCTTATAAACAGAGTGCACTGTAATAAAATTTGTCTACCCAGTAAACCCAGGTGTAACAAACTATCAACAGGATTGTCATCAGGGACTAAGTAAAACATTATTGCAGATTATAGTGCCATGTTGTAAACAACCAACAAGAAAACTATTGAGATACTAGGATTTTAGAATTGAATTGTTCTGCAGCTCTTTGATATTTAATTTTTTTTTTAAGAAGTTCATGTAGTGGTTCGGGTCACACTGGGAAATGAGAGTTATCTTCAGTTCTATAACTTCAATCATTTTTATAGCTTGTTTTTATAAGGGGTAAAAAAGTTTGATAGTCATAAAACAGGTCTAGACCTTTCTTGTTTTCTATAAACATACAGTATGAATCTCAAACGTTATTTTAGTAAAAGAACCAACAAACATAATTACTCATACAATCCACACCATGTATTGGAAAAAAACAAAAACAAAAAAACAGAATACACCGAGTTTAAACTTTGTGAATATGGACCAAGATTTCATAGTTACTGAGAAACCTGCTTCATTGAATCACATGTCATTTGAATCACATACTTATCAAAAATTGCAATCTGTTTTATTGACACCTTTATAATGTATTTGATATGTTGGACTCAAGAAATCCGAATGGATGTAGCACTTGTTTTTTCATACTGAGATTCAAACTTAGGTTCTTTTGCCTCACAATGTAATGTGTCTTTTACTGCAGATGCAAGAAACAAAAGTCTCCATACCAGATCTGCCATCCAGACAACTCAGTATGAAGATATAAAGGGGGATGCTGGCGAATGACAAAATCCTGAGCTCCTCTCAATAGCTTTTGACATAACAACTGTATATGACTTTTGAGTTTTAAAGAGTCTAGAAAGTTCCTGACATAGACCATCTCTCTTTAGAAGTATGTCTCTCTAAATGATGTGTTCAAGGGGAGGGAAACATGGGTTTTGAACTCAGTATTAGGAATCACCCTTTTATTTATTTAAAGCTTCCAGTTGGCAATCCTGTTTTCAACTAATTGTGTAATTTGTAGTTTCCTCCAATACATTTGGCATTTAGAGACACTATACATTCTGTACCTTTTTTAAATTCAACCTTGATCGCCACAAACAAGCCAATCTTATCTGCAGCTAAGCAGGCTGAAACTTGCTGGCTTGAATTTTGACATACCGAGAACTCATTTTGTTCATAAAGAAAGAATGATTTGGCGTAAGAGCTTTAAATTAATTTGAACAGGGGTGCTTTGAAAACGTAATTTCTCATAGATTTTGTTTTAAGTGTCTCATTAACAGTACAATATCCACTGCTCTTGTGTAATTATTATGCTGTAGTTTGTGATCTAAATAAATTAACAGAGTAATGTGCACCATGGCAAAGGGGAAAGGAAAAAGCCCCTCACAGCTCATACAAGCCTGCTTGATTCAAGTATAAAAGACTGGTGAAAAAGTAAATAACCTGGCAGAGATGAGATATAAAACATTTGGGGTTGAAAACAAAAAGTCCATCAGGTCCACTAAAAAAATATTCCCTTGAGTGAATCACCATTCTTTGTGTAATGTATGCACCTTCATTGTTTAACACAAGATTTATATATGTTTATTTGTTATTTTTATTTATTTGGGACCTTAAATTAATGTAAATCATAAGGTTATTAATGTAAAATATATTACAATCATATTTAAGCCAAGATCCAATATACAGTGTGTCTATGTAAGAATAATTTAGTATGTGTTCACATGTGACATAAATGTCCCTTGTAAGTAAAAACAATATGGATGGATATGTATTGTTTAAAATAAATTATTAAAGATGTTTTATTATTATTATTATTATTGGTTTGTAAACATTTTCTAATAAAGTTTAGACGACAGGCTGCTGTCTCTATGAACTGTTTGTGTTATGTGTTTATCCAAACATTTCTGAGTCAACATAAACTCCTAGGTCTTTTTCATAGATTCCTTCTTCAATTTCAGTATCTAGCATATGATATTTATAATGCACATTTGTATTGCCTGCGTGCAGAACCTTACACCTTTCTCTATTAAATGTCATTTGCCATGTGTCTGCCCAGTTCTAAATGCTGTCTAGATCATTTTGAATGACATTTGCTGCTGCAACAGTGTTTACCACTCCTACTATTTTTGTGTCGTTTGCAAATTTAACAAGTTTGCTTACTATACCAGAATCTACAGTAAATCATTAATGTAGATAGCAGATGACCTAATACTGATCCCTGTGGTACACCACTAGTTACCTCACTCCATTTTGAGGTTTCTCCTCTAATCAGTACTTTCTGCAGAGACTTGTATGTTGTTCGTCTTAACTGATGACGGCTGTCTGTGGTTGCTTGTGTTGCCTTGCCCCTTCCACTGCTTGTAAGGGGGTGGGAGGGAATGCAGAGTTAGGATTAAAAATTGTAACATCACATTTCCCTACTTATTTTTTAACAAAGTTTTTTGCAAAGAATTGCCTTCCTTTTTGAGAATATTTATAGCTAGAAATCCTGTATATTCTATTATAGAGCACAAAATATAAAAGTGGCTATATTTGTAAACTTGATTAAACACGTCTCTGGTGTTAAACATATGTTAAACACTGACACAGATTTATATATAATGCACTTGAAAGAAAAAAAGCACAGCGCTGCCGCAGCACAACCCCAAAAAAACCCTTTGAAAATAAATACATCAGCAGCAAAATCCGAATCAGTCAAAAACGTATTATTTTTCAACAAAACATATTCTAACGTTATTTTAAGGTGACTGAACAAAACAGTAATCAATCAAGTAACAAAATATCCAAACATTTTAATAAATCAATTGTGCAACAAAATGAATCGATGTGATTAATAACTCAATTTAGTTAATATTAAAACATATTAATAGCTTCAAATTAGTTACTAAAAGTATATATCATAGGCATCAATTGGATTTTAAAATAAATGTTATCAAGTACTATGATAGAAATGCAATGAGTTTTGGTTGTAAATCTCCTTCCCAACCTGTGAGGGCGCTAAGCAGCGAGAACAGAGTTCTTTGGACAGGCTGGTCTGACAGTTCTTTCCCTGGGTCGGGAAGTCGGACAGTCTGGATGAAGGTGAGACTCTGTTGCAAGAACGCATTGACCCGGAAGGGAAACGACGTGGCAGCTGCAGATTGGAGAAGTGGCTGCACTCGTTTACCAAGGGGCCATGTGTGAAAGCATAAAAGGGGGCGGAGAATTGCAATCTGTTCCTTTCGCTTGGTTTGTGTTTTTAAACCTAGAAGGATTGTGGAGAAGGACGTAACAGTTTGTTTGTTCTGTATGTTAGTAATTGTCTTGTTTGTGAATTGTGTGAGGCAGACAGACTGACACATTCAGCTTGTTTGATGTGGAACATGAACAGATTTTAGCACAGCGATTTGGGGATGCTGTTTGTGCATTGTGGTGATTTTGTTTAGACAAAAAGTTCCAACATCATATGTAATAAACTATAACATTAATATTATCGGTCAAATATATAAAAACATCTCGCTATACAGTACAGACCATCGTAAATCGAGGATACGTTTATTGTATTTTGCCAGTATTGCATGTACAGTTGTAATTTATCTAGTAGAATACAGTGAATTAGCAGTACAGCTATGGCCAAAAGTTTTGCATCTCCCTATATAATTAAATCATTTTGCTGTGGAATAATGCTACACTAACATACTGAATTACATACCGCTTTGTTTTTGTTGTTGTTTTCCATACTTAATGAAAAACTGTGACATTTAAAAATCCAACATGCCTTAAATACTACTGCACAACTTTTATTGCTTCCAGTCGACACTTACAATATCGTTCTGTAGTTTCTTAGATTACATGATGTTAAATAAAACATTAGAATTATGTTTAATCTATTTTTTTTAATTGTCTCAATCCAAAAAAATAAAAGTAGGTTATGCCCAAGGCTTCTAGAAATTAAAGAGAAAAATACCCCTAGAGTCTGTGAGAGCGGGGCGGAAGATGTCTCAACATTGGACAACACGGTTAACGACTTAGGAACGGAAACGGATATGAGTATGGAGAGTACTTCACAAAAGACTAGATCAAGATCTGCAGTTAGCAAAGACATGGAACTCCAGGTTTGTGTCTGCGGCTGGAGCAAGGCGACAACAGTCAGGGTTTTGAAGATTCATCAAGGGAGAATTAAATGCTTGAGGGAGAAGGGACAAGGGCCTCGCATTGATCAGTACTTCTTACAAAGTCAGTCAAGTCAGTCGAATGAAATCCAGCGACAGGAAGCAAACCACAGTTCGCAGGATATCAGCACCCCTGTCATAGACTTGAGGAGGACTTGCATGGATACAGCTAGTGATGAGCCTAATGATCCTTGTGAACCCGGTCAGACAAACCAGCATAAGAGAGAAAAGAACCTCAACGGGCACAAGCCTGGAGTTAAATGGCCAAGAGCTTGTGAGAAAACTGCGTATGACACAGTAAACACAGGAAGCAATGGAGAAGAGCAGAACAAACAGTGTCTGAAAAGCCAGTGAAAAGTCTTGGGAGATGGTATGACGGGGATCTAAAGGACACAGTTCGTGTGGGAGAAGTTAGACAACAAGCAGTGGAAGGGTTGAAGAGCATAGACAGCAGCGCTTTACCAGGCAAACTAAAACTCTGGTGCTTTAAGTTTGGTCTACTGCCAAGGCTGCTGTGGCCTCTGACTGTGTACGAGGTTTCTTTGACAACAGTAGAGAAGCTGGAAGCTTTAATCAGTTCATACATCAGGAAATGGTTGGGAGTTCCACTCTGCCTCAACAGAGTGAGACTTTATGGTAAAGGAATACTGCAGCTACCAGTCTCCACTCTAACCAAGGAGTTTAAGTGTGCCAAGGTCAGACTGGAAATGACATTAGTAGAGTCACGTGACAAATGCGTAAGGGATGCAGCACCTGTGTTGAAAACTGGAAGAAAGTGGGCAGCAAAGAAAGCCGTGGAAGATGCAAAGGCTGCCCTTCGAATCGATGATATAATCGGGCAAGTTCAGCATGGAAGAGGGGGTCTTGGTCTCAGTTCAGCCTCCTACATGGCACAAGGCAGCCCCAGCTCAACGGAGGCAGCTGGTAGTCAACAAGGTGCAAAAGCAGGAGGAGAGGATGAGGTGCGTAAAGGCCATTTCCCAGGCGAAACAGGAAGAATGGATGAGACGGGAGAGTGGAACAACACAACATTAAGGCACATTTTGACAGGATGTATGGTGGGTCTTAGCCAAGGACAGTTTACTTGGCGCCATGACCAGGTGCTGCGATGTTTGGCCTTAACATTGGAAGACAAGCGTAACATGACCAATAAGTTGCCACCAGTTCCATCAAAACATTAAACACAAAAGACAACATTCCTCTGCCCAGGAGAGCAACCACCAAGAAAATGTGTTAAAACCAAGCCTCGCCCAGGACAACTGGAAGCTGCTAGAGACTGGAAAATGCTGGCAGATGTTGGTCAACGGCTTATTTTTCCACCTGAGATTGCCACTACCAACCTTCCACCAGATATTGTCTTGTGGTCTGGATCAGCACGCCTTGTTCACCTGGTAGAGTTAACAGTGCCATGGGAGGATGCTGTTGATGAGGCATATGAGAGGAAGAAACTGTGGTATGCTCAACTAGCTGCTGAAGCGGAACAGCGAGGATGGAGAGTCTGGGTTTACCCAGTGGAGGTGGGTTGTCGAGGATTTGTGGCACACTGTACAACCTGGTCTCTCAGAGACGTTGGATTCAGTGGCCAAGAGTTGTGTCGCCCAGTGAAGAACTTACCTGAAGCAGCAGAAAGGAGCAGCAACTGGCTGTGGTTGAGACGGAAAGATTCTGGTTGGGGATCTCAAGCACAATAGAAAGAAAGAAACGCTGATGTACGGGTAAGTAAGCTGGGTTGAGTTGAGTGGGGGGCGGAGGGGGGGTGATGCTGGGACACCAGAATCCCTGTTGAGCCCTCTTGAGGTGTCGTGGGCTAGTCGACAAAACATAGAGGATGGAAGGTGCCCACTTGAAGACCCCAGAGATACCCTTCTTAGCTCAATCCAGACGGTTGTCATGCTGATGCGCTGGGGAGACCGCACTGTGGTTGATCCCCAGAGCCAGCATCGCAGCCGTTGTGTGTGCTGATGCACTAGGGAGGCAAATAAGCTGATGCCTGGAGCCAGCATTACACTTCAGCCATCAACTCCAGGCAGAAGGATATCTACATCATCATATGGAAGGAAACGCAAATGAATGGAGACACAGATGGATCACATTAGTTTACTGTACGAGTTCAAATCAGCATGAAGTCAAATCTACTCTCATGTAATGGAAATCATGTGTACCATCTCTCTCAGCAAAACATAACAGTTGATAGTTTTTAAGCAAGGACATTTAATTTTACTATAAACATTAAAATATTTAATATATAAAACTTAATACACTGTTATCACTTTGGATGTTCGGATTCATGAACAAAAAGTAATAAAATTATGTTAGTATAAAAGTAGAATTGATATTAAAAAAAAAAGTTTTCGATCCACTAATGTTTGGCGTGCTAGGCAAACGTTCTAACCTCAACACTATAGTGACATCATCACCTCATGGATAGAAATGACAGGCAGGCAGGGAGAATGAGCTGGTGTAGTGAGAGATACAGAGTGAGCAGTAACACACAAGCACAACCACATACATTCAACAAAAAATAATAGGTCTCAAGCTTGTCCCACCCCCCTTCCCTCCCCATGTCAATCAACTCAGTTCATTGTCCATGATCTCCTTCTGCATGGCAGCCCCACCGCTACACTACATGGGTTTTTTTTCGGTTTTCACTGGAAAAAGCAAACCTGTTCCAAAATGTGGGGTCTCTTTTTAACTTGAACAGAGGCTGAGATATCAGCAATTAAAATGAAATGTAAGGGAGGTACCTCACACTGCTGCCCGGTGTAGTGAATTAGGTATACAATGTATTTAAATATAAATTAGTCTCTAGTCGCCGACTCAGTGACATAAAAATGTAAGAAATGAGACATACCATATTTAAGTTCAGGATCATGTTGAACTCGAATTCCCTTGACAATAACCGGCATTCACACAATGCATCAGAAATATAAAACAATAGTTTATTTAAGAATAAAAAGGGTGTACAACTAATCTAATATTACAGAAAGGAAAGGCTATTGGTTAGAGATATGCATGAATAGTATACAGTTCATTGATTTCATGGTCAAACAACCATAACATCATTAGCATACGTGGTTAATATACTAATATTAATTATGGCTGATCACACAAAGTGTCTACTTTGCATTAGTATTTTCAATACCCGTTTCTCGTTGTAATTGATCATGCCAATATGCACGAGAATTAATTCAACTTCCCATTCAGAACGGAATCCAACATTCCAGTACCTAATTTAGCAAATTAGTTTTACCATGTTAATTTAGTTTAGACGTGATGTACCAAACTAATAATATGTTATCAACCTCAGTTGATTATATTTTCAAATTAACTCAGAAATGGGGCAATGATCAAATTCTCTGCATTTACGAGGCAACCCCTTTGAGTTGCACATTTCAACAAACAAAATACATTTCTCACACACTCTAAAACAGGAAGTTATATTCTATTCCTAGAACAGTTTATCCACTAACTTTATAACAGTTGCTACAGTTAATTTCTCGAATCATGAAGTATTTAATATGTTGAATACTTATCGATTTTAACAAAGAAGTCAATCTTCTTTGTTGATGAACACTGCAGCTCTGTCTCTGGATCTGAAGTTCCAATGAAAGAAGACGGTACTTTGCTTGAAGTACACATTATGTTGTGTCAGCTCACAATATACAAATAGTTCTTTTCAAATGGAGATCAGCTTGTTGATTTTTTTCAGATTATTTTCTGACAAAAGAAGATTAGACCCTCATGAAAACCCTCATATTTTGTCGTGAGGCCAATTCCTTTTTTGACATCAAACATCTAACTGCGAAAGCTGAACTGAGCATGCTCAGAACCAAAATTTCAAACCCATATAACTCAGGAACAGATTAATATTTTTTCACCAAACCAGAAAAAGGCATTATTCTGGGCCAGTCCCCTTGTACCCTAAAATTGTCAAACAAAAACTCCAAACCGTTTTGGAGCTGGAGACTGACAAAAAAAAAACTGCAAAAAACACAGATTTTATTTATTTATCACTATCTGGAACTCAGAATCTGCATATCCGAGCAGAACGAAATGGCCCACATCAAGAGATCTAACCAAAGGGACCACACATTCAAATTTTCGTGCAAATTTTGAACGGGGTCAAAGTTTTTAAAGTACAGAAATTGGGGTTTAACCGTAAACTGCCTACTCAACCCTAACTATATATAGTCAGAGACAAAAGTATTTGGGGAGTTAAAAACAATGAGAAGAAACACAAAGAAAGTGATTTCTATAATTTCTAACTGTTCTATTGAAAGATATACATTAGAGATCCAGCTTTATAATAAAACAACAACGTATTACATAACATGCTGTGACAGTCTGGCTGGCAGTGGTGAGTGTGATGACGTCACGGACCAGGAAGTTACTTATACAAAAACAGTGGATGGACGGGTGAAGCTGAATGCTCGTGCACTCAGCGTATTTATTAATAAACAAACAAAAGATTTAAACAAAACAACAAAACACAAAACAAAAGGGCACGAGGGCCAAACGAATCAACAAACAAACAAACAAGTAAGTGTCGTGCTGGAGAATCCAGCACGTTTTAGCAATTGTTTTTTTAAATGTGACTCGCTCGCTCTCTCTCCGCTCCCCGTACTCTCCTCTGTACACCCAACCTCAAGTGCAGAGAGCTGCAGGTTTATATACTCTGGCCGAGGGATTAACTAGTTGGTAATTATCTTATTATCCCTCGGCCAGAGTCTGCATGCGTTTGGTAAGGATGCATGCCTGTCAGCTAGTTAAATAATCAGTAGCTGATCAGCCATGCATCCTCACGGGGTTTTTAAATATAAAATAAAAGACGCGGCGCTTTTACCCGCGCCGCAAACAAAAATACAAATAATAATACATAGAGGTGGGACACTCCGCCACACATGCCCCCCCTTGTGCGCAGCACACATGGCCTTTTCGGCCACCTCCCCCCTCAGTCTCAATGTCCTGGAAGAGGGGGAAGCAAGTTGCTTCTGGGGGGTGGCCAGGGTGGAATTTCTGGCACCCCCCAATTCTTCGTGGCCGGCAGCTCCCTCTTCCGGGGCTCCCTCCACACTCTATCCTGCCGCGAAAGTGCAGCTGGGGGAGCTGGTCTCCTGACCTCCCCCCCCTTCTTCAAGGCCGGCAGTTCCCCTCCGTGGGGCTCTGACCACACAATCTCCTGCCGCGAAAGTGCGGCTGGGGGAGCTGGTCTCCTGACCCCCCCCCCCTTCTTCAAGGCCAGCAGTTCCCCTCCGTGGGGCTCTGACCACACAATCTCCTGCCGCGAAAGTGCGGCTGGGGAAGCTGGTCTCCTGACCCCCCCCCCCCCCTTCTTCAAGGCCGGCAGTTCCCCTCCGCGGGGCTCCGACCACATGATCTCCGGCCGCGAAAGTGCGGCTGGGGGAGCTGGTCTCCTGACCTCCCCCCCTTTTTTCATGGCCGGCAGCTCCCCTCTGTGGGGCTCCGACCACATGATCTCTGGCCGCGAAAGTGCGGCTGGGGGAGCTGGTCTCTGGACCTCTCCCCCTTTCTTCATGGCCGTCCGTTCCCCTCCGTAGGGCTCCGGCCATAGTGTAGTGACCCCAGGCGAAGCAGGATCCCTGGCGACCCCAGGCGAACCAGCAGGTATTCACCCTCTGCTGGTGGAGCTGGGAGTGGCAAGCAGTCCTCCCACGGCGGCTGAGGCGGAACCAGCAGGTATTCACCCTCTGCTGGTGGAGGTGGGAGGGGCAAGCAGTCCTCCCACGGCGGTTGAGGCAGAACCAGCAGGCATTCACCCTCTGCTGGTGGAGGTGGGAGGGGCAAGCAGTCCTCCCACGACGGTGGAGGCGGAACCAGCAGGCATTCACCCTCTGCTGGTGGAGGTGGGAGGGGCAAGCAGTCCTCCCACGGCGGTTGAGGCAGAACCAGCAGGCATTCACCCTCTGCTGGTGGAGATGGGAGGGGCAAGCAGTCCTCCCACGACGGTGGAGGCGGAACCAGCAGGCATTCACCCTCTGCTGGTGGAGGTGGCGGAGGCAGAGGCAGCTCTTGCTGCTCTGCTCCTGGTGGAGACAGAAGCAGCTCCTGCTGCTCTGCTCCTGGTGGTGGTGGAGGCAGAGGCGATGGGGCAGATGCTGGCCACTCAGAGGGAGGCTGTGGCGGTGCTGGCTCCCTCTGCTGTGGCGGCTGGGCTGGTGTGTGCCATGCTCCCTTCAGCAGCATAAATAGAGGCTGCTGGGGAACACCAGCATCCTGTCCTTCTCCCCCCCAGAAAAATTCAGGGGGTTGAGCCTGTAACTCCTCCCCTTCTGGCTCTTGGGACTGCAGCTTGGGTCCTAGGGCTGTGGAAGCCCCGACTTCCCTCTCTTCGGGCTGTGGACGCACCGACTCCTCCCTTTTGGGCTGTGGATGCACCGACTCCTCCCTTTTGGGCTGTGGACGCACCGACTCCCCCCTCTTGGGCTTGGGACGTTCGGGCTCCTCCTACTCAGGCGTAGGACGCACCGACTCCCCCCTCTTGGGCTTGGGACGTTCGGGCTCCTCCCACTCAGGCGCAGGACGTTCGGGCTCCTCCCACTCAGGCGCAGGACGTGCGGGCTCCTCATCCCCTGGCTCCTGCTCTGGGCAGTCCTCGTCCTCATGCCCATAGGCAATGCACATGGTGCACCACCTTGGCTCCCTCTGCTTCCTCCTCTCTTTTCCCCCTCTCTGCCTCCTTCTCCTCACCTTCCTCATTTGGGCTGGTTCCTCCTCCTCTTTGAGGCAGGTGAGGCAGGTTTCCTGATCCACCTGCGGCGATGGTATGGCCTTCAGGTGGATCCACTCCTCTGCAGTCTCCACCTCACCTCGATCAAAGGCCTGCACAAAGAGGGGGTCTTCATATGGGCACACCTCAGGGAGGTGCCCATACTCCAGGCAGGCGAGGCACCATGTAGCCCCTCCTTCCTTTAACTCCCTCTGATGCGCATGCCACCTCTCCATGTAGGCATCCACTTTATCCATTTTTTTTTTTTTTTTTTTTTTTTTCAAACACAAAAAAACACTATTTGAAAAAATGAACACAAAAAAAAACGTCCTTTGCTGTTCCTGGTCCGGCTGTTGGAGGCGTTGTTTATCCCACTTCTGACACCATATGTGACAGTCTGGCTGGCAGTGGTGAGTGTGATGACGTCACGGACCAGGAAGTTACTGATACAAAAACAGTGGATGGACGGGTGAAGCTGAATGCTCGTGCACTCAGCGTATTTATTAATAAACAAACAAAAGATTTAAACAAAACAACAAAACACAAAACAAAAGGGCACGAGGGCCAAACGAATCAACAAACAAACAAGTGTCGTGCTGGAGAATCCAGCACGTTTTAGCAATTGTTTTTTTAAATGTGACTCGCTCGCTCTCTCTCCGCTCCCCGTACTCTCCTCTGTACACCCAACCTCAAGTGCAGAGAGCTGCAGGTTTATATACTCTGGCCGAGGGATTAACTAGTTGGTAATTATCTTATTATCCCTCGGCCAGAGTCTGCACGCATTTGGTAAGGATGCATGCCTGTCAGCTAGTTAAATAATCAGTAGCTGATCAGCCATGCATCCTCACGGGGTTTTTAAATATAAAATAAAAGACGCAGCGCTTTTACCCGCGCCGCAAACAAAAATACAAATAATAATACATAGAGGCGGGACACTCCGCCACACATGCATACAATTAAAAATAACATGCAAAAACTAATTTCATACTTTGACAAAAGTATTGGGGCACCCTTGCATTAGTATGTTGTGTGCCAACCCTTTGCTTCCTTTACAGCTTGCAGTCTTTTTTGTATTTTGAAACCAGTTCCTGGCATCTTTCCAGAGATATTTTTGCCCATTCTTCAACACATACAGCTTTGAGTGCAATTGACTTTGGTTACCTTTGCAATTGACTTTGGTTACCTTTTTGCAACAGCAGCCTTCAAGTCAATCCACAACATCTCGATGGGATTCAAGTCTGGGGACTGAGATGGCCAATCCATAACTATAATCTTCCTTTTTTTAAGAAATTTCTTTGTAGACTTCGCAGAATGCTTAGGGTCCTGCTGGAATACAAACTTCCATCCAATAAGCCTTCTAGCACTGGGAAACATTCTAGCACTGGGAAACATTTGTTTGCACTCTCATTTAAATGTATTGACATTTTGCTGCATTCATTGATCCTTCTACAATACAAAGGTCGCCAGTGCCTGAGGAAGAAAAACAAGCCCATACCATTACACAACCTCCACCATGTTTAACACTGGGCATGATGGACTTTTTTAAAAATTCTTCCCCTCTCTTCTTCCAAACATATTGCTGCTTTCTTTGTAAAAAAAAAAATAAAATAAAAAGTTATATTTTGGATTTGTCTGACCATAAAATTTGGTTGTAGAAATAATCAGGATTTTTTTAAGTATTCAATGGAAAACTCCAATCACTTTCTTTTGTGTATTGTTTTTATCAGAGGTTTGCATCTTGGTTTTCACCCATGGACATTCATCTTGTTAAGGTATTGTTGAATTGTTCGCTCGTGAATTTCTTGACCATCTTCTCTCAATTCTTGTGTCAAATTGCTTGCAGTAATCTGAGGATTTTGCCAGGCTGCTCGAACGATTCTTCTTCCAGATTTTGCAGAAATCGTTCTTGGTCTTCCACACCTGGAGCTAGCTGCAGTAGTTCATGTTCTGCTGTGTTTGTCAATAATAGCCCACACAGTGCTTTTCGGTAAACCAAGGGTTTGCTATTTTTCTGGTAGTTTCTCCTTTTTCGTTTAGTTGTATCACTGCCATTTTGAAAAATCGTTGCTATACGCTTTAGTTTTAACCTTTTTTTGTTGCTTTTTTAATCACAAATTTCCAATTTATTTTTCAGCACTTGATGATTATGTATTTATTTATTCTATAATTATCATCAGGTATTGGTTTTCAATCATGATAATTGTCAATAATTATCAACGAATCGGTTTCATACGAAATATGTTGATTGCCCAAATAGTTGAAGTATGAAATTAGTTTTCGCATGTTATTTTCCATTTTATGCATGTTACGTAATAATGTGATGTTTTATTATAAAGCTGAATCTCTACTTTAATTTATTCAATAGAACAATAAGAAATTATAGAAATCACTTTCTTTGTGGTTTTTCTCATTTTTTTTAACTGCCAAATACTTTTGCCTGTAACTGTATAGTCCACAGTAAATATAAATGGATCACAGACACATTAGAGGACGTTAAAACCTGTAAGAGCACATGTAAAGATATGCAAATATATTTGTAAAGATAAAAGTGAAATCGCAAATAGAGAAAATATATTCAGTTATAAGAAACCCTTGTTTATGGTATATTTTCACAATAAAAATTACCAAATAAAATATGTAGGAGAGACGGGTACAACATTATACAAAATAACACAGAATCATCTATGAAACATAAGAAATACAAAAGTAAGTGAACCAATAGTTCAACACTTTACAAAAAATGAACATAACATGAATGACTTACAATTTGTAGTTTTGGAAGAAATAACATTAGACAATGTAAAATACAGAAGAATAAAATAAAATAAATATACTCAATACCAAGATGCCTGAAGGTTTAAATAGAAATGAATAGTTGATCCTTACATCATTAACTATGTAGTAAATGACGTCACAAACACATTAACAGATTTAAATAGAAAAATAAGTGAGTGTAGTGTGACAGGATAGAGCTGTGGCCCAGACGTTACCGGCAGTGAAGCGCTGTTGCACACATTTATTAATAAAATCAAAACACAGGAACAAAAAACTGTGGTATGGGGGCCAAAATAAAGATTCAAACAAAACAATGATATATAAGCTGGACCTTCACCTTCACCTCCGCCTCCACCTCCACCTTCAACTTCATCTTCACCTCCACCTCCACCTTCACCTTCACCTCCACCTTCACCTTCACCTTCACCTCCACCTTCACCTTCACCTTCACCTCCACCTCCACCTTCACCTCCACCTCCACCTCCACCTCCACCTTCACCTTCACCTTCACCTTCACCTCCACCTTCACCTTCACCTTCACCAAACAAACAACACACAGTTCCACACACCTAACTCTCTCTCCCCACACAAAATATTTTATACAGGTGGCCATTCTCCAATTAGCACTCAGTTACCTAATTGGAGAATGGCCACACCTGTGATTGTTGGCAGGGGCAGAATTAACCCCATCCCTGCCAACCTTACACACACTATTTACACATTTAAGTACCTCCACTGTTTTCAAATGCACTTTCCCTTGACAAAGGTATGTTGAGCAAAAACTTTTATATACTGTATATATATATATATATATATATATATATATATATATATATAGACGTAGACGTTTGTAAGGAATCTTGCTCATCAGGAAGTCTTTTTTTATATATACATTGATATTATACTGAAACAAAAACCAGTTGTATCTGGATAGAGGTGCTTGTACACAGGTAGAACTGAAGGGTAAATGCTGTCATAAACCTTCTTGTTCAAACCAGAAGACAGCTTATGAATGTTATTGGTGCATTCCTAAGACACAACATATCTACTGATAACTGCATATTACCTACCACCCATGGTATGTGCCATATTCAATCCAAACTGTCCATAGCAGCATTGTTTGTTTTTAAATGTTATCATTGTATATATTTGTTTAAACTAATAGGAACAAGCAAAGGATTACTTTTAAATATAGACATCAATAGCTTAAAATGCTTAGTGATAAAATCAGAGGTGATTGTGATTGTATTATAGTTATTACCAACATATCTAGTTAACTATTAGTTATGTACAGTACATCAATGATAATAACCACATAAAGAGCAGGACTTAAATATTATAAATTGAGAGGAACAGTAGTTCCTCGTACAAGTTAGAAAAACTTGTTTGAAACTACCGAGATTGAGAGGAATGGTAGTTCCTCGTACAAGTTAGAAACTACCGAGAGTCTCTATACAGCAAGAGTTTTGCTGTTTTCACCATGTTGCAGCAGCAAAACTAAATCACTTAGAATTACCAGCTGTACCAGTATCAAAAGTCTAAAACTTTCTTACATCAAATGTGAAAAATATAAAAATAAATAAAATAACATAAATACCTCTTATACACAATGAGATAGAAGTCGTCAAACTAAGGTAAAATTGTTATTCTCCTCCTTCCTCCTTCTTCTTCTGTTTACTTTTTAAGGGTGTGTAGCGACTTTTCAAACAGAAAAGCTAAATAACTGGACATCTACCAATCATGTGATTCCACATGTTGGTCAACGTCAAAATAAACCAGGGAATGCAAGCAGTTTGATATCTACACTGTTTATATTAAACAATTTATTTATGTTTTAAAACAGCACACATCACAGGAAAAAAAAAAAATTACCATGGTTTGAACTTGCAACATGATGTCCTTGAAGAGCACACGACCTTAGCCCGCTGTGCCACTGCGCAGTTGTTGAAATGTGTTCATTTTTTAAGCTTACATCCATGCCTGACAAGCTTTCGCTGAAAACCTGAAGGTTCTGCTCGGTTCTGTTTGAAAATACCCAGTTTCCTGTTTGTTTGGTAGATGCCATAGAATGGAATTGTACACAAGAGTGGCATGTAGCTTCCTTGTCTAAATCTCTGATCTCTGATAAATTGTAGTTCCTCGTTATTTCCTCGAAATAAATAAATGATTTAAACAAATGCATAGAGAATAAATACATTTAGAAATAAATGTTTTTAAATAAGTAAATGTAGAAATGAATACATGTTTATATTATAAATGTATAAATTAATTAATAAATAGCAAGCTAGAAAAATGCATGTCATATTAATTGATTTGGCTGATGCATTTATCCACAGCAATTGACATTTATATACCTATATAAAAAGTACAAGTTTCATGTAAATATATACAAGGTAGTTCCTCGTCCAAGTTAGAAAAACTTGTCGGAAACTGCCGAAATTTAGTTATACAGTAATCCGTCGCGTATACGCCCGTCACATATCCGCCCTACCCATTTACCCGCCATGATCAATCGCTTCAGCAACGTTAGTTTATTATTGAACAGAGAAGATTAGTTCCACCAAATTGTAGAGATTGTAGATCCACCAGAGTTTTTGTACACTGTGTTGTATGTGCTCTGTGCGCAACCATTGCTGGAAGTGTCACGTGAGCTGTTCAGTGTGTTGACTTGATATGTAAATAAATCCTGTTCTCCTGCGGGGGGCGTATCAACTTCAACCTTCATCTTGCTCTCCTGCCTGTCACTCAGCAGCGAATGCACGCACCCACACTGCAGACCGCTACTCTGTCACAAGCATTAATACCCTGCATCTTTCTAAACAAGGGATTTAGGGGAGTTCCCTTATAAAAGCTGAATCTCAAAACAGTAATTGTGTGAATATAATGTACCGCCGTCCCTTTTCTTTGCAGCGCCAGCAATAAAGTCGCTGACAAGGTGAGTGTCTTTTATTTATTAACCACAAACAACTGTAGCTGGATTCCAGTCTCACACTGTAGGCAGGTAATGTTTCTCACTCAAAAAACTGTTACACACTTTTTTTAACGGTTCTTCCTCTACCATTCACACACGGAGCCGTGCAATCTAACTAACCCCATTCACTCCCGGCTGCGCATTCACACTCGCATGCATACCAGTTTAACAATACATATAACGCGTACAACACATAACAACCACAGCAGCGGGTCTTCTGATCCCCCAGTTTTCCAGGTCGTTACAATAGTAATTGTTACAGCTGTGTATAATGGTATTTAAAACAGGATTCATTTATCCGCCTTTTTACATATCCGCCCTTACTCTGGTCCCACGGCAGGCGGATATGCGCCAGATTACTTTACAAAGAGACACTTAGGACACATCAGCTTGCAGCATCTGTGGAGTAGCGATTAGAGCACTATGCTCCTGACTGGAGGGTTGCGGGTTCAATCACAGGTGGGGGACACATTGCTGCTTTACCTAGATTGGTCCAGTAAAAAAAAAACCAAGTGTATAAATGAGTAATTGTTTGTAAAAAATAAATAAATAAATAACATCACAATTGTAAATTGGCCTGGATAAATTAGTTATCATTTAATTTGAAGATGCTTTCTCATTATTATTGTTTGGCACTGAAAAATAAATAAATAAATAACATCACAATTGTAAATTGGCCTGGATAAATTAGTTATCATTTAATATATATACTGTATCTGTAAAGAGTTTTAAACACCTATATATATATATATATATATATATATATATATATATATATATATATAGGTGTAAAACCCTGCTCAGTTCTTCTCAGTGCTGTAAAGGAGCGGGCCGGAAATGTCCACTCAAGGAACTACAGCGCTCCGCTCCCCCGCTCCATATACAATTGGCTCGCTCCACTACGCTCACACTCTGGGTGTTCCTGCGCATGAGACTGACAGCTGAGACCTCAGTCAGAACTGTGGCACGAGCAGGGGGGTGTGGCCACTGGACAGCATGTTCTTTGTGTGTGTGTGTGCGTGTGTGTGTGTGTCTTCTTGCTGTGGGTGCTACTAGAAAATGGGTGCATGCAAATGATGCACTCATTGAAGTCAAACCATGGCCAAGAAAGGCAAAACATAAGAATATAAGAACATAAGAAAGTTTACAAACGAGAGGAGGCCATTCAGCCCATCTTGCTCGTTTGGTTGTTAGTAGCTTATTGATCCCAGAATCTCATCAAGCAGCTTCTTGAAGGATCCCAGGGTGTCAGCTTCAACAACATTACTGGGGAGTTGGTTCCAGACCCTCACTATTCTCTGTGTAAAAAAGTGCCTCCTATTTTCTGTTCTGAATGCCTCTTTATCTAATCTCCATTTGTGACCCCTGGTCCTTGTTTCTTTTTTCAGGTCAAAGAAGTCCCCTGGGTCAACATTGTCTATACCTTTTAGGATTTTGAATGTTTGAATCAGATCGCCGCGTAGTCTTCTTTGTTCAAGACTGAATAGATTCAATTCTTTTAGCCTTTAAAAGACATGGATATGGCCTTTTATGAAGAGATTGAATGCTTTACAAATGCCTTACATTGGCCTAAGTTCATAACACCTTGTGACAGACTGGCTCGCAGTGGTGAAGTGGATGACGTCACGGACCAGGAAGTAACTGACACCAAAACAGTGGATGGGCGGGTGAAGCTGAATGCTATTGCACTCAGCGTATTTAATAACAAACAAAACAAAAGACTTAAACAAAACGATAGGTTGTGGATGCAACCCCGGTTCCCTGAAAGAGAAAATAACCATCAAGGTATGGGACATTGCCGTCAGGCAGTAGGGATTGGCTGAGCTTTATGTCAAAGCTGCCGATAGGAGAGTCACTTCCTCTTTTACCCTTCAGGCCGTGAAGGCCTCCAGAGCGACCTCGCGGCTTAATGGTTATTTTCTCTTTCAGGGAACCGGGGTTGCATCCGCAACCTATCGTTCTCTTTCAAGTCGAAAATAACCATCAAGGTATGGGAACAGTGTACCCAAGCCGTCGCGAGGGAGGATTCTCGGCAGTAGGACAGCCTTACGTCATACCGCAACTGCGTAGGCAGTACATCTACACATATGCGGAGCTGCGCCTCAGCGTCTATGCTCGCAATGACACCTGTCCCAAGGTGGAATAGTCACACCATATTGTCAACCACTCTAGACGTCCGCAACCTGAGGCGTCATAGAGTGCAACACAGATGCTCCAAATGACGGAGCAGAGGATTCCAGTACATTTAACCTGTAAAACCTCATGAAAGTATGCGGTGTAGCCCAACTGGCTGCCGCGCAAATATCAGACACCGGCACCCCTCGAAAGAGGGCCCAGGATGTCGCCATACCCCTGGTAGAATGCGCCTTCAACTGCCCTGGTGGTGGAAGGCCTGCAGATTCATACGCTAATTTAATAGCATCCACTATCCAGTGGGAAAGGCGCTGTTTAGACAGCGGCTGACCCAAAGATCTAGAACCATGGCATATGAACAACTGTTCTGTCTGCCTCACAGTCTTTGTACGGTCAATATAACACCTCAATGCCCTCACGGGGCAGAGCATGTGTAACCGCTCTTCCTCTGGGGAAGAAAAAGGAGGAGGATGGAACGCCATCAACTCGACTGACTGGTTCATGTGGAACGGGGATATAACCTTTGGTAAAAAGGCCGGATTAGGGCGCATGGAGACCTTAGAACCGTCTCCTGCAAAACGAGTACAAGAAGGATGCACTGAAAGTGCATGTAACTCGCTCACGCGTTTTGCTGATACCACAGCCAGCAAAAATGCAGTCTTAATAGATATGAGCTTCATATCCACGCTGTGGAGAGGCTCAAACGGTGCCTTGGCAAGGGCTTCTAGCACCACATCAAGGCTCCACGACGGTAAACTGGTCGTTCTTGGAGGCCGCAAGCGTCTTGCGCCTTTCAGAAACTGAGATGCCAAAAAGTGGCAACCAGGTGATAACCCGTCAATGCGTACATGGCAAGCCGAAATAGCGGCCAAATACACTTTAAGTGTAGAGGGAGACTTACCCTCATCTAACAGCTTCTGCAGAAACTGTAATATCACTGCCATAGGGCAGGAGACCGGGTCATGGCCCTCAGCCAGACACCAACTCTGAAATAACTGCCACTTATACGCATATTGCGACCGAGTAGAGGGCGCTCTCGCACTCTGAATGGTGGATATAACCGCCGTCGAAAGCCCTAAGGCTGACAGGCGCTCCCGCTCAGGGGCCAAGCCCATAGCTGCATGAGCTTGGGGTTCGGATGCCATAGCCCTCCTTGGGCTTGGGACAACAGGTCCGCTCGCAGAGGGAGCTCCCTCGGGCGACCGTGCAACAACTGCACTAGACTCGGGAACCATATCCTCCGAGGCCACCGAGGAGCGATCAGGATCACTGTCGCTTGCTCTACCCTGACCTTCTCCAAGAAGGCGGGGAGCATCGAAATTGGTGGAAATGCGTACAGGAGCCCTGGCGGCCATTCGTGAGCCAGTGCATCGACTCCTAGGGGGCTGTCGAGGTCCTTCACCGAGAACCACAGGGGGCAGTGCGTGGTCTCTCGCGAAGCGAAGAGATCGACTTGCACTGTGCCGAACCAGTCCCAAACGCGCTCTACCACCCGAGGGTGAAGACGCCACTCGCCCGCAAGAGGACCTCCTCTGGACAGGAGATCCGCTGCGTAATTGACTCTGCCCGGCAGATGAACTGCACGCAGAGAGGCTAAACGCGGTTGAGCCCAGAGCAACAGCCGCGTTACCATCCGGTGAAGACCGGGGGACCGCAATCCGCCCTGGCGATTGATATACGCCACTACTGTGGTGTTGTCTGACCGCACTAACACGTGCTTGTCTAGAAGCACTGGCAAGAAGTGCCGAAGGGCGAGGTCCACTGCTCTGAGTTCCAGAGCGTTGATGTGGGCTGACCTCCAGGGTCCTGACCTCACTCCACGGGTCCCTGTCCCATTCCAGACTGCTCCCCAGCCTTGGTTGGAAGCGTCGGTTGTGATAACTTCCCTTCGGAAGATGGGACCCAAGCGCATGCCCTGGCGGATGTTCGACTGAACTTTCCACCAGCGTAATGCTTCCCAGCAGGTTCGGGATACCCTCAACCTGCGGTGCTTGTCTCTCCGCGGGTGCAACGCGAAGGCATTGAACCAGGCCTGCAGAGGTCTCTGGTGTAGTAAGCCCAAAGGAAGGGCTTGCGAGGCGGCAACCATCAACCTCAGCATGCGCTGACAGAGCTCCATGCTGACTGTTTCTCTCAACCTGAATAGGGAGAGACACCGCTCTAATGAGGCAACTCTTTGTGTCGATAGGGTCGCTTCCATGGACACTGAGTCCAGATGCAGACCCAAAAACTCGGTCTGTTGGCTGGGCACGAGGCGGCTCTTGTCTGGATTGACCTTCAGACCTAGCCGCTGAAGATGGTCTGTAACCATCACTGTGTGCTGTGCCAGCTGCTCCTTTGACTGCGCGCAGATGAGCCAGTCGTCCAGATAGTTCAGCAGTCGAACGCCTTGAACCCGCAAGGGGGCTAAAATGGCGTCCATACAGTTCGAAAAGGTTCGAGGAGCTAGAGACAGGCCGAATGGCAGGACACAAAACTCGTAGACCCTGCTCTGAAATGCGAAACGTAGGTACTTCCTGTGACCCGGACAGATGGGAACGTGAAAGTATGCATCTGTGAGGTCTACGGTGGTAAACCAGTCGCCCTGCCGGACAGACTGGACAATGTGCCTGTGCGTAAGCATCTTGAACGACAACACCCGTAGGTATTTGTTCAGTAGTCGCAGATCTAAAATAGGGCGGAGCCCGCCGTCCTTTTTTGGCACCAGGAAGTACTTGGAGTAGAACCCCTGGTCGGTCAGAGCAGGGTCTACTAGTTGAATGGCACGCTTCTTGAGCAATGCCTGTATTTCTGCATTTAGAGCTGAGGACTGAACCGAGTCCTTCACTGCAGTTACCACCACTCCCCTGAAGGGGGGGGGGGGGGGTTTAACCGGAATTGAAGGGTTACCCAGTGAGTATAGTCTTGCGCACCCAGATGTCGTTGGTGCATTGTTGCCAGAACAGAAGCTGTGGAACAGTGTAGGGGTGGGTTAATGGCTGCCGGGGTTTCTCAGGGCTGCTTAGGCTGCGCTCGCTCACGAAGGGCCTGACCAGAGCCACGAGGGCGTGGTCTGCTACCTCCTCTGGGGCGCCACCCTCCGCGCTGCGGTCTTGCAAACGCGGGTTGGCTGCGTGCTGCAGCCCCCAACGGGGCGGTCTTACTGCCCTGTGGGTGCGCTTGCTGCGGCGGCGGCGCCCTGCGCCATTGGCGCTCCTGCGGCCGCCTTGGCTGGAAAGGCTTGCTTGGCCTCTCTTAGCCACAATCTTAGCCAACTGCTGCGACGCCTCACGCACCTTGACGGAGCGTTGCAGCATCTCCTCCACCGCTGGGCCAAACGTGTGCCCTGGGGATATAGGAGCATCTAGCAACGGGGCCTTATCAGGCTCCTGTACCCTGGCCTGTGAGAGCCATAGCTGCCTCCTTGCCACTACAAGGGAAGCAATGCTCCTGCCCTGTGCTCGTGCATTCAGCTGAGCTAGCTTAACCAAAAGCTGTGCAACTGCACATAGCTCGGTTCTAAGTCCAACGGATGGGGACTCAGGCAGGTCGCGAATCAGCGCCGCCTGGTAGACTGTCAGGAGGCTGGCCACGTTAGACAGTCTAACTGCCTCTGTAGCCGCGGCATAACCCTTTTTTAGGTGGGCCTCTGTAATCCTACACTGCCTGTTAGGGCAGGAAGGGTCCTTAGCCAGCCCCGATAGTGTCGGCATCTTTACTAGCGCGGCGAACGCGGCGCCCACTGGCGGAAACAACGCTAGCCCAGCTTCGCTCGCCCCGTGCATGGTGAAGGCCGAAGCCTTGCGAGAAGTCGCAGGGGCGGAGGCCGGTGCCCCCCAGGTGGACTGCACCTCCTTAATAAAATCCGGGAATGCCGGGAGCATCCTGGACTGAAGGGACGGAGCCAATGGCAACTCAAATAGAGAGCGTCGTGTTGGCTCTGATGCAGGCCAGTCCACGCCTAGGTGACGGGCTGCCCTCTCCACCACTGACCAGATAGGGTCATTAGTATCCAGCACTTCAGGGTCGTCCTGCCCAGAGTGCTGGGATGCCACCTCAGGCTCTGTGTCTTCAAAGAGCGGGTCTGCGTCAGATGCGTCCCTTGAGACAGCATCGGCGTCCCACTCTACTTCCTGGGGCACTGGTGGAGGAACCATCGGCTGACTAGCGCTGGGTCCGGTTACCATCTCTGGGGCCCGAGGCGCCACATTCGCTAGGGTCATGAGGAGGGATTGTTGTCCCATCATGAGCTCCATAAACTGCGACATCTTGGAGGTGAGCTCAGCCACCCCAGATGTGTCCTGATGTCGTCTACCCCTTCGAGGGGAGCGAGAGTGCCTTCTCCGGCGAGGCGACGTCAATCACCAAGAGACGTTAAGCCGAGGTGAGCGCGTCGAACACCGAAGCGTCAGGCACCAAGCGACAAGCACCTGAAGTGCGTGCGTCGAGCGCCGCCGCGTCGAGCGCCGAGGCATCGAAGGTGCGTGCGTCGAGCACCGAGCGCCGAAGCGTCGAGCACCGAGGTGCGTGCGTCGACATCAAGGGTGTGCGCGTTGAGGCGTCGAAGCGTTGAGCGCCGAAGCGTCGAGCACCGAGCGTCGAGCGACGAAGCGTCGAGCGCCGAGCGTCAAGCGCCGAGCGCCGAGCGTCGAGGGTGCGTGCGTCGAGGCGCCAAGCGCCGAGCACCGAGCGTCGAGCGCCGAAGCGTCGAGCGTCGAGCACCGAGCGTCGAGCGCCGAAGTGCGTCGAGGGTGCGTGCGCCGAGCGTCGAGGGGGGGACACTGCAGAGCAGACTACCCGCACACACACACGGTTTAGCCTAAGCTAGACCGAGGATGCAAATGCGCGTGGCCAAGGCCAACGCAACACGCGTCCGACACACAATGTACAATATATACCAATATATATATACACAATAAATATAATATATATAAATATATATATACAAAAAACCCACACAATAATAATAAAAGGAACAGAGGAAAGACGGGGAGACCATGAAGAACGCGATGCCGAAGCAAAGCGAAAAGGAATATATAATGTTAAACAAAATATAATCCTAAATAATAATACAAATATACAATAATAAACAATAATAACTCCGGAGAGTATAACTGAAAAAAACTCGGAGAAGGGGATAAACCAGCTTCTCAAGCCTAAGCTTTAGTGAGTACAATCAGTTAAAATAGCTCTAAGTCCTACCGCTACTGATGCTGAAGGCAAAAGAGGAAGTGACTCTCCGCGCACTGCGTATAGTAAGCTCCCAGGGGGGCGGGCTTACACGGCAGCTTGCGCGGAGGCCTATCGGCAGCTTTGACATAAAGCTCAGCCAATCCCTACTGCCTGACGGCAATGTCCCATACCTTGATGGTTATTTTCGACTTGAAAGGGAACAACAAAACACAAAACAAAAGGGCACGAGGGCCAAACGAATAAACAAACAAACAAGTAAGTGTCATGCTGGACAATCCAGCACGTTTTAGCAATTGTTTTTCGAATGTTGCTCGCTCTCTCCGCTCCCCGTACTCTCCTCTGTACACCCAACCACCTCGAGTGCAGAGAGCTGCAGGTTTATATACTCTGGCCGAGGGATTAACTAGTTGGTAATTATCTTATTATCCCTCGGCCAGAGTCTGCACGCGTTTGGTAAGGATGCATGACTGTCAGCTCGTTAAATAATCAGTAGCTGATCAGCCAAGCATCCTCACAGGGTTTTTAAATATAATAATAAAAGACGCAGCGCTTTTACCCGCACTGCAAACAAAAATACAAATAATAATACATAGAGGTGGGACACTCCGCCACACACCTCTATAACAAGGAGAATAATAATAATAATAATGTTTTTTTCAGCATTAAAATGTGTTAGTATACTACCCTTTAGCACTGACATGCATATGTACCTTTTTAACCATTCATAACATTGTAGTTTTGTACCTATGTAAATATCAATATATTAATACCTACCAAAATAGACATATTGTTTTCACCACTCGTGTATCTACATTTGCAACTAAAAGAATACAATGTTTACACTTTCAATACGGTCCAAAAGTCCCGTCTACCATTATTTTACTTTCAAATCTTTTCTTATTTCTCTTATATTACTCTACTTATTACTCTCTTGTCTTATCTGTCTCTCTGTTTACCATACACATTCTTGAATATCTTTCCCTCGCTTTATTCATTATTTGATGAAGTAAAAAAAGAAGTGACATCTATAACAAAAACATTTGGGAGCCAAGTTAGAAGCAACAATTGTGTGAATGTTAGGCCCCAGCACCTTTCCAATTGTGCCTATTTGCTTGATGCTTGACAAGGTTGCCCCAATTGCTTTTGTGTTTGATATCACCACATTAAACGGCTTTTGCGTTTTTCTAACATTGTTATAGATATTATACACTGGGCCAGTATTTTTACACAGAAGTGCATTCGGGTAGTGTGGGTTTCCTTGTAGTTTTCTTTTAGCCAGAGAAATTTTCCTTCCAAATGCAAATAACATGATTAATATTAAAATACAGGAGGGTATATTTAAATGTTTCTGTCTGAGTTCCAATTTGGCCTTGCACGACGACTGATATCGTACAGCTTTCTTAAACTGTGTTTCTACAAAGTTTTTAGTTTGTGTTGAAGCGCCGCAAGTGCAGCCTGCCTAATCTGGCCACCATAAAAATGTAATATAAAAACCCAGGAGAAAAAAACACATTCCATGCTAAACATTATTTGCTAAACATTTTTGACTGCATATATATTTATTATAAACCTATTATACATGTACATACAGTGCCGTGAAAAAGTATTTGCCCCCTGTCTGATTTTCTGCATTTTTGCAAATTTTTCACATGGTATTTGGTCAGATTTTTTTGTGGGTTGTAGTAGTATATATAGGGAGTCTGAGAGAAAAAAATGACACCAAAGTTTGGTGCTTCTTTCATTTGTTTGGTTTGCAAGGTAATCAAACATGCAATCTTCAGGTGTGAAAAATTTATTGCCCCCCCCCCCCCCCCAATTAACTCAACCCAATTAAATGGATAATTAGGGTCAGCTGTTTGAGTACTTTGGTTAACAACCAGGCCTGATTTGGGCCAGCCCTGCCCAATATAAATCTGACTAACTTGGCCCTTATCGTCAGAGTGAAGTTGTCAGCACACAGGTTCTAGAGGCACATCATGCTACGAACAAAATAAATTCCTGAAGACCTCTGGAAAAAAGTTGTTGATGCCTATCAGTCTGGAAAGGGTTACAAAGCCATTCCTAAGGCTCTGGGGCTCCACCGAACCACAGTCAGAGGCATATTGTCCAAATGGAGAAAGTTTGGGACAGTAGTAAATCCAAGAGCAAGGCGTAAAATCGTCCAGGAAGTCACAAAGAACCAGAGAACAACATCCAGGGATCTGCAGGATTCTCTCGCCTCGGCTAAGGTCAGTGTTCATGACTCCACCATCAGAAAGACACTGGGCAAAAATGGGATTCATGGCAGAGTAGCAAGGTGGAAACCATTGCTCACTAAGAAGAACATGAATGCTCGTCTCAAGTTTGCCAAAAAGCACCTGCATCAGGGCCTGGACGCCTTGCCATCATTGAAGGAACCATAAATTCTGCTCTGAATCAGTGAATTCTACAGGAGAATGTCAGGCCATCCGTCCGTGAGCTGAAGCTGAAGCGCAGCTGGGTCATGCAGCAAGACAATGATCCGAAACACACAAGCAAGTCTACATCAGAATGGTTGAAGAACAAGACATTTAAAGTTTTGGAATGGCCTAGTCAAAGTCCAGACCTAAACCCCATTGAGATGTTGTGGCAGGACCTGAAACGAGCAGTTCATGCTCAAAAACTCACAAATGTCACTGAGTTGAAGCAGTTCTGCATGGCGGAGTGGGCCAAAATTCCTCCACGGTGCTTTGAGAGACTAATCAATAACTACAGGAAGTGTTTGGTTGCAGTTATTGCTGCTAAAGGTGGCGTAACCAGTTATTGAGTCTAAGGGGGCGATTACTTTTTCACACGGGGGCATTGGGTGTTGCATAACTTTCTATAATAAATGAATGAAATATGTATCAAATTTTTGTGTTATTTGTTCACTCAGGGTCCCTTTTATCTAATATTAGGTTTTGGTTGAAGATCTGATAACATTCAGTGTCAAGAATATGCAAAAATGCAGAAAATCAGACAGGGGGCAAATACTTTTTCACTGCACTGTATATAATATACTGATGCACAATGAAAACGTTTTACATCAATAGCTCATTGGGCACATACTGAACATAATGTTATTTACATTTTAAATAGTGAGCAGATAGGCTTGTTGATTGTTTGAGTAGTATTGTTCCTTGGGATAACAAAATACTGAGCTCAAGTCATGTGATTTCATAAAAACACCAGGTGCTCAGTGTTTGGTATTTGAGTTATGTTAAAATTGCCAAAATGAGTTGATTAAGAATCTCTATAAATAGCCATTCGAAAAGATTTTAATTCATGCAAAAACAGCGAAAGATACGACCTGCTTGAGTAATGAAGATCGCCTAGTTGCTATCGGCATGATTGAAAGCGGCCTGTCTGTGAGAGAACTTTCTGCTTCAACAATCAGCAGACTAGTCCACAGAAACCAGGAAACCAGCTCTGTGAGGGACAGGCCACATCCTGGAAGGCAGAGGGTCACCACACCGGCCCACCATGTCGTGGTGAGCGTTATGCTGACTGTTGCATTGTTCAAGCCAACCGGTGGGGCGGTGGAAGTGATGTGGCAAGGAATCTCCTTTAACACAAGAATGCCTTTGGTGCAGATTGAGGGCAACCTTACTGCTCAGCGATACATTGACCAAGTCCTTGAGACAACAGTTTTTCCGTTCCTGCAAGCCAATCTGGAAGTGTTGATTTTCCAGCAGGACAAAGCAAGACCACACAGTGCTAGGATTACAATTGCCCAACTTCTAGAAAACAATGTCGAGATATTGCTGTGGCCAGCTTTTTCTCCTGACCTGAGTCCAATAGAACATCTGTGGGACCAGATCGCCATGCCTTCCACAGGAGACAACCGCGACCAGCCAAACTTCACCAGCTGGCTGCAGCAGCACAGGAAGAGTGGTGGAACATCCCACAGCAGTCTATCCAGAGGCTGATCAGGTCAATGCGGGATTGTGTTAATGCTCAGGGAGGTCATACCCGATACTAACTTTGTAGTGTTTTCATTTTGACAGTGTGCCACGTTTTATACTGAAAACTTATCATGATTCTTTTGATCTGTATTTTTG
Organism: Acipenser ruthenus; assembly: GCF_902713425.1. Taxonomy (NCBI): domain Eukaryota; kingdom Metazoa; phylum Chordata; class Actinopteri; order Acipenseriformes; family Acipenseridae; genus Acipenser; species Acipenser ruthenus. The sequence continues at coordinate 53,162,369 of NC_081190.1, read as the reverse complement.
TTCACGTTTTCTGTGATTTTGTTTGATATCTGTGTTATTTTGGCCCTCGTGCCACAGTTAGAGTCTAGAAACTGAGCTAAAATAGCAGAAATTGATGATATAAAAATGATCCAATCAAAATGTTTAGTACAGTACATTTTTATTTTCATATTGGTAGTAAATCTACAATAAGCTACCCTACTCGTCTGCATTTCCCACTACATACTATTCTTATAATAATAATAATAATAATAATAATAATAATAATAATAATAATAATAATAATAAAACCAGAATCCAAATTCTGCAGGGACAGAGCAGGTTGTCGCCAACAGATTGGTCAAACGTAATTTTAGATTTTATCCAAAAAAAAAAAAAGATCAAATCGATTTTTGTAATCAGGTTTTATATAACTTAAACATCATTCTGAAATGAAAACATACAAAAATACTTTTATGCACCAAAAGTAGATTTATCCGGTGGCCATATTGGATTTTGTTTTACACCTCTGCCGACTTGAGCTTTCGTAATTTAAATTGGCAATATATTTGTACAAAATGAATAACACATTTAAAAAAAAATGTTACTCTAAGCTAAACGACCACTTTATATTGAAGGATCAATGTTTTATGTGTACAAGCCAGCCTCCGCACATCTCACTATGGGAAGAACGTGGTAAGGGCGTGGCTCCGACACAGCTGATCTGTCACAGCGAAACTGCGCATTTGCCATTATTTCAGAAAGCAGAGAATGAGTTAAACTTCGACAAACTTGAATGCCCATCACTTAATCCAGCCCACATATCTTCCAAACCCCACCTGACAGGATAATAATTCAAAGGCATGTCTTCCAGACACATAGCACTACAATTATGTACATTTTGAGAGAAAGGTATTTGTTATTGTTTTTGAAAAACCTGGCCCAAAGAATTTTAACAATTTTTTTCAATGTTCCGACTGTCAGAATAACATGAAAACAGGGATTCAGAAAGATTAAACAGTATTAAGATTATTTTAAAGCAGTTTGTATGTGTAGTGTAATGAAGTCAGCGTGGTTTTGTCGAAAACAGGTAAACCACAACTGAAACGCAGGCTGCCACCGACATGCTGCCGCGGCTAAGTCTGGAAATTCAATGGCCACTTGTCCTAAAAACCAACTATTACACAATAAAATCCATTTAGAAAAATATGATTTTTTTGGTGCCGAATGTAATCTAGGTGAATTGTTGAATTCAAAGAATTAGATTTTGTGAGATTTATATAATATTTTGAGAAATTATTTGTGTAGTGTACATGTACAAAAAGTTTTATTAAAATATATATTTTTAAAATATTTATTTTTCAATTGATGATTACTGGGAGAATCTTACATCGATTTTAAAACTGCTACATTCACGATTCACACACACTGTCCTCGGGATAACGTGATCACGCCCTGTTCTGCCCACAGTATTATTATATTTGCATATTCCAATTACCCATAATTCTATAGCTACCACCTTTACTCTCCATAACTCAAAAGCTACTTTAATTTACTTACTCTCAGGGCGAAACAGGTCACGCGATTAGATTGGCTCTTGTAATGCTCACAATTGCATATCCAGATTACCCATAATTTCATAACTACTGCTTTTACTCTCCCACACACACGCACGCACGCACGCACACACACACGCACACGCGTATATCGGTAGTCTACATGAGTTCAACAAATCTCACAGTAGATGCTAATCCACCCGGGCATTTTTGTAACGTTCTGGAACTTCGTTATGTAAGTCTTGCAGCAAGCTCATGTTAAGCCCCATATTTCATTTTGAACAAATTCGTGGAACCAACAGTTTTTATTTAATCCTTAAGGCTAGTGCACAAACTATTGCATCTTTTTGTTAGGGACCGAAAAATCTAGTTTTAAAGCAATCAGCAATCCGATGACCAAACACGAAGATAACAAAAGCAGAAAAAAAATATTTCTGTGCTTTGCAAAGGGCTTTGTTATTTATTTATTTATTCATTCAATGCAAAGGGCTACATTTTTTTAAATTTATAGTAGCTTCAGTATTTTTTATAAATCAACTCAACTATAGAGCACTATCATTTTATGAGTCAAATGGCAATAATTTGAAATGTTGAATAAAATATCTCAGTTGTTAATAAAGAATTGCTTGTTACTGGCTTTATTTATAGTAGAACGTTGCGTGAGGTTATGTCAAAAATAGGATCTTCACTGCTGAAATCGCATGAACATAAAGTACAGCTTTCAGATGTTTCCTTGCAAAAAAGGCCTATGAACAGCAAACTGTGGATACAAATCGTCAGCGTTTCCGATTTCCTCATTACCCTGATACTGAGGATGCCTTGCTTTTGCAGTTTAAAAATGCCCTGTGATAAGACTGGGACAAGCATATTTCAAGAGCAGTTAATTTGCAATGTATACTTTTTAAAAGTTTACTTACTACCGTATATTCAACAAAATGCACAGTACTTTGAACCTTTTAGCGTTTGACCAATGTTAAATATCACTCCGACGACCTGGCCCTTTAACTCTTTTTACTCAGGCACTGTGAGAGACAGCCCTGCTTGAAAATGGCTATCCATTTTCCGATAAATATATATATTTTTTCATGTTTGTGGATATGATGCATGAGACTAAAGCTGCTTAGAGTTATGTTGCCCTGGCTATTCAAGCCACAGTGAACAGCCCCATCTTGTGCCACATGATCGGGGTGCCTAACAATTTGAATAATTTTAATTTTTTTCTTTCTTTTTTATTTTTGTTTTCTTTTACACATTTTCAATTTTCAGTTTTTTTTGGTTGCTTTTGGTCCCTTTTGTATATATGGCCATAATTCCTTTATTTTTTAATTTGTTCAAGTTGAAGTTTCATTGTATACTGTCAGATTTGAGTTGGCTATGCTAAAATATTGTTTTACAATCACTAAATAATGTTTTTTTGTTTTTATTTTCTAATAAGCGCCTTTTTTCTGTGTTTTTTTGTTATCTGTATTGAACAGGGTGTGTTTCAGACTATTTCACAATATTTTTTATGAAAGCTTAGAGTGTGCACATTCATTTCATGTATGACATGTACCTGTAACTTTTATAGTTAAAGAGTTATAACCACAAATCTAACAATAGTAAAAAAAAAAAAAAAAAAAAAACAGGCGGAAATAGGCCCCTAAAGATAATATTTTTCATTGTACTGTAATTTAAATGTATTTCAATGTTACTGTAACTTCAATAAAAACTGACTATGCATTTGGCTTAGACTCCTGATAATAAGAATTACTGAAAAGACCATTTTTAATGGTCCCTTGAAATTTGTATTAATGAAAGTTCCCTGTTTTTTGTTTGTTACAGCCTCTTTATTGATGAATACATGTTAACATGTGGCTTATTTAAGACATCACACTACACAGTTTTTTTTAACTATACTGTACAAATTAATAATAAATGAAACATGGTTGTGATTTGGATAATGCCTAATGTCTATTATGTCCTAATGCCTCACTTACTAGTTGTCTATACCCTGCAGTAGCAAACATGACTAATACAGTGATTATTATTTATTGCTAAGGGTTTTAATTTTGTATAGGCTATTCATACTGATGTCCAATCTTTCAGGATGTCCACATATATTGACCCAAGATCAGATAGAATCGTGCTTATTATAAAATGAATCAGTTAATGAATTACTTCACACAGGTAAGTAAAAAATGCAAATTCTTTCCTGAGCAGCACTAAGTTCATCAGTGGCTTGTTATACAACAGAGCCGTGTCAATGCTTTAACATTGCAGACATGCCTATACTTTACGATACTGTTAACATGTAAGATAAACCCCAGGCTGCTCTGGCTGTATTATTTGTTGCTTGTTCTGAGGTTGACATCACAATACTGCTTTCTCGTGCTTTGAATGACCAAGGAAGTTTAAGAATTAGATGTATGTATTAATGGCTGAAATTATCACTAGAGTTGTGTGTGCTTACATCAATAAGTGCTACTTTAGATAACTACATCTCGGAGGTAGCTAATATTAAAAACCTATTGAACAAGAAATTCTCACATAGTTGTAGGACCCATTCTCATTCTCCTCCAAACGGTAGCTTCTTGTTTTCACCCAAATTGTTATAACACTACCCTTTCTCTAAATGTAATGTCAATAAAATATATTTATTTTCTATCTTAATCCCTTTTTCTTTATATTAAACCTACAGATTCCCTTTTACTTAATTATAGGATTATGGATTTTTTCCAATAGATTACTGAAAGGACTGTCATGGGACATTCACATTTACAGGCCGAGGGGCATATATTTCTTAGCAGACGCCCTTATCCAGGGCGACTTACAATCGTAAGCAAATACATTTCAAGTGTTACAATACAAGAAATACAATAACTTTTGTTCAAGTGTGACAAACCACAATTCAATAATACAGCAGATAATAGTGATAGTTACATCAGGATATGATTAAATAGAACATAAGAACATAAGAAAGTTTACAAACGAGAGGAGGCCATTCAGCCCATCTTGCTCGTTTGGTTGTTAGTAGCTTATTGATCCCAGAATCTCATCAAGCAGCTTCTTGAAGGATCCCAGGGTGTCAGCTTCAACAACATTACTGGGGAGTTGGTTCCAGTGATAGTTACATAAGGATATGATTAAATACAAAATACTACAGGTTAAACACTTGGCAGATTACAGTATTCTGAAGTACAGGATTAAATGCAGTAAGATAGGAGGCAGATAAGAGCAAAATAAAGCACATTTAAATGAAGGGTGATAGTGTCCCAGGATACAAACAGAGGAGTTCTACAGGTGCTGTTTGAAGAGGTGAGTCTTAAGGAGGCGCAGGAATGTGGTCAGGGACTGGGCAGTCCTGATATCTGTAGGAAGGTCATTCCACCACTGCGGAGCAAGGGTGGAGAAGGAGCGGGCTCTGGAGGCAGGGGAGCGTAGCGGAGGTAGAGCCAGTCTTCTAGTGGAGGCGGAGCGGAGAGGTCGAGTGGGGGTGTAGGGAGAGATGAGGGTCTGGAGGTAGCTGGGTGCAGTCTGGTCAAGGCATCTGTAGGCTAGTACAAGAGTCTTGAACTGGATGCGAGCGGTGATCGGGAGCCAGTGGAATGAGCGGAGTAGTGGAGTAGCGTGGGCGAAGCGAGGCAGAGAGAACACCAGGCGGGCAGCAGAGTTCTGGATGAGCTGGAGCGGATGGGTGGCGGACGCAGGGAGGCCAGCCAGGAGGGAGTTGCAGTAGTCTAGGCGGGAGAGTACCAGGGCCTGGACCAGGAGCTGGGTAGCATAGTTGGTGAGGAAGGGTCGGATTCTTCGGATGTTGCTCAGAAAGAATCGGCAAGTGCGTGCCAGAGTGGAGATGTGCTGGGAATAAGAGAGGCAGGAGTCCAGGGTGACTCCAAGGTTCTTAGCGGAGGAAGAGGGAGTGAGTGTGGTAGATTCCAGAGGAACAGAGATAGAGAGATCAGAGGAGGGGGAGGAGGAGGGAAAGAAAAGGAGGTCAGATTTAGAGAGGTTGAGTTTGAGGTGATGCGAGTGCATCCAGGAGGAAATAGCAGACAGACAGGTAGAGATACAAGAGGAGATGGTGGAGTCAGAGGTGGGGAAGGAGAGGAAAATCTGAGCATCATCAGCATAGAAATGGTAAGAGAAACCATAGGATGCGATGAGGGGGCCCAGGGAGCGGGTGTAGAGAGAGAACAGGAGAGATGAGTGAAGTCACATTTTCAACGGTCAAATGTTTTCACTATAATGTGAAAACTCCAGGAAATATCTTTAGTAAAGCTCCTTTTGTAATTGGTTATTGTAACTTTAAGTAAAGTATAGTTATCTTGCACTACTAATTGGGTTGTACTCTGCCATCTTGCAACTGAGATATTTTCAACAGAAGGCTGTGTAGACGACATAGATTTAACTAGTGGGCTAAATAATAGAAATACCTGGCTCTGTGACATGTGTCTTATAGAATGGAACTGTGGAACAAGGTGATGTATGGTCTGAAGCATTTGACTACTAAGATACAATTCTTCTGTTCTTATACCCACAATCCATGTCTGGTCTGAAGCATATGACTACACATGTGTTCTGTTCTTGTACGCAAAACATGTCTGAACTCTGTACTGCATTCTGACCCGGATTAACATCAAACCAGCCTGCCCATCATTAGCAGTAGTGTGGAGTAGTGGTTAGGGCTCTGGACTCTTGACCGGAGGGTTGTGGGTTCAATCCCAGGTGGTGGACACTGCTGCTGTACCCTTGAGCAAGGTACTTTACCTAGATTGCTCCAGTAAAAATCCAACTGTATAAATGGGTAATTGTATGTAAAAATAATGTGATATCTTGTAACAATTGTAAGTCGCCCTGGATAAGGGCGTCTGCTAAGAAATAAATAATAATAATAATACTCTTTTATTAAATAATGTCACAGGGCAATTGTTTTTTTATTATTATTGACTGCTGAGTGATGTCAGAGGGCAACTGTTCTTTAACACATAGTCCCTGTCATGCTTTCCCATTTTTCCTAATGCTTGAGTTTCAGTGTGTAATATTCAGAACAATTACCCCCAAAAAGTTTTAGGCACCTCATATGCACCTAAAACCAGTGATCCAATGATTTTTTATAAATTGTTTTTCTACAGTAGTTATTGGGCTAATATCCCTCAAGCCAGTTTAATGCAAGGTGTGAACATTCATTAGATGGCAATTATCATCAATTGTATTTTGTCACTTGTGTCTGGTATGCATGGTTGCCCAAAGCTAAAAGGTTTGTGCAAATGGGTGTGTTTTAAGTCTAGACATAGAAGAGACACCTCAATAAATAAATGAAGCAGGACTTGGCTTGGTTCTCAGTTTGTATTTGATTGGCTTGAATGGGATGCATACCATGGTGTTTTATCCTCTACATCTATTGTTCACTGTGAGAAAACTATTTAGTTTTGATAAAGCAGGTTCTTGTTAAATTGAACAAATCAGTCAAGAATGCAGACTGACCTTCTTGAAATTGTTTTCTTGTGATGTAATCATTTATTGGTGTATGGGGCAGCAGTGTGGAGTAGTGGTTAGGGCTCCGGACTCTTGACCAGAGGGTTGTGGGTTCGATCCCAGGTGGGGGACGCTGCTGCTGTACCCTTGAGCAAGGTACTTTACCTAGATTGCTCCAGTAAAAACCCAACTGTATGAATGGGTAATTGTATGTAAAAAATAATGTGTAAAAAAAAAAGAATGTAATTGTATGTAAAAATAATGTGATATCGTGTAACAATTGTAAGTCGCCCTGGATAAGGGCGTCTGCGAATAAATAATAATAATGTGGTTTCTGAGTCAACTGTGCTGTTAATATCTCATGGAAATGGAAGAAGTAAACAGCCATGCCTGAAGAAGATCTTGTCGTAGTGAGTAGTTGTTTCTTGATGTGACCTAGCTTCAAAGAAATGCACAGAGTCCTTTTCTTCAGATATACTGTACAATTGGTTTATTCAATACATGCAGGGAATCGTTTTCCCATTACAAAGCAAGCAGATTCTTCAATGCATTAAGGTCCAGTTTAGATTTTTATAGACATGCATATGTATAAGTTGGCCCAGCCTCGTTTTCCATCATTCCAATGGGCATTGTATAAGTTAATATTAGCCCATCATCACTCCAATCAGAAATGTGCAGCACCTGGTTGATACTCCCTTAAAGAAGTTAACACCCTTTTCCTTTGCCTACTCAGTGCAATTGTAACCCTATACTCTACATCTGCGCTTTGATAAGTGGTGTGTGTGTGTGATTGTGTACCAATCTCTTAATCTTTGTGAGATCAAACAGTGTTCTTTGTTCCGCTTGGCTGAGTTAGAGCCAGTTTGCTATCTCTTGTGTATGTATATTAACTCAAGAAGGTACCATCTGGCCTGAAAGATGGATTTCATCTTGTTTTTGCCTCCACACCCAGACTGGTCGTCTCTTGTTCCCTGGTATGCGAGTGGGGGAGGCTGTGAAGCACAGCAGCTCATGATGTTTTTTTTTAAACACTCAATTTGTCTAAATTCGGCCCTTTCCAGAGTCAGCAATGCCCAAATCTATTCTTTAAAACAAAACAAAGAAAAAAAATCACCATGCTGTATTAAGCTATGAATAGAAAATGTGACAGCCTGAAGAAATCAAGAGTTAAGGCCGCTACACACCTGATGTGATGTGCAGCGATGCAACAAAATGAATAGAACCGATACTTTTGATAAGTATCTTTCAAATCACAGGCGACGCGAAATACATAGGATTGAATCCTATTTTTTGCAATTTGTCGCGCGACAGCTAGGAATTGACCAATCAGAGATCAGCTTCAATGCACGTGGTCTAGCAGGGTGCAGTATCCAAAATGACAGAGGAAAAAATAATACTTGCCGTGGAAAAATACCTAGAGCTTTATGACAAAGATCATCGCAATTATAAAGATACAGATTTGAAAGATAATATATGGGAGTCCATTTTGAAGGAACTAGATATGCCTGGTATGTATGATTTATTGCCATAGATGTTGAAAAACCGTCAGAGAAGACACTCATAATTTCCAAATTATGTTGACGAATATGTACCAGTCATGATCATAGTTTTGTCAATAGCAATTTTTTCATAGTTCCATAGATCTGGCAGTTTTCAAATCTGTCGCATTGTGTCTGTGTCGCTTCAGGTGTATATGGTCATGTCGCTGTGAAAGTATCTTGCCCAATGAAAAATCGTGTCTGATGTTGCCTATAGTTTGGCAATATAGCACGAAACAATATATGTCTGTATTTTGGTTCAGTATTAGTATTAGTTGGTGGGGAGAGTCATGACTTGGATGACAGGCAATGGTGAGAGGTGGTGAGGGGGGTGGGGGTGATGACATGGAGGTGTTAAAAGAAAGTTCTGCGCATTTCTTGCTTGATCTATCTGAGCACATAGTGATTTCCTACCCCCAGCTCAATTTACCATATTCTTTGGACCATTGAAGGATCTGCCATGTTAAACTTCTTTGTATACTATTGGTGATGGGTTGCTTATAACATTTATTAATGGAATTAGTCAGTGATTGTATTCTCTGACTTGTATTGTCAATAACAGTCAGAGACACTGGCACCAATCCCCTTACTAACACGTCTGTTCACACTTTCCTTTAATGGACAGTTCTTCTACTATATATTAACAATGTTGTTGTTCTTTGTTAATGATTCATTGATATGTAGTAACCTATTTAGAAACGTAAAAAATGCCTTTAAACCAGCCAGTTTCACTGATATTGCTGACTAAGAGCTGAGAAGCATTATAAGTGTACTTTATCTGAAAATAGTACATATTAATTAACATTAACAAAAAATAACAACATTTACAAAAATAAACAAAGTAAATAAAGCATATTTACTTCAAATGTTACAACTCACTACCTATCAGATTATTATTATTATTATTTATTTCTTAGCAGAAGCCCTTATCCAGGGCGACTTACAGTCGTAAACAAATACATTTCAAGAATCACAGTACAAGTAATAATACAATTAAGAGCAAGATAAATACAATGACTTTGGTTCTAGCAAGTACAAGTATGACAAAATATGATACAATAATGGAGCATATAACAGTGTCAGTGATAGTTGCATCAGGATATAATTAAATACAAAATACTACAGATTAAATAACACTTGACAGATTACAGTAATCTAAAGTACAGGATTAAATGCAGTAAAATAGGGGGCAGATAAGGGCAAGTAAAGCGCAATTAAGGAAGAGTGATAAGTGTCCAGGGGGAAAAACAGATGAGTTCTACAGGTGCTGTCTGAAGAGGTGAGTCTTGAGGAGGCGCCGGAAGGTGGTCAGGGACTGGGCAGTCCTGACATCTGTAGGAAGGTCATTCCACCACTGCGGGGCGAGGGTGGAGAAGGAGCGGTCTCTGGAGGCAGGGGAGCGTAAAGGAGGTAGAGCCAGTCTTCTAGTGCAGAAGGAGCGGAGAGGTCGAGTGGGGGTGTAGGGAGAGATGAGGGTCTGGAGGTAGCTTGGTGCAGTCTGGTCAAGGCATCTGTAGGCTAGTATAAGAGTCTTGAACTGGATGCGAGCGGTGATCGGGAGCCAGTGGAGTGAGCGGAGCAGTGGTTGCGTGGGAGAAGCGACGCAGAGAGAACACCAGGCGAGCAGCGGAGTTCTGAATGAGCTGGAGTGGACAGGTGGCGGACGCAGGGAGGCCAGCCAGGAGGGAGTTGCAGTAGTCTAGGCTGGAGAGTACCAAGGCCTGGACCAGGAGGCTGGGTGGCGTAGGAGGAGAACCAGGCCAGAGCAGTACCAGAGATTCCCAGGTCAGCGAGAGAGGATAGTAAAGTGATCAACAGTGTCAAAGGCAGCAGAGAGGTCGAGGAGAATTAGGACAGAGGAGAGAGATGCAGCTCGGGCAGAGTTTAGTGAGTTGGTGACAGACAGGAGGGCGGTTTCAGTGGAGTGAGCAGAGCGGAAGCCAGGTTGGAGAGGGTCAAGCAGAGAGTGGTTGGACAGGAAAGCAGAGAGCTGGCGGTGTACAGCCCACTCGAGGGTTTTGGAGAGGAAGGGTAGGAGGGAGACAGGACGGTAGCTCTGGAGGGAGGTGGGGTCGAGGGTAGGTTTTTTGAGGAGGGGAGTGATAAAGGCTTGTTTGAAGGCAGAAGGAAAGAGACCAGAAAGGAGAGAGGTGTTGAGAAGGGAGGAGATGAAGGGAAGTAGAGCAGGAGCAGCAGCTTGAAAGAGGTGAGTGGGAAGGGGGTCCAGAGCACACGTGGTGGGTTTGTGACCCTGGAGCAGGGTGGAGAGGTCAGAGTCTGAGAGGGGAGAGAAGGTGGAGAAGGAGGGTGAGTTAGTAGGGGATGCAGTGGGTGTAGGGTTTGGAGCAGGAGGGGGTGCGGGGGAGGGAGAGGTGTTAAAGAGTTTGCGGATATCTGAGATTTTAGAAGAGAAGAAAGAGGCAAAGTCATCAGAGGAGATAGAGGAGCGAGGAGGAGGGGGGGAGGGTTTAGGAGGGAGGAGAAGGTAGAGAATAGTTTACGTGGATTGTTAGTGGAGGCTTGGATTACAGATTGGAAATAAGTACATTTAGCAGACGAGAGAATAGAGGAGAAGGAGGAGAGGACGGTGCGGTAGAGGTCTAGGGCAGCAGGGAGTTTGGTTCTTGTCCATTTCTTTTCAGCAGATAGCAGTGTGATTCTTGCTGAGCGGAGCACAGAGGAGAGCCAGGGAGGGGAGGGGCGAGCAGGTCGGGAGGTGAGGGGACAGAGGGAGTCGAGGGAGCAGTGAGGGAGGAGAAGAGGGTGGAGGTAACAGAGTCTACAGAGAGTTGTGAAAAGGAGTCGATAGGAGGGAGGTGAGAGAGAGCAGTGGAGACAAGGACAGAGGGGGAGAGAGAGCGGAGGTTACAGCGAGAGGTGACAGTGGGGGTAGGAGGAGCAGGGAGAGAGAGGAGAGACAGAGAAAAAGAGATGAAATAGTGATCAGAGAGGTCCAGGGGGGTGACAGAGAGGGTGGAGGGGCAGCAGGTCCTGGAGAAGGTGAGGTCCAGTTGACGGCCAGCTTTGTGGGTAGGGGGGGATGGAGAGAGACAGAAGTCGGAGTGAAGGAGAGGGAGGAATCTGGCAGAGTGGCTGGGGTTGGAGAGATGGATATTGAAGTCACCTAACAGGACAGTTGGGGTAGACAGAGAGGGGAGGGAGGAGAATAGATAGTCGAGTTCATCTAGGAAGTGAACGAGAGGTCCAGGGGGACTGTACAGTACAATTAGCAGGAGTTCACAGGGAGAGGTTAGTTGGACAGCATGAAATTCAAAGGTATTAACAGAGAGTGAGGAGAGGTAGGAGGGGACAGAAAAGAGTAAGGAGGGAGAGAGGAGAAGACCAGTCCCACCTCCCCATCCAGTGAAACGCGGGGTATGGGACAGGATGTAGAGAGAGGACAGGGCGGCAGGAGTTACAGTGTTATCAGGGGACAGCCAGGTTTCAGTGAGAGCAAGGAAATCGAAAGAGAGGTGGGAGGCAAAGGCAGAGATTAAATCAGCTTTGTTAGCAGAAGAGTGACAGTTCCAGAGTGCGCCAGAGAGTGTGCGGGAGTGGGGGAGAGGCAAAGGGATGAGGTTAGAGGGGTTGGAGGAGCAGCGGCGGAGAGAGGGCAGAGGACGAGGGCGAGAGGACAGAATAGGGATGTGAGAGACAGTCATAGCAGGACAGGCAAGACAAATAGGCACAGTGGGAGCGGTGGGGTGGAGGGTACAGACCTGACTAGTAGATGGCATCTTCCAGAGCGCTGTTAGGTTTGGATCTATTCCAACAGCGTCTCGGCGCAGGCCTCCCCTCGCTGGACTCCCACAGCTAGACTCCCGCAGCTAGATTACAGCTGGATAAGTATACACAATATACAGAATGCTACTAATTACAGCATCAGTCATTTTCTCATGAACCTGAACTGCATGACATCAGTTACAAATCTTCAGCTTATTTACATTACATAGGAATGCTTTGTTCTGCGAAGCTACGCCCTGCCATTTACACACCCAAGACCTCAACATACCTAAAAATAAACTTACCTAAGAAAACTTTGCTTATCTATACTTTCAACTTTTTATATGACTGTTTTAATAATATATTTTGACATGGTATGAAACGATAGCATCACTGGCAAGGCTGGTTCCCAGCAGGAGGGAGACTCACAAACAGAGAGCTTCAGTTAAAGCGCGGAAGTGTAGGTTTTTTTACTAATACAAAATAAACAAAGCAAATGGGTATTTTGGTCAAAACAGGTCACATGGGGGTGTTGCTATTACAGCATATCACCATGGGTCGGCGCTTTTTTTCAAAAACGGGCAAATCACTGGCAGATATCCATACGCCACTAGAATTTAAAAACAAAAACGGCAGACATAATGGAATTTATCGCAATAAACATGACAGACAAGATTTATGTAAATGTTGAACTTTTGGGAAACCAAAGTGCATATGAGATATTGAATGAATCTGAAATGGACACCAATGATTAAAGTAGTGAAAAAAAGCAAAAGTAAGTATTCAAATAAATTCAGAACTTGCCATTCTGATCGCTCTGTTCCTTCTCCCTGAACTATGGCGTTTCCCTATCAAATTTTGAAAATAAATGGTTTAAAAAATATCTCTTAAACTGTCAGCTTTTCACAAAAGATTTGGGTCCCTCGTAAAAGAGACTTTGGGGTTAAAGATGTTTTGTTGCCGTTGCTTCTGCTGTCCTTTCTTCAGTGTGCCTGCCTGCTGCCACTGGACCCACCCCCTGCGCAGCTGTGTGATCTGATGTTGAACATTTATAAATTCATCTTGACAATTCCTGCCATACCTTTTAAATGTGTCCAGGTACGATGGTATCATGTCTTCTTCTGTGCCCTGCATTGTTTTAAATTGTTTCTTAACACTGGCCCAGTAGTTCTCCACGTTGCCAAGCTGTAAATTGCAAAGTCAGTTTGATAAGTAACCGGGTATTCCATGTAAATAAAGTCTTTCTTAGCACTGTGAAGCTGTAGCACAAATCTGGTATGGATGCCTCCTGTTACTACCCCAGATAACAAAGGATGATTAAAAAAAAAAAACGCACTCTCACCTGATACTATTGCATGTCTTGTGAGGAAGGGTCTGTGTGATTTAAAGGCAGACTCATTTGTGCTCTGTCATGATGAAAATGGACAGTAATATTTTACTTTAAAATGTAATGAATAAGCCAAGAATTACAAGAAGTGTAACGAATCAAAACTGCACTTTCAATGGCAATGTTCAATTCAATTATTTTTTAATTAATGCATTATTGTTTTTATTTTTTTATGTTTTAATGGACTATTTTTTCTAAGGTCAGGCAGAGGTGGAAGGATATTTAATAAAAATGACTTTTTTGTTAATTAAAACATGTTTTTAGGTTTCTTTGGGTTTTTTTGTAATGTTGGTTTATCCATTTTATAAGTGCAATAAGGCACTTCAGGGTGTGGGATATACTCTAATATTCACACGGTTAAAGCCACTCGGCTTCGCCTCATGACTTATAACGCACCCGGGGCGTGTGGATATTAGAGTATATCCCACACCCAGTCGTGCCTTATTTCTTACATACAAAATAAACAAAGCAAAGAAACAGGATATACTGACCAAAATAAAAGGCTAAACAAAACACTAAAATCCCTACTTTCCAGGCTGGGCAGTGGAAGTTAACCCCATCCCTGCCAAACTTAAATACAAAATAATAAATATTTATTAATGCCCCCACAATGAAACCAAACACTATTTACAGGCATGGCTTCCGTTAAGTTTGGAGAACTAAAAGATAAACAACATGTGTCAGTTTTATTAAACTGAACATAGAATATTTGCTCCTAGAATGTGAGTTCCATATATCATGTGTGACGGAAGCCATGCCTGTAAATAGTGTTTGGTTTCGTTGTGGGGGCATTAATAAATATTTATTATTTTGTATTTAAGTTTGGCAGGGATGGGGTTAACTTCCACTGCCCAGCCTGGAAAGTAGGGGTTTTAGTGTTTTGTTTAGCCTTTTATTTTGGTCACTATATCCTGTTTCTTTGCTTTGTTTATTTTGTATGTAAGCAATAAGGCACGACAGGGTGTGGGATATACTCTAATATCCACACGCCCCGGATGCGTTATAAGTCATGAAGCGAAGCCTTGGGTCAGTAATTTTCCACTATGCCTGAGTCTGCAGTACGTACTTAATATATGAATCAGTCAAGAAAATAAGCGAGGCAAGGTTGGATAGTAAATACGACTTTATATATTTTGTTTAAATATAACTGATACAGCATACGTAAATAAATATTGCCATATATTTTGTTTAAATATAGCTGATACAGCATAAGGAAATAAATAAATAACATAATTAAAAAACAGAACATGTTTTTGAAGTTCATACCACATACAGCAGTTATAAAAGTTTTTTTTGGCATCCAGCTGTCCGTGCGGCTTGCTGACTGCAGCATAATCCAGTTTATATACCGGCCATCATATTTGTTTACATCGTTGAGTCAGAACACAATGACAGTGATGTTTTAATCACCATTTTAGTGTTTGGAGCATCTTTCTTTTGTAGTATGTTTTGTAATTAATTTTCTATTAAGTCACCAAATCAGTGTTCAGCCATTTTCTCTTGCTGTGAGTGCAGGGGAGAAGGGCGTTCCTGTGAAAAGGGGCGGGACTGACAGTGATGTGAACCAATCACATGAAAGACAGAGACTATTGTCTGGAGGTGTAAGGATGTCAGGGCAATAGTTCAATCTATTTTTGCTCCGATGATGATATATAACTATATAAACATCTTCATCATACCCTGCCAAACAACCTGCTTTTCCTCACAATCATTTTTTCTATTTATTTATTTATTTATTTATTTATTTATTTATTCTGGACTTGTGATTATTTGGCATGTTTAATAAAGTCACCAGCATATTTTACCTTTGGGACAGCCTCTGAGCAATCCTGAAGAAGGTTGAATTTCTGCAATGTCATACATAAGGGGGAGGGGGAATCCCCCAGAAACTGTGAGTTTGGTAAAGATTTGCAATGGAAAATATCTAACAAACAAGAAACCATTTGAAGCTAGGTGGTGCTTCATAAGTTTTTCACACCTGGAGGACTTAGTTTCACAAGTACAAGTATGTTTGTAATTTCAATGTTTTGTACATTAGTTGACAAAGCATCAGAAAACCAACAACATGATTCTGGACAATTGGCTCTTTCAAGATAGGGGGTGTCAGGCTAGGATTGAAGTCTGCTTGCACAGCAATGAGGTTCAATAGGTAGTCCAACATCTGTACTGTATTTTTTCTCTCATATATAATTTTAAATGTGTGCTTTTGAAATAACACTAAACAGTTGAAGTATTTGTATTCTAATTCTGTTTATTTGTGTATTCCTGCATATTTTTTAATAGTGATATATACCACTAGAGGTCATTATATGCAAACATTTTAATGGATTAAGGATAACACAGCAATTTAAAAGTGTGTAGTGTGTGGAGCAGCTTAAAATCTATGATTTTACACATTTTGACAACTGAAAGTATGGGTACAAATTTGCAAACCCATCGGTGGAAGGTCAATAAGTAGCTAGCTGCTAAAAAGAGACTTGGCAGCACAGGAGCAAAAGCTGAGAAAGAAACAAGAAAGTAGGAACCAGAGGAGCAGTCCAATTATATTGATTGTTGCTCTATCTTTGGGTCTTTGTATTGACTTAAAACTAAGGTATAACTACCATGAATAATTGGCCTTCATATAAAAAAAGGTCTTCAGATTAGACAATTAGATATTGGAGATGATCTGATGAAATGTGTTCACTTTGTATTTGGCTTGTGGGTTCATAATTCTTTTTTCCATACTGTATGATATAAACCTTTTTTGCACGCACAGAGAAGTCTAAATAATGGGGTATCATACAGGACACAATTGCTTTGTTAAAATATTGGCTTAAATGAACACCAGCAATAACTTGTCCATTAGACAGAAACACAACTCTTTAAAACCAATCTGGATATTTAGTCAGTTGTTTTAACTTAAGGAAAGTGTTTTATGGTCATATACTGTGTGTCCTGATGAATGAAAGTACTGATGTTTCTCATGATGACCCACACACTGAAAGTACCAAAAAGACATTGCAAGACAGAAAAGCACTGAAAGTGACTAATCTTTCCTACAGCGCTGCCACTCATGAACCTTTGTTGACTGCAAAACCCAAAATCATGTCTAATGTAAAATAAATACATAAATATACAGGTTTTATTGTATTCTGGTTAATTGTCAATTGGTTGAGTGACCTTGAATTTGGCTACCTTGAATACCAAATGAAGCCCCTGTGTCTCCTTAACAAATAAATATATAAATATTTATGCGCATTCCCACCTGTAGAATCCAGTGTTATACGGCTCTTTTCACCACTCACATCCCTAACTGTTTCTTTATCAATTTATCTACCCTCTACATCTCTGGAAACAGATAACAGTCACCAATTTGAATAAAACATACAACACGTTTTTTATTGCACTGATACATTAAATTCAATTACATAGAAACTAGTTTCAGGAACCTGAACTGTAGTCTGTTGTAAAATTATATTTCTGGGTAACTACCTACTATATTTTACTTGAGTAGCTGTGTCCTTTTATGCCTTTCTGCTGTGTATAATCTGGCTCGGGGTCAAATGCTCATTGATTTTTTAGCGTTAGTCCATATCACAAAGACAACATACAATCTAACACAATTGGTAGTCTCTGTTTGAGAGAGGCACAAGAACGAATGGAAGAGGGTGTTCTTGTGCGCTCAAAGAGACAAGAGAAACTCTTGTTGTCAGCATTGTGCCTGACAGTGCCTAAGGCAGTAATTAACTAGGTACAGTAATTACCAGTAACTACTTCTGTTAAACAGTGAGAAATGTTAATAGTGATTACGTTCAAAACCCAATTAAATGTAGGGATTATGTGAGCAGATTTAAAATGTTCATTAAGAACAGAATGTGATCAGAGATACAGTACTTTCATTAGATATTCCTTCACACATGTACATTTTGGCAGTTACATCAGCCTTCCCCTTATTGCAAATATTTTACAAAGATTGCTTGATTGTTTTACAGTAGGCGGTATGAGCATGTTAAGGACGGCCCATAGTTTGTCTAAAGATCCGGCTTGACTGGTTGTAAATACCTTCTACAAATTCTGGTCTTAAGCTGATAAGTGGAGGAACATACATTCCTTTGTCTGCCCACAGACTCAGTCACCTCAGAGGAAGAACAGTCTACAGGAGTATTACGCTAACAAGAAGTGAACACTACAGGCTTGAACTGAGATCATTCTGAGATTAAGAGATGACTGACTACAGAGCTTTTCTGTCATTAATTGGTGAGTGTTACCCTTATTTCCTCCTAATTTTATTATCGTATATTGTCATATACTGCAAAAGCAAATATTAGATAGATAGATAAATAGAAAGATAGATAGCATCTTTTCCTAGTAATTATCTTATGCAAATAGCAAATACTATACTAGACAAGCCTTGGACATGCTATCTTATCAACTATGACTGCAACTGACCAGCAAGTCAACCTGCCTATTGAACAAAATGTACACTTTTACCATTTCATACTTTTCTCTTTGTATGAAACACTAAAAGTCAAAGTATGGGCTATGTTTTTATATTATAATTTTGTTCTGATTTATCATCATCTGATAGTATGATATATCACAAATACAAACAGTACATAAAATATTTAACTATATATGAGTTTGTCTTACACTGAGTGTGATGTATACTTGAGACAGTCATTATTCATAGACAATAAACAAGCTGACTTCCAGTAAAGTAAGTGAACAATATATTGTACAAGTATAATAATAAGTAGGATCACTCAAAAAGCTTTGCCAAAATAATTTCTTTTTGGGGAAGATTTGGGAAGAAAATTATTACTAATCCTGGGTGGTAATTTAAGATACAGTTACAAAAAAGAGACCATAAGAGTAAAAGTTAGTAATTCTTTTAGAATTTCTGGCCTAAGGCAGTATGGTATGGAAGTGCTTGTCAAATAAAATGGTATGCAAGGGGCAACACAATAAACATAAATCTACATGTCAGATTTTATCTTGTCTGTGCCAGAAGGGGTATTAGATGGAAGGCAATATTGGGAGTCACTTGTTTGTTTAAACAACTCTAATACCTGGTATATTTGATTTTACATTATAAGCCTTACATCATCTGTGACCATCTAAGGCTTATCAGATTCAAAATATTATAATTTATTATGAAAAATAAGTGTTTCTAAATGATTAGTGTAAATAAGCCCCCCCTTTTTTCATATTTTTTATTAAATATATTGGTTATTCGTTTATATCTGAAACCTGAGTATTGTCCCTGGGAGGGCACCCTGTTTGTTGCAGTCAGTTATCAAGACAGTATATGCATATTTTATATGTACAAGAGATAGATGTTATATGTTTACATAGTCAGTGTAGATTCTTGAACATTCATTTTGAAGTACTGTAAATTGTCTATTATATTTGTCTACTATATTGCAATATTATATGTAAAATGTGAATGTGGTCTCTATGGAATGAGGTTGTTTATACTGGAACAGACACCCATTACAAATGTATTTATTCAACTTCAAAATATCAGTGTAACTGATACATGTTCATTTCTTAGCACCTGGATAAATATTTGGCTTTGTTTCTATAGTAAATACCGCCAGATGTTTCATTTGCTTTCTTTAAGGAATGTGCCATAAAAATTCATTTCAGTGCAACACTTCAGGGCTTTGACGTAAAAGGGAAGTTGTTAAGTAGATAAACAGTGGGCTGGATACTAAAGGTGAGGCTTGATTGAGCAACACTATGACACTCTGTTCTTGATTAAAAGATAGGCAGTACCTTAAAGCACAAGAGGAAAAATGAATTTACAGGTGGCTTTTCAAACCGCTAAGTATAAATCCATGACTAAATTAACCAATATAAACTGACAACAACTGTTTTAATAAGAATATAAGAACATAAGAAAATGTACAAACCAGATGAGGCCATTTGGCCCATCCAAGCCTGTCCAGTTTCCAGTAACTGATTGATCTAAAAACTTTGTCAAATTGGATCCAAGTGATCCTGCCTCAACAACACGACTAAGTAACCCATTTCATACCCTCACCACTCTCTGTGTGAAAAGTGTCTCCTTCCCTTTGTCCTACGTCTTTCTCCACTTAATTTCCAACTCTGTCCTATAGTCCTGGTTTATGTAGTGCTTAAAATATTGGTTAGGGTTGACTATGTAAACTCCTTTTAAGATTTTAAAGACTTCAACCATGCCCCACCTATTTCGTCTTTGTTCTAGGCTAAATAGATTCAGTTATTTCAGCCTATCTTAGTATAGGCTTGAAGCAACAGTGTCTATGTTTTTGCTGAAATGCCTTGTAGGTAGAACATGTCTTAGTTAAGATTGCTGTAGTGTAAAAAAACAACCCCAGTTTCCCTAGTTTTGTGGGTTTGTGTTGCAAATATAATGTAATTTTAACATAGTTTTTTTTGCAATTAATATAGATAACAGCTGTGCTGTATAATTAGGTTCCATATGAAACATAAATGTTCCAAATTTAAATTGTTAGAGATTCCATTAGGCTGGTCTTAATATGTATGTGTTGCCGTGGGTGTTAGAAAAAAACTAAGAAATGTCATTTAAAAACTCAGAAGTGCCTAAACCACAGACATTCTATAGCATTAACAGCCTTATAGGGTCTTTTACACTATGGTGTAAAGACCTAGATAAATCTGACCTGCATTGTGATCACTGTCTTATTAATGTGGAGAAAACCAACTTCTATTCAATGGAGGTTTTTGTTTTCCATTTGCCCTTCTGTACAATATAGTGTTAATTTAAACTGGGCACCCTGTGCAGGGTGTGTTGCTTTTCAGTTTACTTATTTTTTCACCTGGGCGATACTGATAAAAGTTTAATTGGGAAGTTTCATGAGTCACTTTATACACCCACCCCTCAGTATGTTGGATGTCAATATAGAGCCATCAGAATATATTAGGGTTCTGGATTTGACTCCTCTTTTAAACAGACTTTCCAGAAAATAAGTACGTGCTGGTATGAATTTCTTACCCTTTTTGGCATTTTATATATTTTTTACAGACAGAAGTACATTAAAGAGACTTGCATGCACTGCTTTGCCTATTTTAATAATATAAACAGTGGTGCTATTAGATCTGTCACTGTTTAAATCAATTCATTGACCTCACCCAAAATGTTCCCAAAAACAAAAACAGAAAAATATTGTCTGTTTTCTGAAGTCCTCTGAAAAACATTCTTACTGGCAAAGGGATACCGTAGAGCAGTGGTACTCAACTCTGGCTCTTGAGATTCAATCCAGTCCAGGTTTTTACTCCAAGCAGGTTCTAATGTAGTTAATTGAAGCTGTTAAGAGGCAATTAACTAATTTAGTATCTGGTTGGAATAAAGACCAGGACTGGAATAAATCTCAAGGGCAAGAGTTGAGTACCACTGCCGCAAAGTAACCACAGAGTAAAAAAAGTATATATGTTAAAAGTAATACCTTGTAATACAATAATTAAGTTAAGGAAAATTGCATTTAAAATGAGGTTAAAATAAGTTACTGCCTGGAATCTTGTGTTGCATCAGTTGTATGCCACTCATGAGATATGATCGCTTCAGAGAATATTATTGCCATTATAAACTGAACAAATGTTTTTGTGCATACAGACATTTTTTATTGTGTTTTTAGGTTATATTTTGGGCTGTCTAATTAAAAGTTTCAATATTCTAGTCCTGTTATCGTTTAGAGGATTTGGGAAATTATTTGGTCATTCCTCCTCATTCGTGGCATAAAACTGATGCAACACAAGATTTTATTTTTTGGTTATATTTGTGGCTGGCTGCTTAAAAGTTGAATTTAAAATGTATCAAGATTCTTGTCCTTTTAGAGCATCTTGGGAAGTTATTTGGTCATTCTCATAATTTCTGTCATAAAACTGATCCAACATGAGGTTCCAGGTAGTAAGATCTATTTATGCAATGGCTGAAGCACTCTAAAAGATAACAGGACAATAATCGTAAAACTTGCTTTGAAGGACAACACAAAAAATACAACTTTTAAGCAGTCAGTTCAATATATAAACTAAAAACACAATTCAAAGAAAATGTCTGCATACACAAACAAAAACATTTGTTTGGTTTATAATAGTGGTAATATGCTCTGCAGTGTTCATTACCTGTAGATAATTGACCTTTTGTGAAATGCCCTGTACTATGCCTCAGGACACCTAGCTATCACTGCAATTACTGTTTCTAGCAGCTAATGACTGCTGTGCTGGACATTCATTCTTAATGGCAAAATAGATGTACCAGTATACTTGATTCTTTTGATATGCTGGTTTATGATCTTTGGTGTGTTTAGTATTTCTTTGCTTCTGCTTGTCCTTTCCTGTTGTTTGGTGCATGGCCAAATGAGCATGAAGTAGAATCTTCAGTCAGTTGTTGTTATTTAACTAAAGATAGTACCTCTTTGTTTTTTGTTTTTTTGTTTGTTTTTTTAATTTAGTTGTCGCCAATGGTTATACCCCCGGTTTTCTCCCCGATTTGGAATGCCTAATTATTATTTTTTATCCTGGTTCACCACTGCAAATCTGCTGCAACTCGGGAAATGGAGGGTGAAACATGCGTCCTCCGAAATGTCTTCCTGCCAATCCGTCATTTTTCACATTGCAGATCTACAGCGAAATCACCAGACCTATAGTGTCGGAGGAGAACACAGATCTGAATGGCTCCACTGCAGACCCGCAGGTGCCCTATCCGCCACAGAGGTCGCTGGTGCGCGGTGAACCGTGGATTGCCCTGCTGACCTAAGCCCTCCCTACCAGGTGGCGCTCAGCCAATTGTGCGCCGCCCCCTAGGAGCACCCAGTCATGCTCGGCAATGACATAGCCTGGATTTGAACCTGCAATCTCCAGGCTATAGGGCGCATCCTGCACTCCACGCGGAGTGCCTTTACTGGATAAGAACATAAGAACATAAGAAAGTTTACAAACGAGAGGAGGCCATTCAGCCCATCTTGCTCGTTTGGTTGTTAGTAGCTTATTGATCCCAGAATCTCATCAAGCAGCTTCTTGAAGGATCCCAGGGTGTCAGCTTCAACAACATTACTGGGGAGTTGGTTCCAGACCCTCACAATTCTCTGTGTAAAAAAGTGCCTCCTATTTTCTGTTCTGAATACCCCTTTATCTAATCTCCATTTATGACCCCTGGTCCTTTTTTCTTTTTTCAAGTCAAAGAAGTCCCCCGGTTTGACATTGTCTATACCTTTTAGGATTTTGAATGTTTGAATCAGATCGCCGCGTAGTCTTCTTTGTTAAAGACTGAACAGATTCAATTCTTTGAGCCTGTCTGCATACGACATGCCTTTTAAACCTGGGATAATTCTGGTTGCTCTTCTTTGCACTCTTTCTAGAGCAGCAATATCCTTTTTGTAACGAGGTGACCAGAACTGAACACAATATTCTAGGTGAGGTCTTACTAATGCATTGTAGAGTTTTAACATTACTTCCCTTGATTTAAATTCAACACTTCTCACAATATATCCAAGTATCTTGTTAGCCTTTTTTATAGCTTCCCCACATTGTCTAGATGAAGACATTTCTGAGTCAACATAAACTCCTAGGTCTTTTTCATAGTTCCCTTCTTCAATTTCACTATCTCCCATATGATATTTATAATGCACATTTTTATTGCCCGCATGCAATACTTTACACTTTTCTCTATTAAATTTCATTTGCCATGTGTCTGCCCAATTTTGAATGCGGTCTAGATCATTTTGAATGACCTTTGCTGCTTCAACAGTGTCTGCCACTCCTCCTATTTTTGTGTCGTCTGCAAATTTAACGAGTTTGCTTACTATATCAGAGTCTAAATCATTAATGTAGATTAGGAATAGCAGAGGACCTAATACTGATCCCTGTGGTACACCACTGGTTACCTCACTCCATTTCGAGGTTTCTCCTCTAATCAGTACTTTCTGTTTTCTACATGTTAACCACTCCCTAATCCATGTGCATGCATTTCCTTGAATCCCTACTGCGTTCAGTTTGAGAATTAATCTTTTATGCGGGACTTTGTCAAAAGCTTTCTGGAAATCTAAATAGACCATGTCGTATGCTTTGCAGTTATCCATTTTCAATGTTGCATCCTCAAAAAAGTCAAATAGTGCGCCACTCAGGAGCCCTGTACCTCTTTGTTTTAATCTCACTATTTCATTCTTTGAAAATGTTTCCATATGCACAAAAAAATTCAATTTTGTAATTGTGATTTTTTTTTTTTAAAGCAGACTGCTGCAACAGTCAAGCAGTCTAGTTTCATAACACCAACTGACTAATGCTTTACTGCACACATCCTGTATCTATGCAGGATTAAACTAGCACACATACCAGTCATGTACAGGGAAAGCAGCAACACCCAAAATGGTTTCCGTCTCTGAATTTTGCAGTCTTCATTGCGGTAACCTACAATTTATTTGGGTAAAATGAAGAACAAATATCCCAAACAGGTGTTGTAAATAGATAATGTTTGGGGTATCATTGCACTTGTGGGATATTTTGCTCCTTAAAATATATTTGAAGAGGAGGCAAACACACTTCTTCTAATAAATGTGCACATTACAGAATTAAAACTTCTGATCAGTCCCTTAATTGCATGTAGGCATTGCTTTGTACTAATAGTAATTTTAAAGCTACAATCAAGGCGGAAACCACAATTTTGTTTAACCCAAAAACACAATTTGGACAGCTATTGGAATAAAGTATTGCTCATATTACTATATATTTTCAGTATTCCCTATTAAAAGTAGCTAGCTAAGATATCTCACAAAATATACTTCTGTACAGTGTATATTAGACACATACCTACAGTAGGAAGGATCTTATTATACTGTGCAGTCTTAATATAAATGCAGGAAAACGAGCAGCTGTCATAGATTTAAACATGACAGAACATGAAGCTTTGCTCCATAAAGCTCATACAGGCCAGTATTCTTACCAAGTTCTGTGGAAGTTAGGGACATAGGCCCTTTGGAATTTGGCATACTAAACATAAAGAATTGTGGGACAGACTTTTACATTCTAAATCCAACTGCAGTGACTATATCCCTGTGGTGGTATTGGCTGTACTGAGAAAAAAACTTGATAAGATGGTTTTGAGAGAAATATTGGATACGAGGTCAAAGTCAAGGTCAGTTGCCAAATTGTCTTATAGGCTGTTTACAGTTTCAAGTCAATACTTGTCAAAGGTAGACAGCTCTCTTAGAAATATTTTCTCAATAAACCTTCTTGGTTGTAGTTTTACTATTTCTGCCTTCTACTTTTGATCATGTGCTATTTAATGGACATGGGTTGGTTCATCATTTTTGTACCCTACAATATGTGTCCATGATATTAGTTGGTTTGCAGGGTTTTTAAGTGCCATAGTAGGAGCATGAGAGCAGCTTGAAAAGATACTACCAAGATTAGATGTAGTCTGCAGGCAATGTTGAAATTTGGGTCAGCCAAAACGCATTACATAAATTAGAGCCATACACTCAAACACTTAATCATAAAATGTGAGTAATATTTGTACAAAAATACTCAATTTAGTAAAGAAATGTTTCAACAAGACCGTTTTTTACAAGCATTCCAGATAAGTTGCTGTGGAAGGGTGGTGGGCAATTCACTGACACAGAGACAAAACTTATTTTTACCCACAGAGGGCGCTGTTGTCCATGGCCTGAATACTGGCAACTGTAAACAAGACCACAAGGTTACCAATACTGGTATCCAGTCCAGTGCACCTACAAGTGCTACAAAATAATAATGAAAACAAAAGGTGAAAGAAAAACAGAAAATAAAACACAGTAATAAAACTACCTAAATAAAGGTGTTGCACTATCCACATGGCCCGGGTCTCCGTCCCACGCTCACCCGTTGCCTCAACCTGCTCTTACTATTTGGGGTTCTGCCCAAGTTTTTCCCCGCTCCTAAAAATTCCTTTTCTTTTTCTTTTTAATTTGTTGTTGTGCTCGTTCTTCTCTGGCCATGCTTGGTCCAGCAGCAGAGCTTCTGCCAGCTCGCTCGTTTCATCTTAGAGGGGCAGGCCGAGGGAACAACAGAGCATTATCTTATTGGGTCAGCAATCCCCCAAGGGCCACCTCTCAGCCACTCAGAGAAAGGGAAATCCCACACACCCTCTTCCCCACCTCTCCGTGTCACTGCCATGACTAACAGGTGGGTCTACGAGGCTGCTGCCCCCTTCCTGCATTACAACGCATGCGCCAGACAGTCAGCACAGATCTCGTCCCTGTTACAGTTGCATAAAGGATGGTGTTTTAAGCATTGAAAAAATATGAATTACGTATGGTATTTAAATGTAATGCGTAATGAATATGCATAGCAATTTTGCTGCATAGCTTGAGCTTGTTGTCAAGCTTCTTGTTCTTCGTTGGCATCTCAGTGGTCAATTGTGAATATACTGCATGCGGTAGCTAGAGAATGCTGGGACAGCTAATTGTAGCCTACCTTGGAATTGCAGTGTTAGAATAAAAAACATATTCTGTTTGTGTTTATTTGCTCACAGCCATATTGTTTGTAGTCAATAATGCAAATAAAAATAATTGTTGTTTTTGTTTTTATTGGAGTTTTTGTAGATCACTTTGAACTAGCATTACAGTTAAAATGTAAGGTTGTAGTAATTTTATCTTATTTTCATTTTACATGACTGTGTCTGCTTTGACCTTCGTGGCACTTTGTTTTTAACGTGCTTTCATTCACTGTATTGCCTTCTGAGAATGGTTAAATGATCGGTTTTACCTTTAAACACGAGGGCTTAATTGTCCTTATAAACGTACAAAATGCCTTGACCAGCTTCAAAGGAAAAAAGTAGATATTGCACCACTACAAGAAACACACTTATGCCTTACTGATACTACAAGATTACAAAACAAAACATATAAGTTGATCTCAGCCTTTACTACTCAGTAAAGGGGTGTGCATTTTAGTAATCTAAACCTACATATAGATAAAGTTAGCATGGATCAATCTGGCAGATTAACATATTTAGGAGGCTGTGTGGTCCAGTGGTTAAAGAAAAGGGCATGTAACCAGGAGGTCCCCGGTTCAAATCCCACCTCAGTCACTAACTCATTGTGTGACCCTGAGCAAGTCACTTAACCTCCTTGTGCTCCGTCTTTCGGGTGAGATGTAATTGTAAGTGACTCTGCAGCTGATGCATAGTTCACACACCCTAGTCTTTGTAAGTTGCTTTGGATAAGGGCGTCTGCTAAATAAACAAATAATAATAATATTTCTGCACAATTTACAAAACAAAAAGCATGCTTTTATAAGTGTTTATGCTCCTGCGGTATTTGACCCTACATTTTTTCCACTATTGTCAAAAGAGCTTCTGTTATTATCTAACCATTCGGGGCAGACATGAATGCTCTCCACGACTTACAAATTGATAAATCGAATACAAGCAATATCTTTCACACCCAGAGAACAGCTTCACAGCACAGATTCCATTTATTTGAGATTTAAACGTAATAGATCTCTGGCGTGTCCAAAACCTGACTGCAAAGGAATTTATGTGTTTTTCAGCACCACATAAATCCTATTCAAGAATTGATTATATTTTAACATCTACTGCTTTTAAGTTAACAGCTGAAGACATTACGGTATTACTGGCTACCTTATCAGATCATAACCCGGTTCAGTGTGTTTTGCATTTGGGACCTGCCGTAAAGAAAGCTATAAGTTGGCAATTTAACTCCACTTAAAACTCCTACAAAACCCTGATTATATCACCCAGCTAACAGCTAACCTATCATTCATACACATTAATAAAGACCTGTATCTGACCCGGCAATTCTATAGGGAGCAACCAAAGGATTTTTATGAGATAACACTATTATTTTTGCGTCATATTTGAAGAAATCCAGACTTTATTTACAACTCAAATGTTTAGAAATGGAACAATCGCTTAAAGTAAATTACACCCGTGAGGTGGAGGACAGACTCCATCTAGTGAAATTGGACCTTAATGATCTACTGAGGCATAGAGCTGAATTTATCATGCACTGAACTAAATGCAAATACTACTCACAAGGTAGTAAGCCCAGCCGCCTTCTGGCACTACAACTTAAACATCAAGAAGCCTGTTTGCATATATTATGCATAGATCCCCCCTCTAAGGAATTGGTATACACTCAGAAAGAAATGAACACTGCATTCTGCTCTTTTTACTCTCAATTGTATATGCCTAACACTGCCACGGACTCCCCTATTACTCTCAAGGAATTAAAATCTCCACTGCTAGACACAAAAAAGGGCAAAACTCCAGGTTCTGATGGCATTCCAACTGAACTGCTGTTATCACTATGGCCCACTGTGGCTAGATACTGTGAACTCAGCAATTGAAAAGGATGCTTTTCACCGCTATTTGAACACTGCCTTGATCTCTCTAATTCCCAAAAAGGGGAAGGATACCAAGAAATGCGCCAATTATCATCCAATTTCATTAATCAATGCTGATATGAAACTGTTCGCTAGTGTTCCTGCCCTCCATCTGGAAAATTATACAGATAAATTGATACACCCAGATCAAACCGGTGGCAGCAGATAATATCTGCAGACTATTGCATGTAATTAAACAACCCTGCGCAATTTTATCTTTAAATGCTGAAAAGGCTTTCGACCATTTAGACTGGGAGTATCTGTGGAGTATCCTTGAAACATTTGCCTTTGGGTCTAAATTCATAAACATGATCCGAGTTCTTTATGCTAATCCCACAGCGGGCAACATGCAATCTGATTTATTTCAAATTCTCCGGGGCCCACGCCAGGGCTGCCTGTGCTCTCTGCTGCTGTTTGCTCTCTGGAACCTTTAGCCCAATTACTCCGACAAGATAAAATAATAACTCCCATTGAAATTGGTAACTCCAAACAGGCAGTTTCTCTCTACGCAGGTGACATGCTTTTATACATTTCTGACTTGCAAAACTCTCCAAAAACTATTGACTGCTTTTGATGACTTTAGTGCAATATCAGAATATGCTCTGATGCCTCTTAACCCTGCAGTGGGTAGAGTCATTCTCCCTGCTATTATTCCAATTAAAAACAATTTATATATGTGGGCACTGAAATACAAAATTCAGTAAACTCCATTATTAAAAATAACTCAACTGTAATAAAAAAAAAGATAGCAGATGATCTGACTTGATGGACTGTGCTCCCTGCTTCTCTGTGTGCACGCATTGCAACAATAAAAATTAAAATCAGTTCTAGAATTAACTTTCTAATTTCCAATATGCCATTACCTCCACCTTCCGGTTTTTGGGGGCAAATTGACTCTATGGTGCGGGAATACATTTGGGGGGGGGGGAGGGTAAACATCCCAAAATTAAATTAATTACATTACAACATAGCAAAGCAAAAGGTGGCTTAGCTCTCCCCAACTTCAAACTTTATCATTTAGCCTTTCAACTCTGAGCGCTAAGAATCTGGATGAATCCACGTCAACGATCCCTCGGAGATCAGTTGAAGAAGCTCTGGTATTTCCTAATAGGTTACAAGACATCATTTTTGCTGGCATGACTAACAAAAAATCCACTCGTCATTTTGGAACTATTGTAACAAACACAAAAAAACATGTTCCCCTTTAGCATAACAAAGCCCTTTTATCTGGTGGTCAACCTCTAATTTTTAATTCATGGACTAGTAGGGGCATCGATATTTCTGACAGTAGTAACCATCGCACTTTTCAAGACTTAGTTACACACTTTAATTTGCCTGGGACTGCTTTGTTCTTTTATTTTAGACTACGAGCTCTTTTGAAAACCTGTGGCGCCCCCTCGGGGTCGAAGTTACCAACACATCCCATCACTGAATGGGTCTCGGGTACTAATACAAGGGGCATGGTGGCATCTATTTCTCAAAATTACTTAATAAGTCTTAATAGTCTCTGACTTTTACTAAATTGTGGGGAAAAGATCTGTCTCTCTGGGACCAACCTGTTAATTGGGAGACTGTATGGAATACATTGCATCAAAGAACCCCAACGTTCAATTAATACATTACAAATTATGCCATAGATTATACTGACAACACGTAGGAGATTCCTGAGGAAGCTCTCCTCCGATCCATATTGTGAAGGGGGTGGCAGGTGGGAAGGGGTTGCTGTTCTGTATTTCTCTTCTTTTTTTCTCTCTCTTGTTGTACTGCTTCTTTTTTGCATTGAAAAACAAATAAAAATGTGATAAAAACATATATAAAGTTCTGTCACAAATGGGATCTTCACTGTTGAAGTGTCATGAACATAAGCTACGGCTTTCAGACATGTTTCCATGCACAAAAAATAAAAGGTTTTTGGTCAATTTGTGCAGCTTTTTAGCGTGAAGAATGTGTGTCCTACATCACACTGTCATGACAATGGCGAGAGAATTTGGAGTTTCTAAACTGAAAGGGAACCCAGTCATAGTGTTTAAATTGGAGAGTAAATTACTCAATGACCCAAAACCTTATCTGGAGCGCTGATCACAGTGATTAAGTGTGACAAGATGCTGCAAAGAAAGTCATGACTGAATATTGTGACTTATGTGCAATAATAATAATAATAATAATAATAATAATAATAATAATAATACATTTTCATGACTGACCAAACAACCCGATACAGCATTGGCATGTGTAATTATTTCAGGGTCAATCCTGAAAATAAAAAAAGAAATTGTATGAAAGCTGCTATTCATAAACAATTGCTATGCAGTTGGTATGCTGTTAACCTCAGGACCGTGATCTGGTAAATATAGGGGGTCAATTGCAGCGTACCAATGCTTCAGTCACATCAGGTGGACAAGAAAATCCTGCAAATCCATCTAAATTAATCCTGATTGCAGTGTACCAAACACAAGATCCCGGTAATTGGTTTAACTGATCGGAACTGGAACAAGTTAGACCGATAATGAGGACTAACATACAGCTGTGGCCAAAAGTTTTGCATCACCCTATTGAATTAACACATTTTGCTTCATAATGTCGAATGAAACCTGCTGAATAATGTTACATTAATATATTACATTACATTCCCGCTTTATAGTTTTCCATATACTTAACAAAAAACGGACACACTTTTCGAAATCTAACATGAAATAGGCCAAATGTACTACTATTATGGCTTCCGGTAAACTGCAATAGGGATTAGAAGGTGAGTAATTTTAGTCCAATCAAGTGGACTAAACCTGCTTAATCCAATAGTTAGACACATCAAGTAGACTACATTTGGAACGCTGCAATTGACCCAGGGTGACCAGATGTCCCGGTTTAGCAGGGACCGTTGTGGTTTTCCATCAAAGATCCCGATGTCCCGACATTTTGTTCAAATTCTTTAAAAAGTCCTGGTTTTCAGCCCCTTTATGTAGCGCGACACACTATAAATATCTATTGTCAAAATAATGTGAACAGCTTTTAGTTTATAGCACCTGCTGTGAATGTTCCTAGGGCACCTAGGATAAAGAACATTACTTTTATAAAATGATTAACACAGGTGTATGTGCTTATTCCTCAGTGCGCCATGTGTTTTCATTTAGTGTATATTCAATATTAACCTACAATTGTGTGTAACCCAGTAATTTTGCTGCTGTTCAGTGATGCAGTGAGTAAAAAAAAAGAAAAATGCCAAAATGCAAATGTATTTTTAATAATTTATTATTATTATTATTATTATTATTATTATTATTATTATTATTATTATTATTAATAAACTCAGTATAAAAGTATGCAATATGTATAGCACAATATGGCTCCTTAAACTAATTAGCCACAAATTATACACCCAGAAGTGTACTGAAATTCGGTACCTGCTTAAAAAAAAAGATAACACTAAGAGTGAGAGAATGGTTTAATTAATGTTATCAATTATTTAACAATGTATCCCAGTTTTGAGCTTTAAAAATCTGGTCACCCTAAAAAAAGGCACTTCAGCTTGGTAACACATATGATTGCATAGGGGAGGGATTGAATTTCACTGCCTGAAACAAGGCATTTAAATTTTAAAGGACAGAAAGTTTCAGCACACGCAGAAAGAAAAAAAGGGATAAGAATGAAACAGAAAACACTGTAAATATGATTTGACATAATTATATTAGAATATTTATTCTGTCTCGTGTTTTAATATATATATATATGTGTGTGTGTGTGTGTGTGTGTGTTTTTACAACATTTACAAATATCAAGAAACGAGTGGATATGAGCAAATACTGTTTCATGAATTAATTGATATCAGTAAAGTTTTTTTTTCATTATTACTGATAATAATTAAATGTAGAACTATTATTTTATTTATAAATATTTATTTTAAGAAAATAATCGAGTAGTGTCCATTACTGATTAAAGTTCATGAGAATAAATGTTTGTTTTGTTTGTTTTTTAACAAAAGGCTTTAAAATTGTTGCCCACATTTAAAGAAATGTCAGCAAACCTTTCAAGGAGTGTTGTAGGGCCCTTCAGGTGACACAATCAAATGTTTTTGTACCTTTATCTCTATGAAACCCCAAAATCTACTGAATAATTAAAAAAAAAAAAAAAAAAAAAAAAAAAAAAAAACTTATTGGAAAATCTGTAAATGTTTTTTTTTTAAGTTCCTGAATGTCGTGGGTCCTTACTTTATAGGTTTCAATAACTGCAATACGCAACTGTAGTAATGTACAAATTATACTTTTGTTAGCACGGCTAATTCAGCCTGCTACCAGGTCACTCTCTGGTCCTGTCACTACTCTCCTGCCAGACCTTTGACCCCTGCTTAATAAACACCCAGTTCAACACCTATCAGTACACGACATTGTTTTTAACCACACTGAATATTATTGTGTAATATTCTTTAGTGCAGTGGTTCCCAACCTTGTTCAATGTAGGGGCCACCTGGTGTTTGGATTTTTCCCAAAGACCATGTGCTACGCATTTTTCACAACAGCATTTTTACAGTATTTTTGTTTCACATTAACTTATGTTACTATGCAGCTCACCTCATTTTTCTTCAGAAACTTATAATATGAAAATAATAGGAATATCCCTATATCCCTGGATGTAGCACATATTTTATATTGCTGAAAATGAAAAGTAC
Source organism: Acipenser ruthenus (assembly GCF_902713425.1). NCBI lineage: Eukaryota > Metazoa > Chordata > Actinopteri > Acipenseriformes > Acipenseridae > Acipenser > Acipenser ruthenus. Next base: position 53,129,723 of record NC_081190.1, on the reverse strand, counting down.
AAAAACTGTTGCCTTTTTAATTTTTTTTTTTTTTTTAAATTAGTCATTCCAACCGAGTTCGGAATATTGAATTATTATTTATTTCTTAGCAGACGCCCTTATCCAGGGCGACTTACAATCGCAAGCAAATACAAATACATTCAAGTGTTACAATATAAGTCATACAATAAGAACAAGAAATACAATAATTCTCAAGTGTGACAAACCACAATTCAATAATACAGCAGATAATAGTGAAAGTTACATCAGGATATGATTAAGTACAAAATACTACAGATTAAACACTTGGCAGATTACAATATTCTGAGGTACAGGATTAAATGCAGTAAAATAGGGGGCAGATAAGAGCAAAATAAAGCATATTTAAATGAAGGGTGATAGTGTCCCAGGATGCAGTGCGTTACTTTGGAACTACTGCTGTAGTGTCCTGAACCAAAAAATACAATTTTGAAGTCTGTACTACCAGTACTTAAATTGATTTTTTGATGAATTTCAAAGATAGAAAGGCAGTCCGCTAAAAATGTGTACAAAAAAAAAAAAATCACTCAGGTGTACAATGTCTTGTAATATGCCCAAACATCAATATTTTTCAACAAAACTTTCAGGAAGTATTGTAAGGTCCCTCGGGTCATAGAATAACATGTTTTTAAACATATCTTTGAAAATACAAAGTGGAATACATAGTAATAAAAAAAACTAAATATTATGTTGAAAAAAAAAAAGGAGTTGTTATGGTTTCTGAAGTACATTATACTGTTCCCTAGTGTTCTGAAAAAAAGGACACCAGTTCCAAGATGTACTGTAAAAATACAGTAAACATTTTTTATAGGAAAAGTCAACACAGCCATAAAAATCCTGGTCCTGGGGGAGCAAGCCACTGAAAAATGCTTGGTCTTAAAAGAGTTAAAAGCTTGGCTTGTACTACTTTACCAACTCCATTTTACAATTTCAGTATTTTTCAATAAATTCTTTGTTGCTGATAACAAAGGCATTTACTGCATTAAATTGAGTGCTTTTGGAATCTGGTGAATAAAGCTTTGTATTGTAAAAATGCTATTTAAAAAGCTATTTATTGTTATTATAGTGCAGTTATAAAACCTGATCTTCCATGCATAATAACAATAAAACACAAGAATGTACTCTGCACAACAAAAAACACGCACACAACATGTACTCCGCCCTAATGCCTTTGGATCTGAAACTAATCACACTGGCTTCAATAGCTTTTTCATGGGCAGATCAAATTGTCATCATCCCCACCCCGTCATTCACACCTGACCTGATTTCACTGGTTTGTTTTTCAAACCTCATCAAATTATTGCCACACAAGGTTTACTGTTCCCACATTCCTAAAGTGTCAGTGTATCGTATAACTTTCCTGACAAAAAGAAAAGCTCTTAACTAAGCATTTTCCCTACTATAGCCCATTCCTGGGCGTGTGTCTCAGTTACGTCCTAGGTTGCTTTGTCAGTTAAGGACATGTTATTTACAGCCCTAATTTATCTCCAATAAACCAGTGAACTGCTGTTTGACTTTGATAATGAATGAAAGCAGATAATATTTTTAGATTGGAAAACTACAGTATATCTGAGGTATTTTTTTGTATTCTCCTACATTTTGTAAATCTATTTTTAGAACTCCACCTTCTGTTACTAAAACCAGTTTATGAATATGCTGTAAAACATATAAATGTACAAGTACAGGGTTGAGAGTGAAAATAGCATCAAGTGGATAGCAGAACGATCCTGTTAATTTTCAAATTAAAGATTGTACTGTATACTTGGAGTATATCTTGCAAACTTTAAACATCTTTATAAATCTGTTTTTACTACAATCTCTAAACGATTAATCTCTGAATAACTTGGCCATGTTGTAACATGGGTGTTAGGAGCAAATTGTCAGAGAATGCAATGACAGGGTGTTCTTTACAGATTAATTAATTGAAATATAATTCTAATGAAAATACATGTTTCATTTGTCATATGATCAGGTCTTCACCTGCTGCAAAGTGTTTGCAGTACAACTCCCTCTCCATCATGTGGTCCAGGACAACTGGAATGTACAACAGCAGGTAACCTACCAGATGTATTTTCTTTTTAAGAAAGCGCTTGTTTCATGATTAGCTACTGTACATCGATTAGTGTTAGACTAAATAAAGTCTTTTTTATGAAACAATTTGTAGGTTACTGTAGATACAAGCATAATGATATAACTTAAACTACGTTAAACTGCCAGCTATACCTATAAGAAGAACAAGTATCTAATAGGGTGGAGAGAACCTATTGTACCATACATGTTACTTTTGGAACTCATTTCTTTGCAGCCCCATACTGTATGCTATATGTTATAAACTGTGATGCAACTGTACTGTATGTGTAAAAATGTAATTACTGTAATACAGTTTTAAAACAGGTTGCTACCATGCTACAAGTATCAGCTTTGTAAATTCTCTAAAAAAAAACAAATTTGTAAATATTATATTTGGTAAAAGTCGTTTTTTATGTCTTGCTGTCAGTAACCAACCAGCTAACGTGGTTTTACCATGAAACAACCTAGGAAGTAAAGCACACTGAAAAATGCTCTATAAGCTGGTGAAGTACCTGATATGTTTTAAAATGAAAATACATGTTTGCTACATCATCTGTTTCTTCACATTTATGAAACTGTTTTATTAGCTACAGACACTTTATTATGTGGATATCTTACAGTATCTTTTCACAGATCTCCATTTTCAAGAATTTAGATAACATTACATACTGTATATGTAAAGCAATTGCAAAATGTAATATATGTTTTTATATATTTAACAGTCACAGCTTCTTCAATTGAGACACCTCGTGTGGAAAGAGTACAAACAGAAAAATGTGCAACAGAACTGGACGCATTTTGCTTTCATGGAGAGTGCATGTTTCTTGTGGACTTAAATATACACTCTTGTAGGTAAGAGGAGCACACATGGGCCTTCAACTAGTTGGAAGTCTATGAGATAATCCTTATGTAATATGTAACTTGAGGCCATCAAAGACAATGAAGTTCTGCTTGCAATAGATGATTTCTTTCGTAGTTGGATGGATAGTGTCAAGGGAACATCACCCATTTGTCTATCATACAGGGTAAGGTACTGGTTTAAATAGCATAGTAGGTCATTCATGTTCAATAACATGTTGTTGGTACAGACATGTTTCCTGGAAGAATGTATGCATGCATGCAATATTTAGTTTTGGGAGCTTTTTGGGAAGCGTCTTTTTAATATGTACATTTTTTATACATACAATTTCCTTGATGACACAAGTACAGTCATTTAGATTGTGTACCATCTAAAATGTCAGGGTTAGAGGGAAATAGAAACACTTGTGACAACTACAATCATGAATAAAGCTTCTTAGAATTAAAGCCATCAGTGAAAGCACTGTCAATCTCACTTATAACTCAGGAAAACAAGTTTCTGACTGGGATTGTAATTAGACAATAGTTGCTTGCTCAATCTTGGAACTATAAATACTGCTTAAAGGTGTATGATATGTTGACACATGACAATTAATTTGTATTGACTATCAAGCCATTTACGAACAAGACTACACGATGGCATGACAACTTGTGTATTTTTATAATGGTGAATTGAAATAATAAAACAAATCTGAAATGTTTGTGATCCAAAGATTGATCTGATCTGACTGTATGTGTGTCATGTGTAATCATGTTATCTTTCCTTCTAGGTGTGATACCGGCTTTACTGGGGAAAGATGCGCTCATTCAGAACTTGTCTTCCAGCCAATGAGTAAAGGATATATTCTTTTGACTGTCATGTGTACAGTTTTATTTTTGACAGCTCTGGCGATTACATTTTACTTCTTCTACAAATGGTATGTCGGTTTTCTTTTTTAAACTATACTAACCCTTTGGTGTGTATTTTAATACAGCTAAGCATCAAACAAGGCTGCCATGGTGTTCAGAATAAACAAATACAAATACAAATTGTTCATAGGGGTGCTGTTGTGCATATCACATGATCAACTGGCATGCACATCAGTGGCGGCTGGTGGTCAAAAAAAATGGGGAGGCAGAAAAACGGCAGAGAGCTTGGGGGTCCCATTAAGCTTAATTGTAATCTTATTATTGTAATCTGTAATCTTAATCTTATTATTGTATTCTGACTGACAACACTTTTCATATTATTTATTTAAACAGCACCAGTGCATGCAGTAGTAGTTGGAGTAGATCAGGAGATCTGCAAGTGCAATCTATATAGTTTCTACCCCAATTTGGCTGTTAAATGCATTTTCTCCAGTAGCCAACCGTGAAAAGAAAACAGTAGCCCATCATAGTTTATACTAATAAACTTAACTGTTACACACTGTCAGCGTATGTTTAAACATGCACTGTAATATAGCATTTAGATTTCAAGACCTCGTCACTAACATACTTTCTTTGCATACAATATTTTCTAAACAAAGTTGTTAAGGCAGGAGAAAGGCACCAAAAAAGCAATCACATCCTATGGACTTAATTAGCTAAACTTAAATAAATGACTAACAAAATAATTATATACCGACTGTACAGGTGGAAAGAGAGTGAACGAGTTTGCCTGCGCTGTGGAAAATATGGGCATAGGGGCATGCATTGTCTTCTGGGAATAGTAGTTTATCTGGTACAAGCTGAAAGGTGTTTTTAATACTCAGAAATGCAGAGGAAAATTACAGCTCCTCCAACCAGGGTTCAGACTATGTCATCTGCCATTGCTAGTACTGTACTGTGTGGATAGCAGATAGGAGTTTGTAATGGAGGCTTGCCTCCCCTGAGGATCCGGAACTGCTGTTCCTATAGAAATGTCTATTATAGATTTTTGGGTTAATCAAATTTTTTCTTGCATTTCAGACAATATTTTTGTTTTTGTTTTATTGAACATTATTATAATGCTATATATATATATATATATATATATATATATATATATATATATATATATATATATATATACACAATTTTGAGGAGGCACTGCCCCCTTTGCGTCGTCTAAGGAGCCTCCACTAATGCACATATGGTCAAGTAAATACCAAATGTAAACACAAAAAAAGACAGCAAAATCAAAATGTCAGATAGAGCAGTCACAACAGATGTCATTGGATATGTTTGCCACATGGTACTGAAGAACCTCATTCATATCAGCTAACAAATGGACAGGACATTTGCAGTTGTAAGGTCCGAGAGGCCTCATTATAATAAAAATAAGTCTTGCCATTTTCTCACGCTACTTTTGGTATTACCTTTCGGGTAATTTAGGTTTCCATGTAGTTTTTTTTTAGAGAGAAATTATCCTTCCAAATGCAAATAACCTAATTAATATTAAAATGTTTAGTACAGTACATTTTTCCAAATACTGTCTCTAAACTTCTCACACTGTATGCTTATTTTTTCCTATTTGGTCAAAGAGCTTGCCAAGGCTACTTCCAGCAGATCTCAGTTGTTAATAAATAATTGCTTGGTATGGCCGTTACTTATATAGAAAATTATGCAGGGTTACGTCACAAATTAGATCTTCACTGCTGAAGTCTCGTGAATATAAGCTATGGCTTTCAGATATGTTTTCATGCAAAAAAAAAAACCTTAGTGTTTGGTGAATTTGTGTGGCTTTTTAGCTTGAGAAGGCCATTTAACCACCCTTTTAAGCCATACCATGTTTTGGCCACACACTTCCTATAGCTTGGGGAATGTGTGTGGTATATACAATGGAGAGAGAATTTGGAGTTTCTAAACTGCATGGAACCCCCGCCATTGTTGGGCCAAAATATGAACATTTTTTATTGCATAATGTTGTTCTCTATGACTTGTTCTGTGCTAGTACCAACAGCTTTACACATAATATAATATATAATGAAAAGTAAAAAATATAGAATACATTTCCCAGACTGTGTTGCAAAGGCCATTACAGTGTGTTTAACCACTAAAACCACACTTGTTTTATGTTGCAGGTTTAAAAAGAATAAATGCACCTCAACAGAGAAAAAGTACCAGGAAATTCAACTTGCATGAAGTATTGTATTTATATCTAACTTGAAATAGAAACACAACCGGGTTTGTATGCATCACTCCTGAAAAGAGTCTTCGGTGATTCTTAATACTCAACAAATCCCATCTGAAACTCTGGAGCGTTCAACATACACTGCTTCCACAATACGTGTCAAGATTTTTTTTTTTTTTTTTTTTTTTTAAGTGTTATAAAAACAAACTGCAAAAAAAAAAAAAAATTAACAAAAATGTCAAAGTAGTTCAATTAAATATACATGGATCTCTGTTTCTCCAAACAAAATGAAAATTACCTGAAAAGTTACTTAATGACTGTATAAAGAAGTTTTGTTGCTACTTCTTTGCGCAACACATGGTTTTATTTTATTTACTCAAATAAGTACTTATCTCATAACGGCTTAAAAACATGGGTTAAATAGTTGTTTAACTTTTGGTACTACATTACTGGTATTTATTGTTACAGTTTTACTGCTGTCATAGGATACTTATGGAAGAGTTCCCATTCCACTTCTATAACCTAATATAGGTATCACAGGTCAATTTATTACCTTTTATTTAATTACAGGTTAGGCTCCAATATAAACATAAATTACACTCCCGCAATAAGGACATATACTGTTTTATTATGTTGTACCTCAGTTAACTCCAAATGTAAATATAGTAGCAGACTGAGAAGATATCAGTTTGCTTGTGTAATGCATGACACTGCAGTTTTTTAAGACATATTTAGGCCACAGGTTTGTTACAGTAGAGACTCATGTTCTTAAGCCATTTCACATTTTCTTTTTTCTTTTTTTTTTTAAAATGTGTCCTTCTGAATTTAGTGCTCAAGGTGAGGGACAACAAATGGCCACATAAGAGTCATCTCTGCAAGCACACCTCAATCCTAACCTAAACACCCTCAGCCATTCAGTTAATGCTGCTGAATAAGCCACACGGTCCTGAATTATATCAAAGTTTATGGGGCCCACCTTGAATGTACATGTTATTTACAATGGCTTTTGTGCCCCAATAATTTTATCCAGGCCAGGGTGATGTTTACTGACAATTTGCATTATTTGAGGAAAAAATAGACTAAACAGCAGATAGGTTTGACTGCCTAAGCTCATTCTGTCAGTGTATCGCTGTTCTGGTGAGTCAGTTACCATGTCTTAAATCTGTATTATATAGCTTAATTTATAGCCTGTTTAAAATCTAACATATATAATATAAATTCAAAATTGGATGTATAATAAGTGTTGTATCTTTTCAAAACATAAGTCTCACAGTATTACAATATATTATTTTCAGCAAATCTGAACTAAAATACCTGTAATGCAGTTTTAGTTACCAAATAAATATTATTATTATTATTATTGCATTGTTGTTATATTTAAAAATGATATTTACCCACTATGTGGATTGTCCCAATTATTAATAAGTTATTTAAGTTTAAATTGTTATATTGCTTATGGAAGCCTAGTATAAAAAAAGTCTTGAAGCTGTTGTCTGTTTTTGTTGCTTTTTGTTATGTCAAATATGTTTCTCTTCCTTCTATATTTAATATAAGATTGCATTTTTTCTGTATCTTTATATAAAATGAATGTTTTTGTATTGTTATTTTTTATCCATTGGAAGGCACCATCTTCTTTGTGAAGGCCTTACACATTCTGTAGTAAGGGTAATTATGGTCTGCTTACTTAAAGGCCAAGCTAAGGTTGTATACAGTACTTCAGTGGCACATGGCCACTGCAAAATAATATTAGGATATATGTTTTTATTTATTTCTTCACCTATATAACCTAGAATGTGTTAATGGAGTATTGTGCATTCTTAATGTTTATGTGAAAAATAAAATGTATTTTACTATAAATCTCTGGAAAGGTGGCATTTTATTTACTTAAATGTAAAAGAATATTCAAGAACAACTCTTCCAATATAACGTTCAGTGGCAGAGGACTAGCTGGTGCAGCCAGTGCAACCGGAGGGTTAGAAAGTGCCACTAATTATGTTTTTATCCACCCTCATTTCAACAGGTAAAAAAACTATTTAATTAAAATGAGTTTCTTATCTTTTTTTTTTCCTGCAACTGTCTTTGCATGGAGGCTAGTACTGGGCACTGTTTCCTCATCGAGTTTTCAAACTCTGGGACCACTCCTGCTTTAGCCTAGTTGTTGCTCAGTATTGCACTCCAGTTTCCAACTGTCTTAATCGAAGGTTATGGGGTACTGTTCAGCAAGGTCTTTTGCAGTTATATTCTGTTTGTAGAAAGATTAATCCTGTAGTTTAGGCAGAAGCTGTTAACGGGTGCTGCTGGGTACCAAAATAAACTACAGCAAATTAACATGCCTGTATTTCCGATTGAAAAAAGCGCTATCTTATATGAGAAAATATCCATGAATTTCTATGCCGAATTCTTCACCTTTGTGTGAATTCCGTACTGATTTGTGCAATTGCGGAATCCTGAAGGGACTGGTGATTAAACTTGTTAGTTTCTGATTAAAAATAGTGTCGTGTCAGGTGTAAAGATTCATGCAATTCAAGTAGAGTGTAAAAACCTTCTTATTACAAGTAGTTGTATACTGCTTCATACATGCTAACATTCTGAGAATGAAATATTGTTAAATACTGAACACTTGACTTGGCATGTTTATAAAGTGATATGTTAAAGTTTAGGGGGGAAGGCCCACAATAAGGTCCTGCACCGGGACCCATCTTTCTCTTCCTCCGCCACATATATCGGTATAATAAAGAATGAATGGATGAATTATTGTATAAAAAAATCTAACTATGTTTTTTTTTTGTTTTTTTTTTTAAATTCACTGTTCACCTGCATTGTTCAAACTCTCAGATACAAGAGAACATATATTGTCACGCACGTCTTTTCAGTGAGTTTTTTGCCTTCGTAACAAACTTCTTGTGAATACAATTTTAAATAAATAAATGTGGCAATTTATGAATTGGAACCTGAAGAAGCCTTTTTTGATCAAATAAACACATTTTTAAATACAGGTCAATTAAATAAGTTTGGATTAATCACATTAATCACATTACAGTACATCAAATTCTCCCCAGATAATGGCTTCATGGTAAAAGCACTATAGGGAAAAGACAGATGGATTGGGAGGTACTGTATCTTTTACATATATACCTCCTGATGTGAATTGATGCAAGAGGCATACAGTATGTGGGTGTAGTTTGCATACACACCTTTAGTGGTAGAACTGCTGCAGATGTACCGTAGTGTTTACCATGTAAAGTAAAACAATTATCCCCCTTATGTCAGTACAATCATAAAACAGCATTTAACCAGTTACAACCAATCCTGGAAGATGCAATAATCACATTACATTGTACGTTCTCTCTTTGTGTTTAGGTTCTAATCCATTGAAAGTGTGTTTAGTTGTGATTCAACATCAGAAAAAATAATGTGTCTACTAAGTATGATTCATTTATGACAAACATGCCACTACTTGCCTCCATACCTCAATACCTCCTCCAGCAAAATGTCTCAGGAGGGGCTTGCAAAATTCTCCATTAGCACCAAGGTAGTCAGTCACCTTTCATCTATGGACCTGATGATCAATACAATTAAACCTCTACGGACACCCTGTGAATTGGAATTGAAAATGTCTGTTCAGCAATCTAATTGGGTGTATCATCCTCAAGCATGAGATTGCGTCTGCTTTAAGTCGATGTAGTTGATCAGTCATCTTGAACTAACCTACTGTAGGTCTTGGAGATTTGTTCTGATAAGGCAGGTATCCAGCTTGTATTCACACAGCATTGTTTACCTCCATTCACTCATTCAGGCGCAGTTTAATAGTGCTTGACCTAAAACCAACCATACAAGTTATCTCATTAAGTGTCAAAGCCTAAGGAACTTCTTCCACAATTAAAGGAATTGTAGCTAACAAAACAGTTCCATAAATGTCCTCTGCGATGCACATCCATTCATTTATAAGTATTGTGGCAAAGTGGTTTGCAGTGCGCAGGTAAAAAGGTGGTGCAGTGCTTAGTAATAACAATCCAACAACAGTTCAATGGTGAAAAACGAAGCTTTTGTATAAAGCCAGTCAAAACCACGGAGTTCAGTCCTGAAATAATAATAATAACACACACTTTAAAACACCTACACGATCATCAGTCCAACAGTGAGTGCTCCGGGTGCAAGTGGTGTGAAATACACGAAACAGTGATAAGAGTGGTGCAGTGCAGTCCGGGTTTGATGCTGGCTTAACAGCGACAGCTCCTGGATATTTAGCCTTCTACAATGACAAATAACAACATTTAAATAGACAGACAACACTTAAAACTCACGGGTTCTTTTTATTCCTCCCGGTCGTTTCATAACCGTAACAGAGGAACAAATTGCTTGGCCACATCCCTTGATATACCTTCAGTCACGCCCCCTTCAGTAGCGAGTGCAATCACATATCCTCCAATCCATGAGTGACACATTGTAGCAATTCCCATGCTACATAATGTGGGTGTAAGTCTCACCCACCTGTCCCTTTAATTAGGGTCAGTAGCCTGGCCAGGTTAAAACTTCATTTCCCATAGTTCCTTGCAACCACCCTCTGTTCATCCTCTCTCCCCATTGGCTCATTCAGATTTCCACCCCTCCAATCTCAGAGCTCCTTAGTAGCCAGCACCTGTATTAAAGCTGGCTAATCAGGCCTGAGGGAGACTCCCTTTCTCAGAGGAATCCATTTAACTACAGCATTTTCTCTACTTAAATTTCAGTGAATCCATTACCATCCTTAGATAATTCCAGTGCATCCGTTTATTTTCTTTTGTCACTGCGCTTTATCTAAACTGCTCTTTTTGTTTTCACTGTTACTTGTTTAAGTTTAGCTGTTTTTCTAGGTCTGTTTAGTGTTTGTTGTTTTATGTGTGACTCCATTTTTTCCTGATCCTCCTGATTTTTTTCAAACAACTGTTCACCATTCAACTCAACACTACTGGACAGGCTCAACAATTTCAACGTACTCAATGTTTTCAACCTTCTACAATCACCATCATTTCGGGACACTTTGCTGGACTGCCTTATTTGTGGGTGAGATCATTTCTTTTTTGTTTGGATTTTTTCTACTTTAATTTGATACTTTGTTTCCTGTATTTTTGTTATTTTGTTACTTTGTATGGATTTCAATTACCCTGCTTTACTGGACTTGTTGGGCCTACCTGTCATTTTCCCACCATTGCCATAGAGACTGTTAAATGTAATTGTTTCCACAAGTCACTGTTTTTCGTCTGTATCTATTTATTTATCCTTGGTCTTTATCTGTGTGTGTTGTGTTTGTGAGTGTGGGTTTATTGGAGACCCTCCGGACACTATATTCATTTCTACTTTGTGATACTGTTTAGCCTTCTGTTTGTCCCTACATACTTATCTGTACCATCTTATTTGTTACCTGCAATTATTTGAATTCCTTTCTTATCATTATTCATTTAATTCAGTTGTCCATTTTTTCATTTGTTGACATTATTGTTCACAATAATAAACCGATTGTTCGTGAAATTGACACCTCTGACGTCCCTGCTTTTGCTGTCTGTCACTCTTGCTGACTTATTTAGCTATAGGAATAGGGCCAGTAGTATCTCCTTAGGGAGGACAGTGCAACTGCTTCCCAGTTGTGCAGAGTGATCGTTACAACATTACCTACCGCATTAAGGCGATGACTTCTGGTATTGTGACTCCGCCCCCTTTCTGGATGGCCCGACTTCCGACTGACCCTTGAATGAACTGCCAAACCATCCAGTCCGGGGCTGTTCCTGTTATACAGCGCCCTCACAGGTCGGGAGGGAGATTGTTGACTAGGATTCATTCACTCTCAGTTACAGTATCAAATGTGCTGTTGTCAAAGAAACAGGTGTTTTAGCAAATGTGTTTTCATTTAAAAAGGTTTTATATCTGGCACTACTCTAGGTTAAAGAAATATTGATAAGCCATTGTAATATATTGCCCCCACTCGGGTTCGTTGCCCCTTTAAAAATTGATCCAGACACAGAAATTGGGGGTTCAGCGCTTCCGCGCACTTTTAATAATACAAACAGAAACACAAAAACAAAAACAAACACCTAGCTCCTTCGGAGCGCTTACTACACTGTATGCTGGCCCCTGACTAGCTTGCAGGACGGCTAAGCCGTTTGCCTGCCATACACAAAACAAACCACACAGTTTTAACAAAACCCTTACTTTTTTCCCTTGACTGCTTGTACACAGAACACACTACCTGTCTCCTTCTATGCAGCAGCCCTGAGCAGACTGACTGCACCTCTTATATACCCTGCACCTGGTCCTAATTTAACAATAATTACCAGGTGCAGGAGATAATGAACAATTAACACAAATGTGCATTCTCACATGTTTTCCTCCATGCATGGAGGATTAACCCCCTCCCTGCTGTGTTACACCATGTTTACATATTGTGATGCAATTTCTGGGTCATTTCACCTGGAGGATGAAATTGCCCCCTCTCCTTTACTGGCTTTTTTCCTGTCAATAACCAACCAGCTACTTCCCCTATTGACTGACATGCTTTCAGCCTGTACCTGCTGTCTTGACCAAGGAAGTAAAGTAGTACCAGACTTCCCAGAAGGCAATGCAAGCAAACTGGGAATGTTCTTTAGCTTAGTGTAGCTCAGATATCATTAAAATGAAAATATTTGTTTGTTATAACATGTTTTCGTTTAAAAACTGCACATTTGCTAGCTGCAAATATTTAGGTTTCATTGAAGAACCACAGTCTGAAAAGTGTGTTTTTTATTACAGTATTTTGGACTGCACTATTTTTTTTAGGTCATTGAAACACAGGCTAAAACATACTTTATTGCATCACTGTGTGAAGGATCTGCATTCCTTCCCCTGTTAAAATGGCACAGACATTTTTTATATTTCTGACTTTGTAAATAACAACAAAAGGGATAGTGGTTATTGCCCTGGGTAAAAGCCTAACTAATACAAGTAAAAAGTAAAAGCGTAACAGAACCTATTGTATACCTGCTAAGGTGTTTGTTGTTTTTTTATACAAAGTTTACACTGTGTTTAGTTCCATAGTTCTGGTGTTTACAGTGGCTCTCAAAAGTATTCACCCCCCTTGGACTTTTCCACATTTTATTATGTTACAACATGGAATCAAAATTGATTTAATTAGGAGTTTTTGCCACTGATCAACACAAACAAAGTCTATCTTCACGAGTTTTCCAGGCCCTAATTAAATCCATTTTGATTCCATGTTGTAACACAATAAAATGTGGAAAAGTCCAAGCGGGGTGAATACTTTTGAGAGCCACTGTATTTTTGATTATTTCATAAAAGAAATCAATAAAAGTACCACTGGTTGCAACTGGACCTACCTGCTTCTGCCTGCTTCTTGCACCTAACACCCTACAGCCACTCGGCACCCGTTACATTTGGTGACACTGGTGGGATGACAAGTGGCCAGCAAGCGGCGTCCTTATCATCCAAGCAGAAGTTACGTGTGGAAAGGAAAGGGCTAAATTGTCAAGATGCCTCCAAAGCCCTCCAGAGAGTAGACAGCAGAATTGAGAAAGGCTAGAACTGCAGCGGCTGCAAGCACAACTGAAGACTACCCTGTTCCAGAGCAACTAACATCCAGCTGTAATGATGGAGGTAAGGCAGAACTGTCTGGTACTATCTTGAAGTACAACGGATTAGAGAAGAATGAATGGAACGTGACAGTGCAAGACAAGACCAATGCTGGAAAACCATGCAACATCAATTTCATCAACTGCAAGTGGAAGTCAATCAGAGTTATCACGCGAGACAGGGTGGAGCCAGGGAAAGCGACATCAGCAGAGTTGTACAAGGCGGGTCTTCTATGGAGCCAGAACGAGAACAAGGTTGGTTCATGGGCTGGAAGGAGTCGAAGCTGCAAAAGCTGGAAGACGGTGATGACACTGAACATTTCCTAACTACATTCGAGCGAATGGCTGCAGCTTGTGTGTGGGAGAGAAGGCACTGGGCTGTGCTACTGGTGCCACTCCTCACTGGAAAAGATAGGAGTGCTTTCGTGGCAATGGATGCAGGAGAAACAACAAAGGAAGCTATTCTCAAAAAGTATGAAAAGATTATATGACAAATGGGTTAAACCAAGTCAGTGCACTAAAGAAGACATTGGAGAGCTCATCATACTGGACCAGTTTCTTTGAATGGTGAACAAAGAGATCCAGGTGTGGATTCGGTAACATGATCCATCAAACGCAATGGAGGCTGCTAGACTGGCTGAGGTCTTTGTGTCTGGACGGAAGGGAATGAAGAGTTACCGATACAATTGATGGTCCGGACCAGCTGCAGGTAAGTCTGAAGGGTTGGGTCAGGGTCGTGTTCTAAATGTGCAAAAAATGTAATAGCCCAAATCAACCTGTTAAATCAAGCAAAGAGCAGGTTATTTGCTATAATTGTGGACAGGCAGGACATATTAAACCAGGATGTCCCCTTAGAAAACCTAAGCCTGCAAATTTAAGTTACATGCCGAGATCTAATCAAGCAGTAGCGAAGAGTTGTGGATTGGAACAGCTAGTCCCAATTGAAGTAAATAGGAAACAGGTACAGGCTTTATTGGATACAGGTAGTTCACAGACACTGATGCAAAGTGAATTAGTCCCTAGTGAAAGTTGGAATGAGGGGGAGAGAATCAAGATTAGATGCATGCATGGGGAGGATAAATATTATCCAACTGCAGATGTGTATCTTGTAATTCAAGACAGTACATTCCTGGTGACTGGTGGTCAATGAGTTGCCATTTAGTGTGATACTAGGTCAGGATATACCTATTTTAGGGGACCTGTTGGACCTAGCAAAACATTGTAATGTGGTAATCACACAATCACAACAGAGACAGCAGCAGGGAAGTTCTGAGTTTTTAAAGGAGATGCAATTTTTGAATGAGTACATTGAGGTAGGGAAGGTGAAATCCCAGAAAACCAGAAGCTGTAGGCACCAGGAAAAGTTCAGGGGCACTAAAATGCCTACTCCAGGAGAGGAACTAAAGGGTAAGGAACCACACCTGTCTAAGGAATGGGAAATTCCAGTGAACATGAGTCAATTGCAAAAGGAAGATGAAACTTTAAAACCATGCTTTCACAAAGTGGTAATGGTGGAAGGGAAGGTGGTAGAAGGCGGAAAATGAGCTGTGAGAGGAACAGTTGGTGGTGGATAAAGGTCTTCTATATCGCCAATCTAAGGAAGGAGAGCAGTTAGTGATCACTAAATCTGTGAGGGGGAAGATTTTGGAGCTAGGGAATACCATTCCATGGTCAGGACATCTAGGGAAGCATAAGACATTAGCCCGGATAGCTAGTCGGTTATATTGGCCAGGGTTATATATGAATGTCGGTGATTATGTTAAGAGATGCCCTGAATGTCAGCTGTCATGTGCAGGGAGGAAGGTAGCTAAAGCTCCTTTTATACCTTTACCTCTAGTGGATGGGTCATTTGAGAGAGTAGCCATGGATGTAGTCTGTCCACTAGAACGAAGTCGGTCAGGTAATAGGTATATGTTGGTAATTTGCGATTATGCAACCCGTTTTTCCCTTAACCCTTTCAGGACCAAGCATTTATCAGTGGGATGCTCCCCCAGGACCAGGCGGTTTTTGGCTGTGCTTGACTCTCTTCCTATAAAAATTCACTAAAATTAATTTTTTTGCAGTAGCATCTTGCAAATGGTGTCCTTTTTTTAGAACACTGGGGAACATTTTAAATTACTTCAGAAACCATATAAACTTTTAAACACAATATTTAGTTTTTTGTTTGATTTTTTTAAAAGTAATTTTTATTATGTATTCTGCTTAGAGATACATGTATAAAAACACGTTAATCTATGACCTGAGGGACCTTACAATACTTCCTGAAAGTTTTGTTGAAAAATATTGATGAGCAGATTATAAGACATTGTTTCACCTGAGTGATTGCAATGACATAATACACGTTTATTCTCAAGGTATTAATAAGCAATAATGGACACTACTCTTGATTTATTTTCTCAAAATAATTATTTATAAATAAAATAAGTTACTCATTTCATTATTATCAGTAATAAGAAAAAAAAAATGTACCTGATTGTGGCGGAGTGTCCCGCCCCTATGTATTATTATTTGTATTTTTGTTTGCGGCGCGGGTAAAAGCGCAGCGTCTTTTATTATTATATTTAAAAACCCAGTGAGGATGCATGGCTGATCAGCTACTGATTATTTAACTAGCTGACAGTCATGCATCCTTACCAAACGCGTGCAGACTCTGGCCGAGGGATAATAAGATAATTAACTACTAGTTAATCCCTCGGCCAGAGTATATAAACCCTGCAGCTCTCTGCACTTGAGGTTGGGTGTACAGAGGAGAGTACGGGGAGCGGAGAGAGCGAGCAAAACTTAATTAACAATTGCTAAAACGTGCTGGAGTATCCAGCACGACACTTACTTGTTTGTTTGTTTGTTTATTTGTTTGGCCCTCGTGCCCTTGTGTTTTGTGTTTTGTTGTTTTGTTTAAATCTTTTGTTTTGTTTGTTATTAAATACGCTGAGTGCAATAGCATTCAGCTTCACCCGCCCATCCACTGTTTTGGTGTCAGTTACTTCCTGGTCCGTGACATCATCCACCTCACCACTGCGAGCCAGGCTGCCACACTGATACATTTAGTTGAGACAGAATAAATGTTCTAAGATCATTTACAGTGTTTCCCCTTTTTTATTAGCTATAAACAAGTTTCTGTGATGTTTTGTTTTTGTCTCCTCCCTTTAGACACTAAATGCCCCTCTCAGTGACATCACACAAAAAAATCCTATCAGGAAGTGAAAGTCAGTCCCTCCCCTATCCATTGATGTGTTTCAAGCCTGTACTGCAAAGTACGGTGGCCCTGTAAGTCATCAAAACAAAGTTATTTTTTATCGTGTTTACAGAATCAGGTAGCTACTGTTTTATTACAACTGTTTTCTAGGGTAGGAATTCCCAGAGAGATCATAACAGACCAGGGAACCAATTTTCAGTCAGAGCTGATACACCAGGTTTGTTAGTTTTTTTTTTTTTATATAAATTTAGTCGTCGCCCATTATTTTACCCCGATTTTCATCCCAATTTAGCATGCCCAATTATTATCTGTATCCCCGGCTCACCGCTCGCAACCCCCCCCCGCCGACTCGGGAAACGGAGGCTGGAATACGCGTCCTCCGAAACGTGCTCCTGCCAAGCCGTCATTTTTCGCACTGCAGATCCACAGCAATGCCACCAGACCTATAGTGCCGGAGGACAACACAGATCTGGCGGCTCCGCTGCAGAGCCACATGCGCCCTATCGGCCACAGGGGTCGCTGATGCGCGGTGAGCCGTGGATTCCCCTGCCAACCTAAGCCCTCCCTACCCGGGCAGCGCTCAGCCAATTATGCGCCGCCCCCTAGGAACTCCCGGTCACGGTCAGCTGTGACATAGCCTGGATTCGAACCTGCGATCTCCAGGCTATAGGGCACATCCTGCACTCCGTGCGGAGTGCCTTTACTGGATGCGCCACTCGGGAGCCCCCACCAGGTTTGTTAGTTAATGGGCTAAGGGCATTAGGACCCCACAATACCACCCTCAGACAGATGGCTTGGTGGAACGATTCAACAGGCCCCTGAAGAGTATGCTCAGAAAGTTTGTGGCAGAGACAGGATCTGACTGGGATCAATGGATACCCTACCAGCTGTTAGCTTATCGCGAGGTTGCTCAAGCCTTTGAACTTCTGTATGGAAGACAGACGAGAGGCCCCTTGGATATTTAAAGGAAACATGGGAGTCCAACTTGAAGGGAAGCCAAAGTGTAGCTGCCTATGTCTTGTAGATGAGGGAGTGGCTAGACAAGATGACAGAAATGGCTCAGGACAACATGCAGAAAGCTCAAAAGACGCAGAAAACCTGGTACGATAAATCATCTCGAACTCAGGTTTTTGAAGTCTTTGAAGACGAAAGTGAAGAATATTTACCATCAACATCAAGCAACAGCAAAGAGGCGGTGCCAGGCTCTGTGTGTTGATCCATGCTTCAAGGAGTATCATATCCTGAAGCATTAGATACTCTCACTCCCTCCGCCCCCACAACCTGTTTACCCACATATGATTTATTTGTGTGTGTCTCTCTCTCAATCCCTCTCGGTTATTCGACCACAGGTTGCAAAAGTGGATAGTATTCTGAAATGTCCACCCCCAACTACTAAGAAGAGAGAACGTTCTTTCTTGGGGTTTGTCGGGTGGTATAGGAGATTTATTCCTAGGTTTTCCACCCGAGCAGCAGAGTTGACAGCTTTCACTCGCAAAGCAGGGACTAATAAAGTCAAATGGACTGAAACCTGTGATGCAGCTTTTAAGGACCTGAAAGAAGCTATTTGTAATGGGCCAGTGCTTCAGAGCCCGGACTTTGAACAACCCCTTTGTTGTGCAGGTGGACGCTTCTGACTGGGAGCTGCGTCCTGTGGTCTACATTAGTAGAAAGTTGTTTCCCAGGGAAACAAGATATTTGACTGTTGAAAAAGAATGTCTAGCTGTTAAGTGGGCCTTGGACTCTTTGTGGTATTACCTGCTTGGTTGTGACTTTGTCCTTGAGTCAGATGAAGGACACCAATGCACGTATTACACGTTGGTATCTAGCCTTACAACCTTTTAAATTTGCCGTCAAATACAGAGCTGGAGCACAGAATGTGACTTTCTTTCTCGTGTTCATGAAGAACCTGAGAAAGTTTGACAGGAGGAGGGGGGTGAAGGATCTGCATTCCTTCCCGTGTTTATATATCTGAAATTGTAAATAATTACAAAAGTGTAATTTCTTACCTGTATTTTGAATTGGGGATCCGGGTAGCGGGGTAATAAACGGCTCTAGGTATTCAGTGTTTTATTATGGGCTGGAGGGATAGTGGTTATTGCCCTGGGTAAAAGCCTAACTAATACAAGTAAAGGCATAATAGAACCTCTTGTATTCCTGCTAAGGTGTGTGTTGTTTTCTTTTAGGTTTTTATGTTTATTTATACAAAGTTTACACTGTGTTTAGTTCCGTAGTTCTGGTGTTTATTTTTGATTATTTATTGCATAAAATAAATCAATAAAAGTACCATGGTTGCAACTGGACCTACCTGCTTCTGCCTGCGTCTGCCTGCTTCTTGCACCTAACACCCTACAATGTATTAAAAAAATACCAAAGACTAAAAAATACAATATTACTGTAGTATATTGTCACAGACAGTTCTGGCACATCCCTTTTGTGCTATAAGTCATTAGATCCTTTTGCATGGAAGGCCTCAGTTGCAAGGGTGTGCGGTTCTTTGATGGACCCAGATTCAGTTAAAATGTGTTTGCCCACTGACGATGGGAATGAGAATGTAGGGATAGGAGCCCAGCTAACAAGATTCAAGTTTTTTCACATACCTCTTCATAGTCGTGCATACCGATAAATCATCTCCTGATCACTCGTTTTATCACCAAACTCCTCAATAATGCGATCCAAGTCATTATTTTATACTATAACATCTCAAAAAACTCTGCATTCTTTGAGCGCTGGATGCGGAAGTGTTGGCCGTTTTATCTCTGTGGTGCCGGGGCTATGTGTATTGCTCAGATCGTCTTCTCTCGGCTCCTATCGGTCTCACTCGGCCATTGAATGGTTTTCTCGGCTTTTTCCGGAGTAAAAACGATAAGAGACCTGTGTTTTACGTCTTTTTGATGATGTCCGACAGGGTCCGACATTGGACCGGAAAGGGAAAATTGTACCGGAAAGGGTTAAATCAAACTGAAAAGCTAGCCAAAGATGTAGCTGAGTTAGGAAATGCAGGTAGCTGCAAGACCCGTGATAAGTCTAAAGAGAGGGTAGCACAGGTGCGACAAGTTTGATGTTTGATTGTTGTGAATGCTTCACGCATGCCTAGGCCTTGGTTCTGCTTTAAGTGTGGTGAGGATGGACACATTGTTGCTCAGTGCTCTAATGATCCAAACTCTGCAGTTGTCAGTCAGAAAAGTAAAGAGCTTAGGGAAAAGTGTGATAGATGGAGGGCTCAGCACGAAACCCCTTTAGACCTTTTTTTAACTCTTTTAACCTTGTTTAACCTCTTTAAACTTGTAATAGCTTCTGTTGCGGGACAGATGGAAGCTGAGGAAAACAATGGATACCGTCCCATAGATTCCAGAGGCAGTACAGAGTGCATTGATAAAAATAGAAATCAAGCTGATAAGGACAACCGAAATGTGTCTTGTTCCAATGATAGTGATCATGTTCTGCCATGTGGACTTGTAGGGCCCCGTTGCACAGCTTCAGTTTCCATTGAGGGAGTAGTATGTGAGTGTTTTCTTGATACAGGGTCCCAAGTAACAACTATTTCCAAGACTTTCTACCTGAATCACTTGTCATCCTTCCCTATCCAACATGTAAACACCCTATTTGAAGTTGAGGGTGCAAGAGGACAATGTGTTCCTTATCTAGGCTACATCCAGGTCTTGATCTCGTTCCCCAGTAGTGTCACTGGTGTAGAAGAAGAGGTGACTTCATTGGTTTTAATCATACCAGAATGTCACTTTAACTGTCAAATCCCTCTGTAGGTTGGAATAAATGTCTTAGACAGACTCTACCAGAATGGAATTGTGAGAGAGGGACGTGAATTCTTTGAAAAAGAAGACATTAGTCGTGAGTGTGTGCAGCTGTTCCAACACGTGGCTCAGAGTCACTTGAATGAGGGTAAAGTCAGTGAAATTAGATTGCTTTGATGTCAAGCTGTTACAATTCCAGCAGGACAGAAAGTTTGTGTTTTTGGTAGTGTTAGAATCAAGAAGGATATTTCTCAGACTTCAGTTTTCATTGAGCAACCTGAAGCCTTCCCATTGCCAGGTGGAATTCTAGTCGAGAAACCCTTCTTAGACATTCCATACAACTCTTCAAGCAAGCTTCCTGTGGTTCTGAAAAACAGTACGAAGGACTGTTTAAACTGCAACCCAGACATGTGATAGTTGAGATGTTTGTTCCTCATTATGTGATGTCTTTGAAGTCTGAGCATTTTGCAACTTCTTGTAGCTCACAGACTGTGACCAAGAAAGAATCCCAGAATAATAATCTGGTTTTCAAACTTGAAGACTCTTCAATTCCAGAGGAATGGAAGAAGCAAATCACAGAGAAGCTGAATGCGATGCCAGAAATGTTTGCAATTGAGGACTTACCTCATGGTCATATCACTGCTGTGAAGAACCGGGTCCGACTCTCGGATGAGACTCCTTTCAAGGAGCGACCCACACCCATACATCCTTGTGACAGGGAAGCTGTTAAACAACATCTAGGAGAACTGCTGGATGCAGGAATTATCAGAGAATCCAAAAGTCCCTTTGCATCCCCAATAGTAGCAGTGAAACAGAAAAATGGCAAGATCAGACTTTGCGTAGATTACAGGAAACTGAATCTACAAGCCATTAAAGAGGCTTATGCACTTACTAACATCGAAGAAGCATTCTCTGCTCTTAGTGGTGCAAAGTGGTTCTCTGTCATGAATCTCAAATCTGGCTTCTACCAGGTTGAGGTTGCAGAAGAAGACAAACACAAAACAGCTTGTGTGTGCCCATTAGGGTTTTAGGAGTTTAACAGGATGCCCCAAGGTGTTACAAATGCACCAAGCACATTCCAACGACTAATGGAGAAATGCATGGGAGATCTGCATCTAAATGAAGTACTCGTGTTTTCATTAGAGGAACATGAGAGCAGATTACTGAGGGTAAACCAACTCAAAGAGTATGGCTTGAAGTTACCTTCTGACAAATGTCAATTTTTCAGGTCTTCTGTGAAATATATTGGACACATTGTGAGTGTTGATGGAGTTCAGACAGTTTTAGGCTTTGCAGGCTACTATAGGCGTTTTATTGAGGGGTACTCCAAAATAGCAAAGCCACTAAACTGCTTGACTGCTGGTTATGTTCCACGAAAAGTTTCAAGAAACCATTGGGTTGCCCCAATGGTTTCTTGAAACTTGGCTTGTGTTTTTGATATCTCCACTTTAAATGGTTGGGCACTTTTGATAAGTGTTTTTTCACATTTCCAATGTGTTCTTGTTTCAGATTATGAAGGCACACTTGGCTTGTCAAAATTACAAAATATACAAAATATGTCAAAATATCTTTTTATTTAACCAGCATTATTTAAAAAAAAAAAAATCTACATCTAGCAATCATGTAAATACACTGCTTTCTAATCTGTGCTCATTCTACTGCTTGTACCTTCAGTAAAAAAAAAACAACAAAAAAAACTTTCCCAGCCTTTTCGCTCTGCATAAAAGTAGCACACTGCACTGAATATTCCTAACTTTTGAATAACTAAATAAAAATAATGACAAAAAAAACCCCATTAAAACCACAGTTTTAGTACTTTTCATTTTCAACAATGTATGTGCTACAGTCTTGTCAGGGGTATAGGAATACAGTATACCATTATTTCAATGCGTTTTTGGAGAGGTTAGCTTCATATAGTAACAGAAGTTAATGTGAAACCAAGAGGCTATATTTGTAGCTTGACTTGTGAACCTGTAGTGTGAATGAACTATTTCAGCTCCATGTTATTATATGGGTTTATTCAGCCGGGTTTAATATCTTACAAGACTATATGCTATAAGGAAATTTTATTAACACTACTTCGGGAAATAATTATTATTTCTTAGCAGACACCCTGATCCAGGGCGACTTACAATTGTTACAAGAGATCACATTATTTTTACATACAATTACCCATTTATACAGTTGGGTTTTTACTGGAGCAATCTAGGTAAAGTACCTTGCTCTAGGGTACAGCAGCAGTGTCCCCCACCTGGGATTGAACCCACGACCCTCCGGTCAAGAGTCAAGAGTCCAGAGCCCTAACCACTACTCCATGTGTACAGTCTGTTCTTGACACTGTCATATTTAACCAAAATGTTGTAAATCCTATTGACTGTGTGCCAGCAATCCTGTTTCAGCTCACCAGAAGTGGTAACATCCTGTATACTCTCCAGTATTTTTTTAATTTTTCAGATTGCTTCCCACCCACCTCGTCTTCGTATTCCGGTGTGTTTTTTATATGAACATCGAGCGATCTAGAAGTTGGCGATCAGTGAGTGCAAAAAATTGGGTTAGAAATGGATAGATTAATTTGCTACACGAGGTAACGGTTGTGGGGACCAGCACGTATTTACATTTACTGGATCCGAGGATGACCCAAGCCACAGTGCATTATTTGTCAGGTTTTGTCAGACAAAACTCTTAAACCTGCAAAATTGAAATCCCATTTATCTACAAAGCATTCAGAATGTGAAAAAAGTAAACAATTTTAAACAAAATAAACAGGAACTTTGCCATCAGCAACTTTCAATGCGCAAAATTACAACATTCCTTGCTGACCTGGTAGCAAAGATTCAAGCTCAGGAATCTCATTAAGTTAGGTACGTTAAATAAATACTTTACTTTCTACATGTACTTATACATATACACATACAAATTAGTTTCGAAATGCTGTTGTGAAAAAATGCGTGGGAAGTGGTCCGTGGGAAAAATTCAAACACCAAAGTGGTCCCTACATTGAAAAAGGTTGGGAACCACTGCTCTGATTTTCATAAACGGGGCCAAGCGCAAGCTCAAAGTCATTGCAGTAGCGCTGCAGAGAGTGGTCTGTCTCAAGTGAATGATTTTTATCAGATTTAGCGCCCAGCACAAGCATAACCCGACACAATGTCTTTAAAGTACGACAATCACATGCCGAGTGGGAGGTGAAATCTGATGGCCAATCGTGAGTCAATAACATTCCCTTTAGGAAGCTGTTTGCACCAAATGATGACTTTGCACCGCTTCACAACGAAGTGTTGATGACGCCACGCCTCAAAAGTTATGTCCTAAAAAATGGCACAAAGCGTGACTCCAAAATTTCATTCCAGCGCAAAATAGTTTGCGCTGATTTTGAGCTCCAAAAATTGGGTCCTAGAAGTTGAATTAAACAAGATTCATGAATACAAAACTTTATTTATTTGATAAAAAATAGCCTTTAAAACGTAAATTAATCAAACAATGTTTTGTTAATAAAGCCTGCAGTTCCACTCAATAACTATTAAAATAGCTCTTAGCACTCAGAATACAGAAGATAAAATAAACACAAACCTGTTGCATCATTTTTTATGGTAAAATTTGAATACAACAAATCAGGAAACTCAATTTGTGAGCTGAACTTCTAAGGGTTTAGTTTTAGTATTATTCAAAATAGCTTTTCCAGTTCATAGATTTTCTAATGGTGAGGAAATCTATGGAAACTAGCTCAATAGTTTGTCATGATTATATTCACTAATCCTAATCCTAATGCTGCTAAACCAGATGAAAAAAGGTCACAGCTCCAGCTATTTAATTTCAAAAGACAAAGCCATCCTTGGCCAAAGAATGTGGCTTCCACGTTCAAGTATAAAGGGGAAAGGCTCTTCTTGATACACTGGCCATGAACTCATAAAACATGAACTTGTGTTGTAGTGACACAATAGCAACTGTTATACACAATGGCTTCAATGGCTGTAGTTGGAACACACCTGGATAAGCTTCTTACTCTGGAATATATTGAGAAATACCAACTTATCTGTAGTAATCAGCTCTGTAACATGATGTGGCATAAAGCCCTTCGGAATGTGTCTACCCTAAGATGGCACTATGTTTGGTGTCAAAGTAGCACATACAGTAGAAAGATGCATCAACCTTAGTGGATGTATGAACATACAGGAATTGTTTTTTACATAATCCGAGATGTGCATAGACAGTCATCTTTGCTTTCTTGCAACACAATAATAGCTCAGCACAGTGCTGGGTATTAGGGATTTATTTCATGTAATACGGTAATTATAAGCATTCATGCAAAAGGAATTTGCCATACACCACCACTGATTCACTGTACAAGCACATGAAAGTAGGAATTTGTCTCTGTGTCATTTTTCTTGGGTGGTTTTCTCCACACCAACAATATCCTATCATTGATCAATTTCATGGGCTTGCCACATTTTGTTTGCTGATGAAAACAACACGTCTTACAATTTCCCATGCATTAAATTCAGAAATATACAGTACTTAAACAACAGCAAATAGAGAATCCATTAATACATTTGGTAACAATTCTACTCCTTTTCACATGCAAATAGCTTCCTAAATAATATAATAAAACATAAGATAACTTTTGACTGCTTCATTTACACCGATAATACTCTATAACTTTGAGGAAAATGTATGTGTTTTATACATGCTCATTATACATACCTGTAGCTGCTTTCCCTCAAGCTACAAACTTCCTTTTAGGTGTGTTCTTATGCTGACGCACTGTTTTCTGATTGGAAGCATAGGAATAGACACGCCCTTCTCTGGTCCACGGAGTACATTTATTCTGTTGCTAGAGGCACTGCACCAGTAGTGCTAAAAGACGCACTAAGTGAGTGCAGAAGAAAAAAACTACTATTAGAACATTTATACCAAAAGAAAAAAAAGCACTTCACATAAAACATGAACAGATTCATTTGGACATCTTTGATATTTTTAGGTAAGACATTTTTTGATGGTACTCTTTTGAGTTGTTTGAAATCATTGGACACTTCAAAGCAGTTATGAAAAAGCAAAGCCATATTGTCTTTTGTACCTCATTAAAGCAAATGGTATTACTGTCAGGTATCTTACAACTAAAGTTATAATTTAAAAAAAAACTTGTTTTTGTAATATCTGTTTAACTGTTAAGGCTTTAGAAAAATGTTATTCATATAAGATGAGTAATCTACTTTAGAGTCTTAGTGAATGTGTGCTATCATTTAGACATAACTAAAATAATAAAACACATGGACCATGGTAAATTATTACATTTTTCTTTAAACAAAATATAAACTGGATGGATGAAATGCTATTTTCTGTGTTTCAGAAGTATGTACTGTAAATTATACAGTATAATTTACAGTACCACTAGTACAAGTACAAAAATGTTACAGCTGGTTACACAGTCCCTGATCAGCATTCGTGGACTAAGAAAATATTACCACGTAGTCCAGGTTCAGTGTGCTCCATGTTCACCAAACTAAACTTACCATATTCTAAGTGCATTTTATTAAGGTACTGAACCTTTTGAGTTTTTAAAGAGCAATAATTAAAGTCATTAACATATGATAAACCTAATTTTATGTAATCTATATCTGGCATGCCAAGTTGCACTTTTAAAAAAGCTTTGCTGACTTTATCAGTTTGTTCAACTAAAGTGAAATATACAAATATTTCGGCTAGTGGCTGAAATACTCTGTAAATCCTCAATGCTGTGAAAGGTGTTATTTATTGATTTTTAAAGTATGTATTCCTTGTCAATATATTTATTAATCTCATATGGCAAACCATATAAATCCTGAAACATTCGTACAAACATGGGTTTTGATTGTAATATAAATTAACTTACTGAACTATTAGCAAAACACCCAGTGGCTATATCTGCTTCACCCATGTAATACTTGAATTCCTGTCCCTAAAAAAGGGTTCTTGGTTTCGTCTGTCAGATCTATCCTCCATGGCTTCAAATCACTCCCTGTCTGGACCAGGGAACTCAAGTGCTCTCCCCTTAAAACAGCATCTACAGTATATTCGCTATCTACATTATGTAAAATATGTATTGCTGAAAACACAATCCAACATTCCAGAGGCTCTAGTGAAGCTACGGTTTCTGCCATTTGTAAGGGACTCACTCTTTTGAAGAAACATAAGACTAAACCCACATCAGTAATGTAATGGAAGTTGAAGATTATGAAATGTGTTAGCTATGAATAAATACATTTTATTTATTAGGCAAAATTCTATAAATATTTTTTTTCACAGTATGCCTCAACAGAGGTATTAGCACTGAACTAAAAAAAGAAGATAATGAGGGGCTTTTGCTGACAACTACAAATGGCACTAGAAATGACTTTTCATCATGGGATGGCTTTGAGGATGAAGAAGACGACATTGAAAATGAAAGAGAAGTGTCAGTCTCTGGAGACTCATTACTAGGTCTGGATGACGACACAGTAAGAGGTAAATATACTATTATCTCTTTTTCCAAAACAAATGTTTTGCAACTTATTTCTTAGCATATAATCCATTTTAGATTTCACAACATAACAAAAATAAATAATTTTGCATTCTCAATTGTTCAGCCAATAACTTACTAAGTAAGAATGGTTGTTTGTGTTGAAAATATTAGAATGCTATCAGAGCAACAAAAAAGCATACATACTTGTGATGCTAGTTACTGTTGATGGAATACCTATGTAATTATATACTGCTTTTCAAATTGTTATGAATACATTTAAATGGCAATACATTCCTATCATTACCTCAACTTGACATATCTTGTTTTTCCAGTGCAACCTGTAGCTAAGCCCAAGGAATCAGAAGGGCAAGACAAGAGAAAAAAAACAGGGAAAAGAAATAACAGGCAAAGGAACAAGGACAAAAATGACAAGAAAAAGAAATTGAAAGCAAACCCATGTACTACAACACATAGTGAATATTGTATTCATGGAGAGTGTGTACATTATGGAAATTTGAATGAAACGACATGCATGTAAGTAATGTGCATATTCTCATTCATAACTATTAAACATTTAGAAATACTAAAAGAAACTTAAACTCAATGGCAAATGTTTAGACCAGAAGGCTTTTTCAATGTCTTCTGTTGTACACCTCTATCTGTATTGTGTTTCACTAAAATAGTATTACTTAAATAGATTGGGATGGTCTGCATATTTAACATGGGCTATAGTGAAAGTTCAGGCATTATCAAACCCTCCTTGAGTGCTGGTAACCATACATATTAGAGTCTTTAAAAGCCTAATGTAATTTTAATCATTAATTGTAATTATTATAAAAGGCATGTAACCAAGGTTTTAAAATACATTTTCTTACCTTTTATTATAAGCACAAGCAATGATATCACTTGACCCCCTTTTAAGTTGAAGATCCTTGGGGTCTTCAGGGCCAGTAATTTTGTGGTAAGGAAATAGATTTTAAGGCCCTTGTGTGACTGAACTGGTAAAGGCATGATCACGTGGCGTCATTCAGTTAGGGGAGCAGAGGTTTGTGTTCTCCTGTGGGTTATGGAGGCTAAATCAATAGGGACTGTTTCTCCACCCTGCGCTACAGTGGACCCTACTGGCCAGCTGCTCTGTGAGTTACAGGGCGGGCCTTTTTCCTACAGAGGCCAGGAGCTAATCACTATCCTCTCTCAGGCTCCTTGATGTAAAGAGGCAATTGGCTTAGTCATGGGATCAAAGAACACCCACTGACTTTCAGTTCACAATCACTTGCTATCAAGGAACAGGATGCAGCCACAAGGTAGCTTTCCAGGAACACAGGAAGACAGGCGCCCTTGGGCACTTCAGGATCTAAAGGGCTAAAGCCTGTTTTCAGGGTTTACTTATCATTTTGTGAATAGGGTATAATCTCTGAAGCTTTGTGCTAAATGTCATTCCTATCTGTTTAGAATTATTAGTACATAGGAATAGCCACCTTTCTCCAGTACCAAGTCTGTCACCTAAAAGCAGTATTTACAAATATTTGAGACTTACCTTTAAATGTACTGGTAACAGCTTTTTAAGTTTAATTTAATTTGGATGAAAGGTGTTTGCTGCCATGACTGTAATCAAAAACATTTCTGGAATTCACCAGTTATTCATGGATTATTCTCAGTAGGTCAATCATAAGTAATTCGATATATATTAAAGTTACCCAATTTCATACCACAAATCTAGCCTTTAGAGCTTTATTAACTACAGTATTATTTGATCCTGAGTAACACTTACATAGTCATCTTAGACGGTTTGTCTAAGGGGAATTTCTGGTAAAAATATAATTCCATGTTTTCTGTCAGTATTTAATGTATTTCAATTGCAAGCATCTTATTGAATTACTAAAGCTAATT
Source organism: Acipenser ruthenus (assembly GCF_902713425.1). Lineage (NCBI taxonomy): Eukaryota > Metazoa > Chordata > Actinopteri > Acipenseriformes > Acipenseridae > Acipenser > Acipenser ruthenus. The sequence goes on along the minus strand of NC_081190.1, from coordinate 53,100,793 downwards.
TCTTGTCCTTGTTGTTTGTTCTTGTCCATAGATGTAACGGGGGATATAGTGGCGAGCGGTGTGGTATTCAGCAACTGTCGTCTGTAATCAGAGAAGATAGTATAGATGTCACCCAATCTGTACTTGTTGTAATAGCTGTGGTGCTCTCTTTGATAAGTTTTATTGCAGTTCTCATCATTATTTGTGTCCAGTGAGTATATTTCAGGACTTTTTTGGGGGGGAAGAGTTTCTGGTACTGTTGGTAAAGCTGTCTGTAGGGGAAAACATCAAGAGGACTCCAACTGCAAAATACATTTTACTGAAAAAAGACTACAAATAAGAACTTTTCAACATCCTTTTAAAAATGATTTGTACATGCATCACACATTTCTGTTATGTTGATGACTAGACCAGTTTCATGAATATCAATGTATATTGATTCCATCAAAACAGACTTTAAAGGAGCATAACAACGACTTTCTTCCCTGTGCCCGGTCCCCAGATCTACTGTACATTTAAAATGTTTTAATATCTTCCCTGTGTGCCCAGTCATGATCTACATTTGTAAAGTTTTAATATTTTTTTAGAGATTTTGACTTACGCCAATCCTGGTTATCACTTCAGTTGCAGATCTCAGAAAAGAATCACAGAACTTTACCATGGACGAAATGAAGAAAAGGAAAAACTACATCAAGATAAAGGGAATAGCCACATTGTTGTCTAAACAGTAACAGGTATATATGTTGCACTATTTTAATAAAATGTATACAATGTGTGAGAGTGATACCGAATTGTTCAGCATTGTAGTGAATCTCCACCTAGCAGCTGGTGAGTTAATAATATTGACTTCAGCATAAGACCCATACTTACCTCTCAACTACAAAGCTTGCTTTTTCGTTGAATGATAAGACGTTTGTCTTTGAACTATATGGTTTGCAGTTTACATCCAGCCCTTGCTTCTATTCAATTCAGTGGGATGAGATGCTATTTCATTATAGCATGTAATAATAACTTATCAGCCAAGTAAGTGTAGCCGGCTAAGCACTCTCACTAGCCTGACACCTATCAGTCCTGATTAGGGGCAGTGCCTGGTAATCAAGCTGCTTTTAGCCTCACTATTTAAACTGTAGGACAGGTAGCATAGAGGCGGCTGCTGTAACAAACCTTTTGATCTTGCTGTGCTGGTGGATTTAAATGGAGATCAATTGAGGAAATAAATGTTTTTAATTCTGTGGTAAGTCCTCCTCCCACCTTTTTTTTTTTTTTTTTGTAAAGACAACCACAAACATTTAGAACATACAATCTTAAATAGCTAAGTGCCAGTTCATTCAACAAATGTATAGGCACACTGCCTTTCTTTAAACAGGATTTAATTTAGTACATCTGTTTATCTCAAAGGTAAAGGTAAAATCTGCAATGGTTACAATGGTTCACTTGGTTTTCACCTTGCTTTACCATATTTATAGTGCCTAACTTAGAAGAATTGTGGCAAACTTTGTTACTTAAGCCTCTTTCACACTGGCATGCTCTACCCGGGTCAGGACCCAGTGTCATGCGTGTCGGCTGCGAGATTTCACACTGTTTTTAATAAAGCAAGGTTGACCTGGGTGACAGAAGCAAGTAAACAATACCCGTATCAATACCCGTATCAATGCTCCGGAAGCTGCTAGTTACAAACGCTTCCATCCAAGCTTCTCTGGATTGAACCATCTGCCCAAACGTTGATTAGAGCAAATGTTTCTTCATCCTTGCTGCAATCTGACTCATGGTGTGTCTCAAGCAACAAAAATATGGCTATAGAATAAACAAAAATGTTCCTTGCGGAAGTGAAATCTTCACACAGGTGTGGCTGTTTGTTATTTCATCGGCTGTCATGCATTTTGCCTCGCTCAACCCAGGTCAAAGCGTGTCAGCCCACATCCTGAAGTGGGTAGCTGGGACCCGGGTTAACCTGGGTACGACCCAGGTATGTGGTTTCACACTATGCAGGATTGTGACCCGGGTAGAAGTGCCAGTGTGAAAGGGGCTTTAGTGAAATGTTTTGCTTATTGAAGAAAGTTAAGCTATACTTTACTACCACTGGCATGTACATCAATTCTTGATGAAAATTATTCTAATTACCAACCCAACCACTTATGAATTACAGTAAATAGTATTCATTTGGAATCTCAAAAGGTCAAAATTATACACACACTATCAAACAAATCACCACTTGAGATCTGAAGATACTAAATAATGGTTAGTGCTAGTTAACATTTTTATGCAAAAAAACGAATTACTATTTAAAAATGTTTTTTTTTTTTACAGGAAGTCAACTTCAAGAGCACCATCAGATGAAGCTCCTTTCAAGGACAGCTCAACAAATAATTATTCTGTATAGAGATATATACTCTATATTAACTATGTAATATATTATATTTATTTGTGTATTTAATATTATTTATTCTATTTTATTATTATATTTGCTTCTTTTAAAAGTGTTTCAAATAAATGTAATTGTATTTTTTTCCTGTGTTTTTCTGCCAGTCTGTACAGTTCAAATGTTTGAGATATAGCACTTTTTCCACTCATTCCAGAGTGAATTATTGACTCTTGGTAGTGTATACTGAGGTTTCAGTATTATCAGTAATATTAAATATCTGTTAAATATATAACATACGTTTTCTCTGAAAACATTCTGGAGCTAGTTGATTGTTTTAGGCAAACTTTGACTAGTAAACTAATTCATCTTTACCTGTCCATTTTTATTTATTTTATGGTAAAAGATACTGAAACCCTTTTATTCTAAACTGGTGGTACTGTCCATATAAAATATTAAGGTATAATACTGCCCATAAACACTGTAGGTTCCTATAGTATATCAAAGTAAACACAACAGAAACTTTTTTTAATATATTTTTTAGTTTATGTAAACCCTCTTTACATAATCACCATGTTTGGAGGCTGGAAGTTTAATAAGTATATTTAACTTATTGAGTGCTTTCTGTTTAGTCAACCTATACCCCACTGGGATAAGCCTCATAAAGGTTTAATAAAGCATAGGAAAAACATGGTTAACCATAGGTAAGCACTGTAAATTCCAGAGAGATATGGTAAAATGTAAAAAGAGAAACAATCATAAACAATGATACATGCATAGTATAAGCATAGGAAACACATGGGAAAACTGCAGAATTATCTTGGTAAACTTTATAAGGGAAGTGACAGATGGAGCACAGTATGATGGAATCCATCCGGATGGTATCACAGCAAAAAATACTATAGAAAAAATGGCTAACATTTTGGAAGCCCAAGGTATTATATTTTGGTGTTAAACCATTTCATCCCTTAGCTAACATCACTTTGCAAGAGAAATCCACTTTTGTTACGAAAGATAGCAGCATATAGCATAAATAACTTGTTGAAGGAACTTTCACTGCATTCCTTTCCAAGGAACTTTTTTCTCTCCACTCACATTTTCAATATTTGTCATTCCTGTGCTGCCCAGATGTTGCTGTTTTCACCTGCATATGGTTACACCTAGAAACACCACCCTCATTATCACAGGTCTGGCTTTGCCTTGGGATCGGACAAAAGCTTTTAATGATTGCTCATAGCTCAATTCACATGATAATAATTAACTATTTAGTAATGCTTTACAAGTGACGAGGTGTAGGAATACTGCTACCTGTTTATATATATATATATATATATATATAACAGCTGAAGAAGGGCTTTTGCCTGAAACGTCCTGAAAATAAAATATTTTGTAATCTTTTTCTTTCATATGCTTTCAATTTTGTACACTATATATATATATATATATATATATATATATATATATATATATATATAATTTATTTCTTAGCAGACGCCCTTATCCAGGGCGACTTACAATTGTTACAAGGTATCACATTATTTTTACATACAAACACCCATTTATACAGTTGGGTTTTTACTGGAGCAGTCTAGGTAAAGTGCCTTGCTCAAGGGTGCAGCAGCATTATTGTCACCACCGGGGATTGAACCCACGACCCTCTGGTCCAGAGTCCAAAGCCCTACCCACTACTCCACACTGCTGGCCCCAATATATATTGCAGTCTTTTCCTAACATACCACCTCATTGCTCTATGTAGCAGCCTTAAAATGTCCACATTGCAACCCCATTGAGATACTAAAATTACTGATGACCCCCATCCAATGACTCCACAGATATTATATCTCACAGTTTGGGAACCACTATAGTATATTTTGATAAGGGTTGACTCAAAACATAATTATAAAGGGTGTTGCAACATCTTCATTCCTATTTATCAAATATTTGTACTCCAGGGTGCACCCTTTGTGAAAGTAAAATAAAACTAGAGACAAATTCCAATTTCCATACAGGTAGCTTTCTACTAGTTCTAGGACATTACTGGTATGTTTTAACTAGGAGCTGAAGCCAAAAGGGTGTGACCTGTGACATACAATAAGCATTGTGGAATGTATTTGTTTATTTCCTTGAATAGAAGTTCATTGTTTCTCTAAAACTCATGGATATTTCATGGGTGAGGGAATCCGCTGCGAGAGATTGATAGAGAGACAGAGAGATTGTGGTTGACAATGCTACACAGGCAGCCGGGTTTAAAATGTTTACAGTTTAGAATGCAATTGCAGGTAGCCGCCGCAAGGGTACCAGCAATGGTAACTCCTAGGGTGGGGTCAAGCAGGTGAAACCACATGACTAAACCAACAATGGTGTAATGCATGGGCGTGAATAAACAAATAGGAGTGGAGGTCCCACCGAGATCTTAACAATCAAAAATATCTCTGTAGCCCTCCACAGCTTAAATTGGAGGTCCCACCGAGATATTTCGAATTGTTGAGTCGTTTGTTGAGTATTAATATTGATGAATCTGTTCAATGCTTAAACATACTAATGCTGTGATTATTGTTGAAAATCCAGACGACTGAGCTGCTACCCCATAATTGTAGTAAATCGAACTACACAAATTCCTTAATTAGTTAATACATTGTGGCAATTGTGGTACATTGCTGGGAGCTTGTCTTGAGTCTGAGTTATGGTGTTCCACTACAGGAGAAACGCTTTGAGTTTTAAACTCTTGTGTGTCTGCCCCCATCTAAAAACCATAATTTACTAGCCGTTCGATATTTCAGTACTTGTGCTATCAGCAATATGGGTTTTTAATGTACGCAAAGCGGACATTTCTAATTCGCTGGTAAAAGCAAGGCTGGATGCTGAACTGAGCTGCAAGTTGAGGAGGTTTGTGGGGTGGTCTCCGAACGTGAGTTCACTGTTTCCATTCCAAGCGGGTATTTCTGTGGTGGACCGCTTATATTCTATTCTGTATTAACTAATAAATACAAACATTTAACCGGGTATGATTCAAGCATGCCACTTTCATGGGTGTAGCTTGATTGTTTGATTGTTAGCATTGCACACATTGGTTTTGTTTTTACTTTCATGCCAATTCAGTTGGTAAGCTTAGGCATAAATGATTGTAAGGTGATTTTGAATTCGAGGACCTTATTGCAGTGTGACGATTGAATAACTGGAGTGTTGAATGTAAAGTTGGAAACGCCAGCTCACTTATTGATTACAATACGGCCTCAAACGATTGGTTAAATGATTGACAAATGTTGAGATATTGATTTCATGGCTAAAACAAAGATCAGCAAATATACGCGTTACTAAACCCAGAGAGAGGCTGGATAACTTTATTGTGTGTATCTGCAGCCATAAGACCCGCATCCAGATAAGTGGAGCGGGGGGGCCTAAGACAGATCAAAATAATTAGCTACGTGCTTGATGTTTGAAGAATTATCAGCCATACCAGGGGGTAATCGCATTACTAAACTGAATATTGTAAAGCCACATTGATTTTCAATTTGAATGTTAAAAGTAAGCCAATTGTCACATAGAGCAACACACTACGCTGCTGATTAAAACACAAACAAACCTGATTGCCACCCTCACTACTGACATAGACAGACTGGAGAACAGAGTCAAGGAACTTGAACAAGAGGCCGCAGCTGAGGATCTACAAGACAGAGAGCAGCAGATAAGAGACCTCGAGCAGCAGATAGGAGACTTCCAGCGACAGATGGAAGACCAAAGAGAGCAGTACAACTGCCTGAGCTCGCTGCTGCAACAACAAGATGAGAAAATCAATAGGCTCCACGAAGAGCTAGAAGAAAGAAAGGAGGATCTTGTAAAAGCAAATACAGAGATTCGCAACCTCCAAAAGATAAGGCTGCAGGTGTCAACTCAAAGACTGTCCACTAGAGTTAAATCAACCTCTGCGCCTACTAATACCTCCCAGAGAACTGGATTATCTAAGAAGGTCAGATCAGCGCTCAGACCAAAGATCCAGAGCTGAAATGACCTCCCTAACCACGAACAATACTGAGGCAGGAAGCCTACAAGAAGTAGTGAGCCAGCTCTCCAGAGAAGTGGCACTGCTCCGAAGTGGCACGGCTGCCTCAAGTGCGCCACCCGATGTGCAACGCTACGCGCTCAGTTATAACGGTCTCCACCGAAACGCTGCCGAGAGTGTGACCTCGCTACCTGAGTACACTCCGCTACCCAGAAGGCAAGTCCCTGACAACGGAATGCAGAGCCCAGCCTATACCTCTGCAACACACAATGGTGAAACAGGGCAACCTGAACTGAGAACTAATGGTTTGTACCAAGTGGACAGCGCACCTCACCGCTTGCTGCAATCCACTTGTCTTGGAGAAAAAGAAATCTACCAAGTCCACAAGCTGGCGTCAACCCTCAACAAGTTTGACCCAGCTAAAAAAGACGTCACCATTGAGGGACATATCAGTCACATTAGAGACAATGTAGAAGATTGGAGACTGACAAAGGACCTGCTTAAAGCCAAGCTGCTGTCTCTAAAACTTGTTGACACAGTACAAGAGTGGACTTCTACATTATCGACTGAAACCAGAAAAAACTTTGAGAAACTGTGTGAAGCACTAACACAGAGATACTCCAGGTATGGTGACTCCTGCACGGCCCTGCACACAGCCTGTCTCAGACAGTGCAAGAAGGATGAGGACCCGAGAGACTTTTACGAGGAACTTAAACGCCTTTACCATGCTGGTGAGCCTAACCCTGGAGAAAATGTGGACAAACGCTTCAAACAACTGTACATTCGCAACTTGCCCCAAGAAGTCAGAGTTTCTATAAGTGCGGTGGTAAATGCGGACACGCCCATGCACGACATTCTGAAAGCTGCTAGGACAGTATGGCAAAATGCACAGGTTTCCAAAATGCCTGCAAGAAAAGTACAAGAAACTCCCCAAGTAGTAGCAGTTACAACCACATCAGACTTCCTTGAACGTGAGGGGGGTGAAATGCCTCCAAATAATCCTACTTGGAAGAAAACACTGCCATCCAACAGCAGCCAGAAATCCACAGAGAGAAACCACCCACGGCGACGAGAATACTCTGATGGGCCCCACAAGAACTACCATCAACACAAGAACTACAAACCACCTAACCACGAGGGATACCACCAAGGCAACAGGAGAGCAGATGATTGGAAGTAAAAGCGACAACAGGAACTTGAGCAGGAAGTGCAACGTTGTGTCATGGACTTTCTTATGTTATGTTCTTATGATATTGTATCAGGAATCTACATTGAATGAACTTTAATCTAATTTGTCTAGCTTTGCCTAGAGATAACGATCAACCTAACACCTTGAATGCACCAGGCACTCAGGAAACAAAAGGCTAATCAAAACCGTCTCCATGATTTAATTAACCCGTATAGTGAGAGAGGTAGTTTAGCATTGGAGTCTGAAAAGAGAGAAAAATAGCTTAAAGATTTAGAGATTTAAGACAAATTTCACATCATATTGATTTAATACCACTATGAGTACAAGATGGAAGCGTTTTTATTCTTAAATTGCCTAACAAGTATAGAATAACCCAGGTAATAAATCCCTAAGAGAATTAAACTGTTGGCAATGTCCAACCAAAGTCGCAATCAGACATGTTTGGTGTCTAAAGAAATGTAATTTCTTATGGTAAAAATAAAGGGAATTCAGAATAAAATCGGAATTATTTAGCAAAAGTTCTGCACGTTTTAAAAGTTTCCCCTTTCCAGATTATGATAAAGACCTAATCAGACAGAGGAAGGGGGGAGCAATCAATCAAGATTGCAAGCCCATTCGCTACAAAATAGCCAATCGGAGCATGCAGCGGGAAATTCAAATAATCTCTTTGTTTGAAAAGTATAAAACCCCTGCTTTAGCCCAGCTCCTTGTCCCCAGCTCTACGTCCCCAGCTCTACTCCACTATGCTTGCCCCAGACCTGCTTTGGCCCTCTAATCTGAGTCCCCAGCTCTACCCCCCTATGCTTGCCCTCTAATCTGAGCCCAGCGCTATCCAGACCTGCTTTAGCCCCAGACTGGCTGCTGATCCCTGCTTGCTCAGACTCTAAGAAACTACAATCTGCACCTGGAGCCCTCAGCTCTCAGTATTTATCCATCAAGGTTGGGGGCCCTGACACTCGGAGAAACACAAGGTAACAGAACTGCTTTTCAGGCTAAGTAACAATACTCTTAAATATCTATTCAGGTATTGTGTGACCCCTTGTTGTGTCAGTATGTACTAGTATTTTGTTGGTAAATTGTTGTTTTAAACCTTAGTTCTCATTGTAATGCTTTTAATGTGACTTTAATTGTGTAACTGTTTTGTGTGATTTTCAAACTTTTATATTGTTGCATGCTTAATAAATACCATCTTTCTAAGAGATTCCCAGTATTGAGTCATTCGCTCATGTTGAACAAACACGATTTATGAACTTTGAACAGTCTGGAATGTGGTCTATTTTTGGCTTGTTGTAACGTGTAAATCCGCCATCGTTTTCAGAAAGCGATATTAAAAACGGGTTTGTACATTATAATAGGACACTGTTTATTGTAGAGGTCCCACCGAGAACTTGACTATCGAAGGTATCTCTTTATCCCCTACAGTTTTTGGAGGTCCTTTAATTTATTGCTCTTAAGAATATATTAACTGCCTACAATAGTACCCAAAGGAGTGTTAACAAAAATAAATATAAAAAATGCAAAACATTACCCCAGCCCGCCATATTCAGCAAATATTTTTTGCAAAAATAAAATAAAATAAAATAGAATTTTTACATGTGCAGGTCCTCAGCCCTGCCATACTTCCCTTAATTTTTTATACTGTGTTTTGTTACACACACTGTGATTCAATTCAAGTCATTTGTGTGAACATTAAAAGGTGCATGTTACCCTCTATAGTACTGTATTACCCTAATGTTCTGCACTCGACTTGTGTAGAGTATATTCTCGTGACTGGGTCCGCAATGTCATCACTTTAGATCGATCTGCCCACTATTATCAAACATGCAAGCATATGAAGAATCAAAAATCATGAACTCAGGCCCCTAGATTTAGAAGACTACAATGTGCAGTAAGTGATGTTTGCAGCTTACTTGGGTGCACTCCTTCCTGGGGGCTACAACAACTGTAGCAAGCCTCTTTGATAAAATGGCATTCAGATGAGCCTATCAAAATCACGAACATGCGAGGAGTTGTGAAGAAAGTAGTCTTAGTACAGTCATCTTAAGATCCCAAAATTGCTATGGTAAAACTGGTGCCTCCTCTTTAAGAAACTAATAAACAGATTGACCAGAATGCACCTAAAAGGGGATTGGCCTTGATGACGGCAGAATTTCATCGTGGCATTGATCCCACACGATGGCAATGGACATCTAGCGATATCTGGCACCATTCCTCCAGGTGAAAGGAGTGTAGTTACATCAAGAGGATGTAAACGGCTCCTGATGCAATGTTCTAGCACATCTCAAAGATGCTCAATTGGGTTAAGATCCTGAGATTGTGGTGACCAGTGAAGATATGTGGCTCATATTACAGTATGTTCCCAAAACCAGTTCTGCACCCCACGGGCCCGATGGATATAGCATTGTCATACCTATAACAGCCCATCAGTGTCCAGATAGATGTACAGCATTGCGTACCTGGCCAGCCATGATTCCTAGATAGTCTGTGAACATCACCTGGCCCTGCAACACGATAAACTGTTGGCATGATGCATTGGGGATCCAATGATTCATGAGATTTCCGCCATATTTGTACCGTTCCATATGTTAAAAACAGTATGAAACAGGATTCATCAAACCACGTGACCATCCAGTGGTCAATAGTTCAATCTTGCTGGTCATGGTACCACTGCAATTTAATTTTCTGGTTCTTAGTTAGGGGCTTTTGAACAGGTACACAGTCACAAAATCCAATGCATTGAAATTCCCATGCCATTGTTCTTGTGGATATGGCACAGTCCTCTCCAGTGCTGAATATTTCTGAAAATGGCTTTTAAAAATGTAGGTCATTACAAACATTGTTTTAACAAGAGACAAATTAGGTTCTCATTTTGTGATATTAACATAGATAGGAAAACTACTAAAGCACATTTATGTAAATTGCAGGCTGTAAACTCAAAGTACTATTGACATAACATGACCTTTCATGTACAATGTTATGATAATTACTACCGGTGGTTAGTAAGTACGTAAATAAATTCCTTCATTATGCACACACACAAAGTCCATTTTTAAACAAGACTATTTAAATACACCCAGCTTCTTGAAAAGCATGACTAGTACAATTGTTAAAAAAAACACAAACACTTTTTACATTAATTTTACATTACATTTAAGCAGCCCTAAAACTCAGAAGACGTGTTGTAGAGAAGTTAATAAGGCGTCCAATAAATTGCTAATTTGAAAGAAGAAGAAGAAGAAGAAGAAGAAGACATTAGTTAAGAACACTATGCTTTTCCACACCTGTATCGATATTTCCTTGGGCATGAGTATCCTGACATACCGCACTTCCAGATACAGATACAGGCTCATCACAGTTGTTAACATTCAGTTGGACAAACAGAAAAGACCTGTCATAAGCAATTTCATGTAATATAACAGGTTTTCAAATCCATCTGTAGTGGTTGTTACCAGGGTTTAAATGCTTGTACTTCAATTACGTTCCAATATAGGTTCACTTTCATTATAGAGAAAACCTGAGTAATCATTAACAAGGGGCAGTTTTTATCTTACTTAATATGCTCTTGTTTACAGCTAAGCTGTTTGACCTCATTGTCACCCATTTACAGTACAGTATTTATAAAAATAACAACCAATAGTGAGACACTCCAGATGTAAACTGTATTCCATAAGGGTAATAAGTTAACATTCAGGTAAAAAATATTACATTTAGAAATTTGTGGTTGCATAATAGCTGTAACAACCAGAATACTGTATATTTTTTTTTTTTTTGACAAATAATTTAAAAATAAATAAAAATACATGAATAAATTCAATATAAATAAAAAATAACAACATTAAACCAACACAGTCCTACATGTAGGATGATACAATAAAATGAGCCTTTGGTAGAATGGTGCCACAGGTTTAAGTCTTCATACATTTTTTTTTATATATAGCAACAATTGGTAAATTGGGAGTAAATTAAACAAACAACCCCAGTTGACGTATGCACAAGGATTTTTTTCCAATACTGTGAACACACATTAAATATTACAATAATTAATCACAAGAATTATTTACATTTGGGGAGCTGGCTAGGAAGAGTGGGTAGCTTGGCACATGCTTCCCCCCCAGCACCTGCCTATTTGTTTACAGGCGGGGCAACCATAAGCACGCTATACATAAGTTGTACTACTTGAAGCGTGGGCTTGGCAATGCCACCACAGGGGAGCACTCACTATAAATGTTCCTTTTGTCAAAATGTTCATTTTTTACAAAAATATGCTATAAAATCAGAGTGCAGGTATAACAGAGGTGAAATGTCTATATAAAAATGTTTTCTATGTTGTTAATTTCTGCTGCAATTTATCAGCTTTCCAAAAGAGAACTTTGGGTTTAGAGACACCTTTTGGTGCAACAGGGTATTCCAGTATTTATTTAATCTGGCATATGCATTTATCTAAGACGACTTACAAGTGTTACAGGGCAATACAAGGTTACAATGCTAAACATTATTTAAATACAGTATAGTTTACAGTGAGTGCAAATTTGCTGTAGCAAAACTGGTATCTCCTCTTTAAGAAACTTATAAACTGACTGCCCAGAATGCACCAAAAAGGGGGTTCCCTTTCAATTCGAAGACAACCACCAACAATACTTTTGGGATATGCCTGCCACAGGTGAGGTATTCACTGAGCAATTTATGTCAGAGCTGCCGATAGGCCCCTCTGGGGAGTGACGTCCTCGGTCCCGCCTCCCGAGAGAACAAACACTCCGCGGAGCTCACTTCCTCTTTTGCTTCTCACTGCAGTAAGGTAAGGTAGGTATACTAACCTATCCAGTTGCTGTGATTGAGTCTGTGTGAAAGAGCTCTCACTTGAGTTGTCGGTTCCCCTATAATATTTTATATTGCTAGAGGTCGGCTTGCCACTTCCCTGGAATCAGAAACTCTGCTTCTGTGAACTGAGTTATAAACACTGCACAACTGCGTTTTGTTAAGTCTTTTCTCTCTTTTCTACAGCTTGCATCACTTTGCGATTGAAGTCTGCTTTCTAGCTATGCAGCATCTGCTGTTGTGTGTGTTTTCTTCTCCTGCTATTTGCAGCTTTAAAAAAAAAAAAAGACACGTGATTTCCTCCACCGAGACCTGGCTGTGCCACGTCCCGCTGTTCAGTTCAGCTCCGCCGGATTGTCTTGGCCTGCCAGCTCTGTGCACTTGGTCAAAAAATCCAAAACAAAATAAAAAAATAATAATAATCTTTTTTTTTTTTTGTCACCATTTTCCCGCCTGCCGTGGTGACTGTTCTACCACAGCTTTGCTGTTGTGTGTGTGTTTTTTTTTACTTCGGCACCCTCAGGGCCTCGACGCTTCGGTGCACTCGGTGCCCCCGATACTTCGGTGCACCTCTGCTCTGTTATCAGAAGTTCCTTGGGGCTCTGCTCTATTACCAGAAGTTCCTTTCGGATCCTCAGTGCATTCGTTTCCCTCACTCCCTCGGTGCTTCGGCGCCTCGGTGCCTTAGAGCCTACCTGCACTCAGTGTACTCAGTGCTTCTGCATCCTTGGTGCCTGAGTGCTCCAGTATTGGTCACCCGCAGTGCCTTGGTGCCTCAGAGCTTCTGTGCCCTCGCTGCTTCGGTGCCTTGATACCCCAGTGCTCCACTGGTTAACAGCCTCCGGTGTTTTCAATGCCCTCGGGGCCACAAAGACAACAAGCATAGCTAAATTCCATGCTTGCACGTCCTGCAAAGCGAAGCTTCCTTCAGAGGACAAACTCCTCTTCTGCATCCGGTGCCTGGGCATGCAGCACGCCTCCTCTGCCCTTGGAGATGAGACGTTCTGCAAGACTTGATAAGTTTACGAGTGCAACGTCCCCTGCTAGTTCGGCTGAGCTGTCCGGGTCGCTGGAAGCCCCCTCCTCTATCTGTCCCTGAGCCCCTCGCAGAGCATTCCCTGCACTCAGGCTCCGAGGCCTCAGTCTCGCACCCACGGTGAGTCTCCTACAGGGAGTGCTAAGCGGGCCAAGCACTCGAGACAGGCACAGGACATTGTGTACTTGAAAGGCCAAATGTCCCAAGTCCTGGAGTATTTGGCCATGCAGGTTGCTCAAATCTCTGCTCTGGCCCCAACTCCGCCAATAACATCTGCCCCTGAGCTGACCCCACCATCTCCGGTGGTCAACCAGAAGGTTTTACAGCCGGACATTATTATGGCTGAGGGGGACCAGGACGCGATCTCAGTCACAGCCTCCTGGTAAGGTGGCTCCTTCCATCAGGAGGAGGAGGAGGGTCAGGTACAAGAGCTGACCTTTGGATAACCTCGGACGCTGAGATCTCCCCTCTCCCAAATTTGGTCACAGCACTTATGGAGCGGGCCTCCAGGTTCCTCCAGGTACCTTGGATGGCAGCGCACAAACCGTGCCGATCGGTTTTTAAAACAACACGTTCCCCGCCCCCAGCCCTTCCCAGTGTTCCCTGATTTCTTAGAAGAAGTACGGTCTGAGCGTGCTAAAATGAGCAACCCCTCTGGCTCCTTACAAGGCATGGAGGAGCTGGACTTGGCAGAATTTCCACCAGTGGACTCGACCATCGCAGCCCTGGTGCAAGCCCCTCCAGTTGGAGGTGTACCTAAAGACCCTACATGCCCTAACTGTCAATGCAGGGTAACTGAGATGCACTTAAAAAAGGCATATGCAGCAGAAGCGCAGGTGATGCGCCTGGCCAACACGCCAGGCCTCTTGATGGCGTATCTTGATGGCATACTGCAATTGGCGTCCCTCCCTGAACCGATGGCTTCAGAGCTGCACCTGGTCTTGAACACGCTGCTCCAGATCTCTGGTTTCCAAGGGCATGCCCTGGGCCAGCGCTTGGCAAGCCTTGTACAGTGGCTCTCAAAAGTAGGAGTTTTTGCCACTGATCAACACAAGAAAAGTCCATAATGTCAAAGTGAAAAATAAAATCTACAAATTCTTCTAAATTAATTACAGATATAAAACAGAAAATAATTGATTGCAAAAGTATTCACCCCCTTTGCTATGGCACACCTAAATAAGCTCTGGTGCAACCAATTGTCTTTAGAAGTCACATAATTAGTTGAATGCAGTCCACCTGTGTGCAATTAAAACTGAGTATCCGGGCAAGAAGTGCACTAGTCAGGGAGGCCACCAGAGGCCTATGGCAACTCTAAAGAATGTAACTCTTGGAGTTACAGTCTTCCACGGCTGAGCTGGGAGACACTGTGCATACAGCAACAATAGCCCGGGTGCTTAATAAAACTGGCCTTTATGGGAGAGTGGCAAAAAGAAAGCCATTGTTGAAAAAAACTCACATCAAATCTCGGCTAGAGTTTGCCAGAAGGCATTTGGGAGACTCTGAGACCAAGTGGAAGTAGAGCTTTTTGGCCTCAACGCTAAGTGCTATGTTTGGCGTAAGCCTAACACCGCACATCATCCTGAGAACACCATCCCTACCGTGAAGCATGGTGGTGGCAGCATCATGCTATGGGGATGCTTCTCTGCATCAGGGCCTGGAAAGCTCGTGAAGATAGAGGGCAAAATGGATGCAGCAAAGTACAGAGAAATCCTGGAGGAAAACCTGCTGAAGTCTGCAAGAGACCTGGGACTTGGGAGAAGATTAATCTTCCAGCAGGACAATGACCCCAAACATACAGCCAAAGCCACACTGGAGTGGCTTAAAAACAAAAAGGTCAATGTCCTGGAGTGGCCCAGTCAAAGCCCGGACCTCAATCCAATTGAGAATATGTGGAAAGAGTTGAAAATTGCTGTTCACCAAAGGTCCCCATCCAACTTGATGGAGCTTGAGCAATTTTGCAAAGAAGAATGGGCAAAAATTGCAGTGTCCAGATGTGCAAAGCTGATAGAGACTTATCCAAATAGACTCATGGCTGTAATTGCTGCATCTACCAAATATTGACTCAGGGGGGTGAATACTTATGCAATCAATTATTTTCTGTTTTGTATTTGTAATTAATTTAGAACAATTTGTAGATTTTATTTTTCACTTTGACATTATGGAATTTTTTTGTGTTGATCAGTGGCAAAAACGCCTAATTCAATCCATTTTGATTCCATGTTGTAACACAATCAAATGTGGAAAAGTCCAAGGAGGGTGAATACTTTTGAGAGCCACTGTAGTGGCTCGCAGGCAGCTTTGGCTGTCCCAAGCGAGAGTCCATGATGAGGAAAAGTCTACGTTGCTCGACGTGCCAATATCTGTTGGCCATACCTTCGGGCCGGCTGTGGAGGAAATACTGCAACGCTCCCACCAAGAACGCGAGGCGTGTCGACAGATAGCTTCAATGCTCCTGTAGCGTCGGAGTGGGTCATAATATCATACTGTGTATGAAATTAACAAAAATTGAATATATAGATGGGAGTCCTAAGCCATTCTCTGTGTCTACTTGGTTTCTGGTCACAAACTCCCCCAATGACAAAGAATGCTTTTAGAAAGAGTCGTAAACTAACTGCTGGACAAGTGTTTTATCTTTCCCTATCATTTGTTTATTGCGAGCCTACGCAATACAATGCGTACAGCAAAGTACCGTCTTCTTTCATTGGAATTTCAGATCCCTAGAGCTGCAGTATTGATCTACAAAGATTGACTTCTTTATATGGAAATCGATAAGTATTCAACATATCTAATATTAAATACTTTATGACTCGAGAAAGTAACTAGTAAATGCTATCAAGTTAGTGGACAAACTGTTCTAGGAATAGAATATAACTTACTGTTCTAGAGTGTGTAAGAAATGTATTTTGTTTGTTGAAATGTGCAACTCAAAGGGGTTGCCTCGTAAATGCAGAGAATTTGATCATTGTCCCATTTCTGAGTTAATTTGAATATATAATCAACTGAGGTTGATAACATATTATTAATTTGGTACATCACGTCTAAACTAAATTAACACGGTAAAACTAATTTGCTAAATTCTGAATGGGAAGTTGAATTAATTCTCAGAAGTTGAATTAATAATCGATATTGACATGATCGATTACAACGAGAAACGGGTATTGAAAATACTAATGCAAAGTAGACACTTTGTGTGATAAGCTATATTTAATATTAGTATATTAAACATGTATGCTAATGATGTTATGGTCATTGTAATCATTTGACTATGCAATCAGTGAACTGTATAACATTCATGCATATCTCTAACCAATAGCCTTTCCTTTCTGTAATATTAGATTAGTTATGCACCCCTGTTTATTCTTAAATAAACTATTGTTTCATATTTCTGACACGTTGTGTGACTGTCGGTTATTGTCCAAGGGAATCCGAGTTCTACAATGTCCAGAACTTAAATATGGTTTGTCTCATTTCTTACATTTTGACGTTCTTAAACAGGGCGACTAGAGACAAATTTATATTTAAATAAATTGTATACCTAATTCACTACATTTTGGTTCAGTGCCACATGAACTTCTTTGGGCAGCATTTGATTTTTTCAGTGTACCGATGACAATAACAAATTTAGTGAAAGCCTACTTTGGAGATTTGCAATTTAGTTTTTCAACTTCAGATTTCAGCACTACATGGCAATGCCTAGAAGTTGGAATAATGGCAGGATGCACCATTTCTCCACTTGCTTTTACCATGGCAATGGAAGTAATCATTAGGGCATCAAAATGGGTAGTGGGAGGAGAGCGCTTGGCTTCTGGAATGCGACTACCACCAATTCGCGCAGACATGGATGACATGACAACCATGACTACAACAGTAGCCTGCACTAATCGGTTATTGGGCAAATTAACCAATAACATTGAATGGGCACAAATACAATTCAAGCCCACTAAATCAAGGAGCATCTCTATAATTAAAGGTAAAGTAGTAGATAAAATGTTTTACATTAATGGTGAGGCAATACCAACAGTGTCAAGAAGCCAGTAAAAAGTCTTGGGGGATGGTACGATGGGGATCTAAAGGACACATTTAGACAACAAGCAGTGGAAGGGTTGAAGAACATAGACAGCAGCGCTTTACCAGGCAAACTAAAACTCTGGTGCTTTCAGTTTGGTCTACTGCCGAGGCTGCTGTGGCCACTGACTGTGTACGAGGTTTCTGTGACAAGAGTAGAGAAGCTGGAAGCTTTAATTAGTTCATGCATCAGGAAATGGTTGGGAGTTCCACGCTGCCTCAGCAGAGTGGGACTTTATGGTAAAGGAATACTGCAGCTACCAGTCTCTGCTCTAACCGAGGAGTTTAAGTGCGCCAAGGTACGACTGGAAATTACATTAGTAGAGTCACGTCACAAATGCGTAAGGGAGGCAGCACCTGTGTTCAAAACTGGAAGAAAGTGGGTGGCAAAGAAAGCTGTGGAGGATGCAAAGGCTGCCTTTTGAATTGGTGATATCATGGGGCAAGTTCAGCATTGAAGAGGGGGTCTTGGTCTCAGTTCAGCTCTCCTACATAGCACAAGGCAGCCCCAGCTCAACGGAGGAAGCTGGTAGTCAACGAGGTGCAAAAGCAGGAGGAGAGGAAGAGGTGCATAAAGGCCATTTCCCAGGCCAAGCAGGGAGAATGGATGAGATGGAAGAGTGTGGAACAACGCAAGATTGGCTGGCAAGATCAGTTTCCTCATCAGGTCAACATATGATGTTCTCCCATCACCACAGAACCTAAACCTCTGGGTAGGAGAGGATCCCTCATGTCCTTTGTGTTCATCACCTGCAAGATTAAGGCACATTTTCACAGGATGTAAGGTGGCTCTTAGCCAAGGACGGTTTACTTGGCGACATGACCAGTTGCTGCAATGTTTGGCCTTAGCATTGGAAGACAAGCGTAACATGACCAATAAGTTGCCACCAGTTCCATCAAAACATTACACAAAAAAGACAACATTCCTCCGCCCAGGAGAGCAACCACCAAGAAAAAGGTGTTAAAACCAATCCTCACCCAGGACAACTGGAAGCTGCTAGAGACTGGAAGATGTTGGCAGATGTTGGTCAACGGCTTATTTTTCCACCTGAGATTGCCACCAGTAACCTTCGACCAGATATTGTCTTGTGGTCTGGATCAGCACACTTTGTTCACCTGGTAGAGTTAACAGTGCCATGGGAGGATGCTGTAGATGAGGCATATGAGAGGTAGAAACTCTGGTATGCTCAACTAGCTGCTGAAGCGGAACAGCGAGGTTGCAGAATCCGGGTTTACCCAGTGGAGGTGGGTTGTCGAGGATGTGTGGCACACTCTACAACCCGGTTTCTCAGAGACGTCGGATTCAGTGGCCAAGAGTTGCATTGCACAGTGAAGAACTTATCTGAAGCAGCAGAGAGGAGCAGCAACTGGCTGTGGTTGAGACGGAAAGATTCTGGTTGGGGATCTCAAGCACAATAGAAAGAAAGAAACGCTAATGTACGGGTAAGTAAGCTGGGCTGAGTTGAGTGTGGGATGGAGAGGGGTGATGCTGGGACACCAGATTCACCGTCGAGACCTCTTGAGGTGTCGTGGGCAAGTCGACGAAACACAGAGGATGGAAGGTGCCCACTTGAAGACCCCAGAGATGTACCCTACTTAGCTCAATCCAGACGGTTGTCATGCTGATACGCTGGGGAGATCGCACTGTGGTTGATCCCCGGAGCCAGCATCGCAGCCGTTGTTGTGTGCTGATGCACTAGGTAGGCAAAATAAGCTGATCCCTGGAGCCAGCATTACACTTCAGCCATCAACTCCAGGCAGAAGGATATCTACATCATCATATGGAAGGAAACGCAAATGGATGGAGACACAGATGGATCACATTAGTTTACTGAAAAGCTAAGTCTTAGTTGGTGCTTATCTTGGCGAGAGCCGAGTTCAAATCAGCATGAAGTTTTAACATCTACTCTTGTGTAATTCCTCTCACAGAGTCGACACAGAAACTGGGCATGGCCCGCTTGCCTCTGCAGAGCTGCTGTCTGTGTGTGTGAGCTGTAATGTGAAAGCGAGTTTAGTGCTGTTGCACATTAAATCAGCTGCAAGCACATTTTGGTTGAAAGTAATTAGATACAATTATTTTGCTGGTACTGCTTTGAATAGCAATGGCACTGTTGTTTTGTGAATTTGAACGTTTAGTCCAAAGAGTAACAGAGGATGAAGTCCCTGTTTGCATTGAAAGTGTACTGGATGTTGATTTTAAGTGTGGCATTAAACAAACACCATCTCAAATTGGTAAAAAGGAGATCCTGGGTTCGGATAAGAGATGGAAATGGTCGAAGCAGTTAGCGTTTACTTTTAAGGAGTTAAAGAAAGCTAAAAATATTGAACGTGAACAAACTGATTCAGTTGAAATAACAATTGCAAAAGGAGCAGGAGTTAATCAATGAGGTGGTAATTCAGGAGAGAGATGAGATAAAATTTAAATATTTATCAGTGGTCTGTGAAAAAAAATGCTTTGGAAAATAAGAGATAGTTTGCAAACGGCATTGTGTACTGTGATCGAAGAAAAGCAGTCTTTTTGAGATCAGCTTGCTTCGCTAAAGAGAGCGCAAGCACTGAGAAGCAGCTGTGGCACACAGACTGACCCGCTGTGGTCAAAAGACATACAAGGAAGGGGAAATTATTTTCAATCTCCCTGCCTTGCAGCATCTCTCAATCAAATTCCTTCATTCCCAGTAAATGGAGATCACTCGCTCTCAGCCCAGGAGACATTCTCGCATAGCAACAAAAACTCTCCTGGCAGCTGCATGACAGACCGTGGTGAGTTCAAACTGTGCATTGCTCCCCTTGCTGTTCAGACTACCTTTCATAGAGAAGGGGATCTCAGCTTAGATTGGCAACAAATGAGAGAATTGGCTAGAAACATTGAAACATTTGTTCCCTCAAATCCCCATTGTAATGTAGCAATGTACATTAAAGATTTAAATTTTGCCCTGCAGTTTATGCCAAAAGCTACAGAGCTTGAAAAATTCTCTCCCTTTTGAATCGAGAGTGACCGTGCACTAAGGGACTGGATTTTTAGACAGAAGCTAGAAATTCATGATAACTTTATGCAGCTGTGTCAAGCCCTGATTACAGAGTTCGTAGTCAGCTTGGACAGAATCGCTGATGAGAGGGCTGTGTTGCAGATCAGGCAAAAAGAGAATGAGTATCCCAGGAATTATTACAAAAGGTTGAGAAACACATATTCTTCTGGACAAAATTATCCAGGAATGGAAGAGGACATTTTCTTTAAAAGATTGATTGTTGCTAACTAGTTTCCTGCAGACAGGGCAAACGTAGGAGGCTGTGTGGTCCAGTGGTTAAAGAAAAGGGCTTGTAACCAAGAGGTCCCCGGTTCAAATCCCACCAAGTCACAACCTCCTTGTGCTCCGTCTTTCGGGTGAGATGTAATTGCAAGTGACTCTGCAGCTGATGCATAGTTCATACACCCAAGTCTCTGTAAGACACCTTGGATAAAGGCATCTGCTAAATAAACAAATAATAATAATGATTATGATACTTGTAGATTATGGCCACACAAGCAGATGATTGTGTGATAATCCTGTGCCTCGCAAGCAGCCAACAGGGGGGGACCCTATGTTAGCAACCCACGGAGGAAGAGGGGAATCTCCCTTGAGTTTAGTGAGATCATATCTACCCAACGGGAGTAATCGCAGCACTAAATCGAGACAAAAGGCCCCAGGTAAAATTGAAACATGGGATAAGCATTTACAGAGCCAATGAGAGTCAGCAACCAGTCAGTCTGACTTGGGAGCGGCTTGGGCAAGCTTTGAAACAAATGTACTCTCTCTCCTGCCAGAGGTAGATGTGAATCAGGTTACAATAGCCAGGCAGCGACACGCCCCCCTGACGCATGACCAGTCAGGGACACTCCTCACTCTGATCTCAGACTGAGAAAGGGGGGTGGAGGAGGGAACTGCTGGGACTAGCCTGCCAGCAAAATCTCCCGTGGGACTTAAAAGTTTCACTTCTGAAGTGTTTTTTTTATTTTTGTTGGTTACCTCAAAACTGAGTAATCAGATTGTCGCTCTTTTAGCTAGTTTAATGTCCAGAATCTGGAATGATACTTAATAACCCGAGTACATGCAGTGTTTACTAACCCAAGAGTGAAGTAAATAAATCACTGCTAATTTGACAATTAGTTTGATACCCCATGCTATACTGGTAAGGCTGGACTAATATAGTTTGTAGGAATACTAATACTAATACTAATTCAAAGTCCAATATTAAAAAGTGATCATGCAATATGATCCTGAGTAATTGACTTATATTTCAATAGGGATTGAATAGTCAAATTAAGTAAACATGAGTAAATTCCTAGAAGGAATAAAAACGTAGAAATGAACCAATTAATAATTCTCTGAAAATTATTGAACGTAATATACTGAACAATACAGAGGTGTTTGTGAAGGATACTTTAATGATAAGTAACCTATCATTGTACAACTGATATTCTGGATAGTTTGGTTATGAGACTGACGTGTGCAAAACAGTGTAATGTAACATTAAGGTATGAATGGATCTATACAATGAGAACTTAATTCTCTGTGGAGATTTAGTTCTCTTAATGGGCAAGCAATTTGTTCCCGAAAGCATGGAAGCTTTCATTGCCATAGGCATTATGACGTGTCGTATGGATACTGTTTTAGAGATTGAGTTCTCTTAATGAACAAATAAGTTGTTCAGGAAAGTTTGTAAACTTTCTTAGCCCAGTGGTTTGTAATGTAACTAGATTTAATTCTAGACATTAAGGAGTAATTTCACTTGATAAAGATGTTACATAATCTCCTGTGGGAACACAGTGATAAGGTATACTGACTAGTGTGCTGATGAGCTGCTGTCATGAGTGTGATCTGCAAGGTTACCAGAAATATTTTGCAATACACAGTTAGTTATTCTGACTAATTATGAGGAAATCTTTTTGTATAGATTGTGTGTGAAGAGTCAACACAATGCTGACCTCCCCACATAACCCTGTATATGATTTGGATATGGTATTTCATAAATCAGTTAAATTACTGGATATGGTTTTAATATAGATTGATAAAGGTGTGAACATGTTTTATCAAAACTACCTGTAGTTCTAATGGACATCAGAATTATTCCAACTATGTCTACTAAAGGTTCATCCCATAATGAGTAAGAATGGCCTTGCTCTATATAATTTACACATAATAAATGGGGAAATGTAACTGATTAATATCATGTTAGCCTACCAAATGTGTACCACCCTGGAATAGCAGTCACTTGAAACCTTTGTTTTTGCAACCAGAATTAAGAATGTACAAAAGTAAATCACTCACTACACCTATATGCGTGGATACTATTGTCTGAGATTAATCAGTTAGTCACATTATCGGTTTGAATATTTTTTTGAGTCAGTAATGTTCAAAGGAACTTACGTGATACTAATGGCTGTTAGGTATTCCAAATGCTTTCACTAAAATGACATCCCCTTTGAATTAATGTCTGGTAGACAAATAGCCTTAGCTATATATTTAGTATATAGTAAGGGGGAAGGGGGGAGTAAATTTGATTTAATTCAATGTCTACCTTTTTCATATGTAACACACTTGAAATAACATTGTATCTGTTATACAATGACATTAGAAATGCATGTTGGAAAACCTGATGGGGAGAACGACAGATGAAATTGAAATGGTGGAAATGACAAATGACTGCTTCCTAACGTAATTTGTCAAGGTACTGACTAGAGGGGAGGCATGCCTTGATTTAGTCTTTTCAAATAACGAAGACAGAATAACTAAAACAGAGGTCATAGAACCATTGGCAAACTCAGACCACAACATGGTCTCATTTGAAATGATTCTTAAAACCCAAAAAGTAATGAAAAGCAAACTATGAAGGTATGAAACAGAGACTAACAGAAGTAGATTGGAGTAAAATAGAGAAAACATCCACAGACAAAGAATGGCTGTTTTTAAAAAAATGTAGTACTAGAGGCGCAAAACAATTACATCCCAAAAGTAGACAAATCTAAATCTAAAACAAAATGGCCAAAACGATTTAATAGATCAATTAAAAAAAAATATTCAGCAAAAAAGGCACTTTACAGAGCGTTTAAAAAGGACCAAAAACAAAGTACACAGAAAGAGTGCTTGGAACTGCAAACGCAAGTCAAAAAGGAAGTTAGAAAGGCCAAGAGAGAGATAGAAATGAACATTGCTAAGGGGGCTAAAACCATTTCCAAACTGTTTTTCCAATATTATAAAAGCAAGAGAACATATCAAAGAGGAGGTTAAATGTCTAAGAGATACAAATGGCAAAATCATAGATGAAGAAAAAAATAGCAAATATATTAAATTATTACTTTTCACAAGTTTTTACAAAGATAAACAAATCCCCTGGGATGGATGAGATCCTCTCAATAGTACTCAAAGAAATGAAAGAAGTTATCTACAAACCGCTAACCAAGATCATGCAACATTCTCTTGACACAGGGGTTGTACCAACAGACTGGAGAATTGCAAATGTAATACCGATCCACAAAAAGGGAGACAAAACCCAACCAGGTAACTACAGACCAGTAAGCCTGACTTCTAATATACAGACGTGCTCAAATTTGTTGGTACCCTTACAGCTCATTGAAATAATGCTTCATTCCTCCTGAAAAGTGATGAAATTAAAAGCTATTTTATCATGTATACTTGCATGCCTTTGGTATGTCATAGAATAAAGCAAAGAAGCTGTGAAAAGAGATGAATTATTGCTTATTCTACAAAGATTTTCTAAAATGGCCTGGACACATTTGTTGGTACCCCTTAGAAAAGATAATAAATAATTGGATTATAGTGATATTTCAAACTAATTAGTTTCTTTAATTAGTATCACACATGTCTCCAATCTTGTAATCAGTCATTCAGCCTATTTAAATGGAGAAAAGTAGTCACTGTGCTGTTTGGTATCATTGTGTGCACCACACTGAACATGGACCAGAGAAAGCAAAGGAGAGAGTTGTCTGAGGAGATCAGAAAGAAAATAATAGACAAGCATGGTAAAGGTAAAGGCTACAAGACCATCTCCAAGCAGCTTGATGTTCCTGTGACAACAGTTGCAAATATTATTAAGAAGTTTAAGGTCCATGGAACTGTAGCCAACCTCCCTGGGCGCGGCCGGAAGAGGAAAATCGACCCCAGAGTGAACAGAAGGATAGTGCGAATGGTAGAAAAAGAACCAAGGATAACTGCCAAAGAGATACAAGCTGAACTCCAAGGTGAAGGTACGTCAGTTTCTGATCGCACCATCTGTCGCTTTTTGAGCGAAAGTGGGCTCCATGGAAGAAGACCCAGGAGGACTCCACTTTTCAAAGAAAAACATAAAAAAGCCAGACTGGAATTTGCTAAAATGCATATTGACAAGCCACAATCCTTCTGGGAGAATGTCCTTTGGACAGATGAGTCAAAACTGGAGCTTTTTGGCAAGTCACATCAGCTCTATGTTCTCAGACAAAAAAATGAAGCTTTCAAAGAAAAGAACACCATACCTACAGTGAAACATGGAGGAGGCTCGGTTATGTTTTGGGGCTGCTTTGCTGCGCCTGGCACAGGGTGCCTTTAATCTGTGCAGGGCACAATGAAATCTCAAGACTATCAAGGCATTCTGGAGCGAAACGTACTGCCCAGTGTCAGAAAGCTGTCACACAGCTAAAAGCACCCAAGAATGGATAAGAACAAAACATTGGACTATTCTGAAGTTTGCCTTCTATGAGTCCTGATCTGAATCCTATCAAACATCTATGGAAAGAGCTGAAACTTGCAGTCTGGAGAAGGCACCCATCAAACCTGAGACAGCTGGAGCAGTTTGCTCAGGAAGAGTGGACCAAATTACCTGTTAACAGGTGCAGAAGTCTCATTGCGAGCTACAGAAAACATTTGATTGCAGTGATTGCCTCTAAAGGTGGTGCAACAAAATATTAGGTTAGCGGTCCCATCATTTTTGTCCATGCCATTTTCATTTGTTTTCTTATTTACAATATTATGTTGAATAAAAAATCAAAAGCAAAGTCTGATTTCTATTAAATATGGAATAAACAATGGTGGATGCCAATTACTTTTGTCAGTTTCAAGTTATTTCAGAGAAAATTGTGCATTCTTCGTTTTTTGTGGAGGGGTACCAACAAATTTGAGCACGTCTGTATGTAAACTTATGGAAACTATAATAAGATCCCAAATGGAAAATTACCTAACAGTATCCTGGGAGACAGTCAGCATGGTTTTAGGAAAGGGAGATTGTGTCTAACTAACCTGCTTGACTTTTTTGAGGATGCAACATCGACAATGGATAATTGCAAAGCATATGACATGGTTTATTTAGATTTCCAGAAAGCTTTTGACAGTCCCACATAAAAGATTAATTCTCAAACTGAATGCAGTAGGGATTCAAGGAAATGCATGCACATGGATTAGGGAGTGGTTAACATGTAGAAAACAGAAAGTACTGATTAGAGGAGAAACCTCAAAATGGAGCGAGGTAACCAGTGGTGTACCACAGGGATCAGTATTAGGTCCTCTGCTCTTCCTAATCTACATTAATGATTTAGATTCTGGTATAGTAACCCAACTTGTTAAATTTGCAGACAACGCAAAAATAGGAGGAGTGGCAAACACTGTTGCAGCAGCAAAGGTCATTCAAAATGATCTAGGCAGCATTCAGAACTGGGCAGACGCATGGCAAATGACAAGAGAAAAGTGTAAGGTACTGCACATAGGCAATAAAAATGTGCATTATAAATATCATATGGGAGATACTGAAATTGAAGAAGGAATCTATGAAAAAGACCTAGGAGTTTATGTTGACTCAGAAATGTCTTCATGAAGACAATGTGGGGAAGCTATAAAAAAGGTCAACAAGATGCTTGGATATATTGTGAAAAGTGTTGAATTCAAATCAAGGGAAGTAGTGTTAAAACTTTACAATGCATTAATAAGACCTCACCTAGAATATTGTGTTCAGTTCTGGTAACCTCGTTACAAAAAGGATATTGCTGCTCTAGAAAGAGTGCAAAGAAGAGCGACCAGAATTATCCTGGGTTTAAAAGGCATGTCGTATGCAGACAGGCTCAAAGAATTGAATCTGTTCAGTCTTTAACAAAGAAGACTACGCAGTGATCTGATTCAAGCATTCAAAATTCTAAAAGGTATTGACAATGTCAACCCAGGGGACTTTTTCAACCTGAAAAAAGAAACAAGGACCAGGGGTCACAAATGGAGATTAGATAAAGGGGCATTCAGAACAGAAAATAGGAAGCACTTTTTTACGCAGAGAATTGTGAGGGTCTGGAACCAACTCCCCAGTAATGTTGTTGAAGCTGACACCCTGGGATCCTTCAAGAAGCTGCTTGATGATATTCTGGGATCAACAAGCTACTAACAACCAAACGAGCAAGATGGGCCAAATGGCCTCCTCTCGTTTGTAAACTTTCTTATGTTCTTCTATGCAAGAAACCTTTGCTTTTGTGCTACAAATTTAGGATGGAGTGAAAGAAAAAGAAAACAGAGAAATATTTAGTTAGATTATTTTATAGTTGACCAAATTAAGCTTGATAAGTACTCCTAAAATGCAATTTTCAAGTATGTTCATATTAACTATTAATCATCTTTTAAAAATCGTAAACTATAAAAGGAAGAAACCTGCAACTATGACATTTGGTGATTTAAATATCTCCAGAATAGGAAAATAATTGCAGGAATTATCAGTGCAACCACAGTGGTAATTATTCAGGTCTCTGGGTTATAATATACCGTACTTGTAAAAAAATTTGGAAACTTGAAAAAAATAACTAGTATATTGTTGTTGACTTAGGAGAAGTCTATAATCAATGAAACATTGTTGTTTTAAAGTTAACTGAAATTTGTAAGAATGTAACTCTCACCGTTATATAAGAATGGCTCACTGATACTTCAGGACTACGTGAAGCGGTGACAGATATTGGTATGTGTACTGTGTCTAAAATAGTAGATCTGTCAGTATAAATCTCATGTTAAGAAAACATGATAGATGTGGTCTGTGTTGCTGTATATTGTTTGTCATGAGGATCTGTAAGTGAATTAGACTGAATCTATTAAGGTTAGATTACAGTAATTCCATTCATGGGTGGGGGTGGGGGGTAGTGCACAAAACTCTGAATAAAAAGGATTTGTTAAATATAATTTATTTAACATATTTAACATAACGTGCGACTACCAGCATAGACATACTGTGGTGGTACTTATATCTCAAATGGTATTCTAAAATAAAAGTTACAGATTTACAAAAAAAAAAAAAAAAATCACCTCTGTGACAGACGATTACCAAGGAATGTCTCTCACTGGGCTTTAGCATGCCCCTGATTATTCACATGTGCATTTTAGTGTAAGTGGCACTCTTGCACTTCACTTTTGGCTTTACACCACTCTTCTTGCTGACAACTCTCCGTCTTTTGGCCTCTCTCTGTAAAGCAAACAATATGTGCTACACTTAAGTCCCGGGACATTTTTCTTAAACATATTCTTTTTTCCATAACATATTCATTTTCCATCTTATGCAAAGCCTGTGCTAACTTGAAAAAATAGGGGTAATTACATT
This sequence comes from Acipenser ruthenus, assembly GCF_902713425.1. NCBI lineage: Eukaryota > Metazoa > Chordata > Actinopteri > Acipenseriformes > Acipenseridae > Acipenser > Acipenser ruthenus. The sequence continues at coordinate 53,072,763 of NC_081190.1, read as the reverse complement.
AAAACAAATGCATCTGGTGGGTTTGCACCAGTTTGTACTATAAACATTTATACTTCTTAATAATGGACCAATAACATTTTGCTATGACAGAGTTAGAGGGCTACTTTCCCCCTTAGAATATTGGCAATTGCTGAGTCGTGCATTACAGTATTGCTTTGTAACAGGTTACTGTTATATCTTGCAATAACAGGTATTTTGGTAAACATATGGTACCTTTGCCACTTTGCAGAAGTTTCAACAGCCTTAGGTTTGACATTGCCTGTACACTGTTTGACACTGTGCTTAAACTCCAATAAAGCAATCCACATAAAGTCAGTCTTGCATAATTTAAGTCAAACGGCTTGATATAAGTATATCAACGTAAGAACTTATTGTTTAAATAAAAAGCAAAGAGAAGATTATAATCAGAGGCATAAACATGTCCTAATTCAATTAACTACAACAATTTTCCAAATTTCCTTAACACCAAGTCAACATATTTTAAAACGCTTTGACAAATTTAAATAGTAAATACACATACTTTTGGTAGGTTCTGCCACTGTAAACGGTTGCTTACTTAGCATTTTTTTGGTTGGTGTCTCACTACACCTAGTAGCGTTCTGAACTACCTTGCTCTGACCTACTAGAAAAAAATACATACTAAACATGAATCAACAAACTGGGGTTTCACACTGCATGTGTCAAGGGACATTTCTATTGACATCATAGCTAAGCCTAAACTAAAGTAGTCCACATAAGGTTACATAGTATAAGTTTTACTGTTTAATATTTTAAGTATTTGAGGTTGATAATTTCTGAAGATGATGTATAAATGAAAATGTATATTTAAAGAATTGCATACCAATTAATCAATAACAAACTTAATCACTCAATAACAATAACAAACAAAGTCAATAACTACAGTTTTATTATCTTTAGTGTGGATTTATGCGCAAGAAATTAAGCTGCCTTTTTAAAATAGAGAGAACATATATAAAAAAAACTGTTACAACTACTTGTGGTAGGTTATGTCAACAATTGCTTGCCTGTTGTTTTTTTTAGCTGTGGTTGGTGTCTCACTACACGTGGCTTTCTGAACTATCTTGCCTGGACCTAATAGAAAAAAACAACGTTCTGAAGTGAAACTAGCTGGGGTAGGGAGTCGTTTTAAAACCGATGTATAAAAGTATCGGATAGCTACCTTTGTTTACATTGCAGAACTCCACCAGTGTGGACCATTGCTGCAGCAATCTATCAATGCATGAGCCTAAATTCAGCCACCTTAATTGTATTTAAGGTGGCTGAGTTTAGGCTCATGCATTGATACAATTGCTGTTGCTGGTATAAAAATGAAACAACAGAATACAGTTTTTAAAAACAATGATTTAAAGATTGATCAAATTCTATTAATATGAATGGTTTCTAGCTTAAACTAAGTACGGTATAAAACTGTATATGACATGATCCGTCAATTATTATATTATACAGGATTTATTTGCTAAAAAAAACAAACATCGAATATGTTAATGCACAAACCTGGTGTTCACATGTTTCAGTATCTTCCTTGTCTCAGTATCACAAAGGTCTTGGCATCGTTTGAGCTATTTCTGGCGTTTACCACTTTTGTCTATGTGATAGTATATGTCAATGAGTTAGCTCATCGAGTCTTGCTGGCAACATTTTTGAAGCTGACTGTGCTGCTATGTGAATTAAATGGCAAGGGCAGCCCTAAATGTGGATTGTGTTGTTCTCTTTCTTTACGTAGGCAGCTACCTCTTTATGTGCATCCATCATAACAGAAGCATTATCTGCTCCAAACGCTATGCAATTTTTCCATGGTATGTTAAATGACTGCAACACAGGGTTTACAGTCTTGAAGATGTTTTCTCCTGTTGCTGATATGTCACTGCATGACGGTAAAGCAAGAAGTTCGGTCACGACTCTGCCCGTCTCTGTACTGAAATACCTTACAACAACAGGGTACAACTGTGTCTCCGTATCATTGCTGCCATCAGTTGCAAGTGCGAAAACATTTGTTATCATGACTGAGGCCAGATTGGTAGATGCTAAGGTTTCAATGATAGCAGTAGTTTTTGTTCTTGCACACCCATATCTAGATGCTATTTTGCTGTCAGGAAAGTGAGCTTTCACCAGTGGACCTACATGATCTGCAATGGCGATAGGTAAGTTGTGCCCTAAAATAAAATTGTTGAAAAGGGTCTCTGCTTTCAGAACATCTGTTTCGCTTTTTGGTCTAAAAAACAAGTCAATCGACCTATTATCTTGGGCTGCCCTTGCATTTCTTTAGTGTTTCATGGTTTTTACATGGTCATTTACTTCACCGTGTTTCAAGAGCAAATCACATCTACAATACTCGCAATAAGCATGAAACTCCGATATTTTACTTTGCTTAATAAAGGAAAACTTTCTTGTGTACTCATCCTTGAATTTTTGAGTGTTTGGTTGTGTCTTTTTGGAAGTTGCCGTCATTGTTCAGAGGTGTGCAATAATTTGTGTTCGGCTAGTTCGACTCAATGCCGTGAATCGGAGAGAGGCAGCAGCTGCAAGTACTGTACTGTATTTTGTAATCTTCAACCCAGCTCTTCTGAGTCGACGCATTGACTAAACTAAATCACATGCTCAGTAATGCCACTGGAGCACACAAGGACAACCCCTGCCCCTTCTGCATAGTAAGGGATAAGGAAAAAAAGCAAGAAAAGTATTTTTAACCTGTATTGTGATGCAACTGAAAAAATGTAGTATTAGCACCTTTGCCCGTAGCACCATAGCAGAGGGTCAAAAACCGTAGCTGCTGCGGCTAAACTCTAGCAGTTGGCACTTCTATATCTGCTGGACAAGTGTTTTATCTTTCCCTACCATTGAATGAATCATTTAGGCGGCGGCAGTATCTTGCACAAGGTAAGCTGGACAGTTTTGAGAGAGAACAGTACCCCTCATAAATACAGCCGACAGGGGTCGAAACCACGGACCAATTGAGAACAACCAATGAATGAGAACAACCAATGAGAAACACCCCACGTGGACTCGGGCACAGCCCAAAATAAACAAACTGACAGGGTGGAAGTGAGAATCACAAAAGCAGTCGCACGACTTTCAAAGGATGTGCTGCCCATGCACGCTCTCCACAAACAAAGAGTTTTCCCACACTAAGCAAGTTCCCTGCAAAAGTAACAGCGCTCCAGGCAAGAGAGAGAGCTGCCCACACTGAGAGCTTCCCATACGTGCTGCCCATGTTGCTCCCCACACTGAGAGCTTCCCATACGTGCTGCCCATGAGCTCCCCATACTAGAAGTGTGCCCCATAGAAGGAACAGCGCTCCAGGCAAGAGAGAGCGCTCTTCACACAAGGAACAGGTGTTTGAACTTTGACAATCAGTGCTGAGGGAGAAATGGAAGCTGATCTGTTCTGAAAAAAGTTACTGAAGTCATGGGAGCATAATTGCTCAAAGTCACGGAAGGCAAGGAATAACTAATGTTCTGAATAATGGCTAAAATCATCTTCTGAGGAAGGGCCCTGCCATCTGTCCTACGAGAGACTGAATCAGTAAACAGGATACTGCATTAATCGGAAAGCAGGTCTTTGTTTCCACATAGCTGCATGAAACGAACTGAAGCATAGCCATCAGCTTTTGGAAGATCCCGAGAGAACTGGATCTCTTGGCTGGCCTCCCTGCGTCCGCCACCCGTCCGCTCCAGCTCATCCAGAACTCCGCTGCCCGCCTGGTGTTCTCTCTGCCTCGCTTCTCCCACGCAACTCCACCACTCTGCTGGCTCCCGATCACCGCTCGCATCCAGTTCAAGACTCTTGTACTAGCCTACAGATGCCTTGACCAGACTGCACCCAGCTACCTCCAGACCCTCATCTCTCCCTACACCCCCACTCGACCTCTCCGCTCCGCCTGCACTAGAAGACTGGCTCTACCTCCTCTACACTCTCCTGCCTCCAAAGCCCGCTCCTTCTCCACCCTCGCCCCGCAGTGGTGGAATGACCTTCCTAAAGATGTCAGGACTGCCCAGTCCCTGACCACATTCCGGCACCTCCTCAAGACTCACCTCTTCAGACAGCACCTGTAGAACTCCTCTGTTCTTCCCCTAGGACACTTATCACCCTTCCTTAAATGCGCTTTACTTGCTCTTATCTGCCCCCTATTTTACTGCATTTAATCCTGTACTTCAGAGTACTGTAATCTGCCAAGTGTTTAATCTGTAGTATTTTTTGTATTTAATCATATCCTGATGTAACTATTACTGACACTTATCTGCTGTATTATTGAATTGTATTTTGTCACACTTGTACTTGCTTGAACAAAGTCATTGTATTTATCTTGCTCTTAATTGTATTATTACTTGTACTGTGATACTTGAATTGTATTTGCTTACGATTGTAAGTCGCCCTGGATAAGGGCGTCTGCTAAGAAATAAATAATAATAATAATAATAACTGCAATAAGAACACTTCTACAAACTATATAACTTTTCAATTGCAATGCATTATCTGAACTGAGTTATGTCTGATCAACAGAACTATTCCCAGATGGAAAACTGTCAACAACAAAGATAATGTTGCAAGACTTGGAGATCAACAAACTGATCTCCATTTAAAAATAACTATTTGTTTATTGCGAGCCTACGTAATACAATGCGTACAGCAAAGTACTGTCTTCTTTCATTGAAATTTCAGATCCTTAGAGCTGCAGTATTCATCTACAAAAAATGACTTTTTTTTAATTTAGTAGTCGCCAATTAGTTTTTTGTTAATTTTGTTAATAATTGTGTCCAATTATTTATTTTTTTAGCTCAGCTCACCGCTGCCACCCCCGCACTGACTTGTGAGGGGCAAAGGCGAACACAGGCTGTCCTCCGAAACGTGTGCCGTTAGCCGCCCACTTTTTTACAAACTGCAGACTCACCATGCAGCCACCCAGAGCTACAGCGTCGGAGGACAACGCAGCCGTGGGCAGCTTACAGGCAAGCCTGCAGCCGCCCAGCCAGACCACAGGGGTCGCTGATGCGTGGTGAGCCGAGGACACCCTGGCCGACCTAACCCTCCCTACCCCCGGGCGGCGCTCGGCCAATTGTGCGCCACCCCCTGGGAGCTCCCTTCCTCGGTCCAGACTATAGGGCGCATCCTGCACTCTACGCGAGAGCTTTTACTGGATGCGCCACTCGGGAGCCCCAGATTGACTTCTTTATATGGAAATCGATAAGTATTCAACATATCTAATATTAAATACTTCATGACTCGAGAAAGTAACTGTAGTAAATGCTATCAAGTTAGTGGACAAACTGTTCTAGGAATAGAATATAACTTCCTGTTTTAGAGTGTGTAAGAAATGTATTTTGTTTGTTGAAATGTGCAACTCAAAGGGGTTGCCTCGTAAATGCAGAGAATTTGATAATTGCATATATAATTGAATATATAATCAACTGAGGTTGATTACATATTAGTTTGGTACATCAATTCTAAACTAAATTAACATGGTAAAACTAATTTGCTAAATGAGGTACTGGAATGTTGGATTCCATTCTGAATGGTAAGTTGAATTCATTATTGTGCATATTGACATGATCGATTACAACAGGAAACGGGTATTGAAAATTCTAATGCAATGTAGACACTTTGTGTTATAAGTCATATTTAATATTAGTATATTAACCATGTATGCTGATGATGTTATGGTCATTGTAATCGTTTGACTATGCAATCAATGAACTGTATACTATTCATGCTAATCGTTTGACTATGCAATCAATGAACTGTATACTATTCATGCATATATCTAACCAATAGCCTTTCCTTTCTGTAATATTAGATTAGTTGTGCACCCCTGTTTATTCTTAAATAAACTATTGTTTTATATTTCTGACACATTGTGTGACTGTCGGTTATTGTCCAAGGGAATCCGAGTTCTACATGATCCAGAACTTAAATGGTCTGTCTCATTTCTTACATTTTGACGTTCTTAAACAGGGCGACTAGAGACAAATTTATATTTAAATAAACTGTATAGCTAATTCACTACACTCCCCTCCAGTACTCCGGTATGGGAGAGAATGAGGCACTGGCATCCACCTGTGACACACACAGTGACAACCCTGCACCAGGCAGCTCACGCAGTGGGCCCCGGCCCAGCCTCAGCAGCCCCAGCAGGGTCCCTGAAGACTTGCGGCCTCAGATCCAATGCTTCACACAACACCAGCTACAGTATTGGCGCACTTGTACCTCAGACAACTGGATGCTCGCCGTCGTACACATCGGTTACGCGCTTCAGTTCCGCGCAGGTCCTGCTCCCTTTCGAGGGATCACAATTACATCCATGAGCAACCCTCTCCAGGTCTCGGCCCTCAAGCAGGAATTAGCAACACTACTTCTCAAGCAAGCCATCCACCTTGTAGAGCCCACCTCCCAAAAGGAGGGGTTCTACTCAACCTGAGTCACCACAACAGGTTCTTATGGGAGAGAAGGACCTGAGACACCTCAAGGGGTTCTTATGGGAGAGAAGGACCTGAGACACCTCAAGGGGTTCTTGAGGGAGAGGAGGTTCCAAATGATCGCACACCATCACATTCTCTAGTTTGTCCAGCCGGGCGACTGGTTTACTACTGTGGACTTAAAGGATGCGTATTTTCACATCCTTATTCGTCCCTTGCACAGGAAATATGGTTCTCCCTCCACCGCTGCGGCGGTCCACTAGGCATCGACGTCCTAGCCCACGAGTGGTCCAGGATGCTCTTATACGCATTCCCGCCAATACCGTTGCTCACGGCCTTCCTAGAGAAGGTCTGGAGACAGAAGGCAAAGGTTCTCCTAGTGGACCCCAGATGGCCTAGGAGAATCTGGTTTTCAACCCTCTGCCAGCTACTGCAAGGCCAGCCCTGGGAGATCGTGCTACACCTGGATCTACGCCAGTCAGGTGAGAGGCACTCTCTGGCACCCACAGCCGGACAGACTCCAAGTATGGGTCAACAACTCTGTAGGGCTCTCAGACGCGGTAATTAGTAAATTGCAGAACGCTAGGGCCTCCTCCACAAGGTTGTTGTACGCCTACAAATGGAGATATTTTCAAGACTGGTGTCTGACCAAAGGTGACAACCCTATCTCTTGCCCTATAGCAATTATTTTACAATTCTCCCTCTACACTGAAAGTGTACCTGACAGCCATATCTGCATGCCATGTCCCTGTTGACTTGGTGTCCCCAGGCGCTCATTTCCTGGCGACCCATTTTCTGAAGTGTGCTCTGCGGTTACATCCTCCTAGAAAGGACATCCTCCATGAGTGGAGTCTAGACGTGGTACTGGAGGCTCTCACTAAGGCCCTGTTTGAGCATATACATTCCATTGAGTTGAAATACCTCTCTATGAAGACAGCCTTTTTGTTAACCATCACCTCCGCTAAGCCGGTCAGTGAGCTACAGGCTCTGTCAGTGCACAGTTCCTGTATGGGCATTTGGGACGACGGAAACAGGGTATTGTTACGTACAAAGGTGGTCACGGCTTTCCACTTAAGCCAGTCAGTGGAACTACAGGCTTTCCATACCCCTCCTTTTTCTCTGGTTTGGGCATTGAGATGTTATGTTGATAGAACGAAAGCTCTGTGTCAGACTGACCAGCTCTTTGTCTATCATGGTGTAAGGACCCTGGTTCAGGCCTTCTCAAAGCAGCGGTTGTCTCACTGGATTGTAGACACAGTTTCGACTGCATATACTAATGAAAGCCTACCCCCCTTTGGGCAGGTGGCTGCGCACTCTACCAGAGGGGTGGCGACATTGTGGGCCCTCTTTAGAGGAGCCTCATTGACCGATATATGTACTGCGACTAGCTGGGCTACTCCGTATACTTTCACCAAGTTCTACCGACATAATGTGGTAGATCACACTATGCCTTCATTAGGCACAAGGGTCCTTGAGGTTGCAGGCTTGCACCACTGTTTGTGGTTCGTGGTTTCAAAGACATCCCTCGTCTGCTGTCTCCGCTCATGCTCCCTCGCGACGGCTTTGGTATACTTTTCCCAAAAGTTACTGTTCAGCTGCATTAGGCACTGCGGCCCACTATTAGCACTACTTGGGAAAATTTCTAATTAAAAACATTTTATATGTTTAAACCTGTAACATTATAAATAAACCTAATCCTTTATTCATTTGAATAAATATTGTGAAAGTTGGAAATCACATAGAATATGCACTGAGTGAAAATAACATTTTCTGAAACACTTTAATTTTAGTAAATAAAATAAATTGCAAAAACTAAACAGACATTTTTTTTATCATGACTTTAAATTAGGTATCTTTGTATAATTGAACATTTTAGAAATGCAGTTATTTTTTTTGGTCATCAAACAAGAAAGAAGTGCATGTCTCTTATTATTCCCATTCATATACCTGCACAGGAATCACTTTTGAGTAAAACCAGTACAACGTGCACAAAAACACTCTAAAATCCAAATTTCTGAACACTGTAACTAAAACATCCAGCCGTTACCTCTCACGCTCAAACTGTCATGCACAAAAAAGACTGTGAATGTAAAAGAATGTGCATAATACAGAAGGAAACGAGAGCCTTGCATAAGTAAATTTTTTCGCCGCTACTCTGTACAACTAAATACAACTTACAAAATCACATTCAGTTGGCTTGCAACATCCCCCCCCAAATAAATAAATAAATAAACCAAAAGAAATTTGAATCAGCCAAACAACGTTTTATTTTTATTTTTCATTATTATTATTATTATTATTATTATTATTATTATTATTATTATTATTATTATTATTATTATTTTCCATCAAAACATATTCTAGCGTTATTTAAAGACGACTGAACGAGACACTAATCAATAAAATAACAGTATATCCAAACATTTTAATAAATCAATTACCAGTATGTAACAAGATTTATGAGTTTGATTAATAACTTGATTTAGTTAATATTGAAACATACATCAAAGTACTCAATATTTTAAATGTTAATAGCTAATTAGTCACAAAAACATATTCATCATAGGCATCAATCGAATTTTTAAATTAATGTTATCAAGTACAAAAGTTAGTATGAAAACATTTCTACATAAGAAAAAAATCATTTCAGCACCTCAAAACTGAACCCACGGTACAAATGCATTCAAACTCCTGTAGCTGCCTTTTTTGTTCTTTATACTTTGCAGAGCGATCACATGATCTTAACACTGCCCTGTTGGCAGAGCTCTCTCTCTACATCCCACCTATGGGTAGGCAATCTGTTAGCTCTGATTTGTGAATTTCTGCTTTGATTGACAGTCCACCAATACTGCCTTGCTACACTTTATTTTTCTACAGTTACAGCTGCTGCCAGCACCTGCTTTTCCCTATCAATAGAAAAAAATACATAGAATGTTATTGCTCCCGCGGCCCACCCGGGACTGTGTCGCGGCGCAGCTTTGGGCCACAGACCACAGATTGGGAACCTCTGCAGAATAAGATAAGTTGCATATATGACTCACTGGAATGTACCAACCTGGCTGCTAAGAAAAGGTGTTATTCTGTATTTATACAATGACAAGAAAAATTCCTGAGCTCTGATTGGCCAGCCTTGCACTAGACCTGTGATGTTATCCCAGCATAACATCACAGATCTAGTACCGGCAACCTCCTCACTGAAAACCTAGACAGACATAGCAATCCGCCACAGCTGTCAATAACATAGAATAAATTCCACAATTCCTGAAGTGAAACAACATTACAACTGTGGAAACCTTGCTTGGCAAAGAGCCATTAAACACAGAGCAGCCAGGAAGCCAGGCAGCACCTCTCAATGAGAAAACAATTTAAAAAAAGACATCTGGAGATCGACTGAGGGACTAGACAATATAGAATCTGACAGAAGTGAAGCATCCATGAAACGACAAACCAGCTGGGGAGTCAAAGTTTTTTTTTATGACTGGGTGAGTGACAGTAACAGAAATATAGACTTGCAAACTGTCACGATAGAACATCTTAACACAGTTCTACGACAATTGTATGCCTCTGTCAGAAATATCAGGATCATGACTGCTTGTATGGGTATGGTGAAATAGTGATATGGACAATTTGGCTGCTGGTCCCACCTGTTAAGGGGAGAAGAAGCAGCCACCGCCCTCTGAAAGAGGAACTGATCCGACGATGCCAGGTCAGCAGGGTGGACTGTGATGAAGCCACGTCCTTCCCCCTCAAAAGCTGAGGACCGAGCGGAACAAAACAAACAACAACAAAAAATGTTTTGATCGATCCAAACCCCCCAAAAAGATTTTTTTTTTTATTTAATCAAATGTAATTATTGACTAATTTCGCCACTCAGCAGTGAGGAACCCCCCCTCCCCCTCCATTGGGGGGAAACCTCTGGTGGTCCCAGCAGAGAGATGGCCCCCACTCCAGGAATACCAGCGATATTTTCAGAGAGTGACTGATATCTGATAAGGTAATGTTTACGTGGTGTAATGACAACTGCTGAGGGTTTTACTCTCCAAACCCAGGGTATCACTGGTGGTGACCACTGCCGAGGGTATCACTGACCAAGCTTGAGTAATGACCGCTGCCGAGGGTGTTACTGACCAAACTCAGGGTATCACTGGTGGTGACCACTGCCGAGGGTATCACTGACCGAACTTGGGTAATGACCGCTGCCGAGGGTGTTACTGACCAAACTCAGGGTATCACTGGTGGTGACCACTGCCGAGGGTATCACTGACCGAACTTGGGTAATGACCGCTGCCGAGGGTGTTACTGACCAAACTCAGGTGAATACCCTGCCGAGGGACTCCCCCAAAATATACACATGTATACATACAACACATACACACATATATACTGTATATACAGTACATATGCACACACACATATATATACACACACACACACACACACACGTACACAACATTTAAATTGATTATATTCACCAAAACTGCAAGAACCTTTTCATGAGTAAAGGATCTCACTCTTGGGAAGACGGAGACCCCTAGCAGCAGAAATTGGCAGTTGCTCGACTTGCGATGGTGATGGTATAAAGGACTGAACAATCAATCCCATGATTCAATGCGCATATCACTACGGCGCCATTGTTAGAGCCCATTAGAGGTGGAGGGTCTTTAGTTCAAACATGCCTGAAAAGACAGGCAGACAGAGGCACCAAAACATATAAAATATAAAAATGTAGAAAACAAAAGCCTGGCGATGCATGGGGAAGTGCAGACTGCAGAATAAAAAGCTGTCGGTATTTTGAACTAGCGGCGCATTTGTAGGACTACAACTGGGATTGCGACGGCAATGCCAGGTAAGTTTATCTGAGATTTATATAGGAATGATTGAATGCCCAATTATTCAATAATCCTAGAGAGGGAACAATCATTCAATAATCCCTCCCCCAAACGTCACGTGACCTGTGGAAGTTCTTTCTCCTCGACTCCCCTCGTTTAATTTGTTACTAATAGAGCACTATTGTCAGTTACTTACCTGAAATTCTTGCCGACTGCTGTTTGATACACCTCGCTATGTCGTATATGTCCCAGTTTTCCTCTCCGTCCAAGGGGAAAAAAAGCACATTGGATTCAGAGCTGTCCGCCATTATAAAGGCCTGTATTATTATTATTATTATTATTTATTTCTTAGCTGACGCCCTTATCCAGGGCGACTTACAATTGTTACAAGATATCACATTCTTTTTACATACAATTACCCATTTATACAGTTGGGTTTTTACTGGAGCAATCTAGGTAAAGTACCTTGCTCTAGGGTATAGCAGCAGTGTCCCCACCGGGATTTGAACCCACGACCCTCCGGTCAAGAGTCCAGAGCCCTAACCACTACTCCACACTGCTGTATGGCCCAAACCCGTTCATACTGGAAGCATTTGATTGAAAACACTGAATTCTCTGATTGAAAACACAGGACTGGAACCCGCTACTAAAATGACCGACATGCAAAAAGAGTTTTCAAACTTCACCCTGGAGTTCAAGACTTTCAAGTCGGATCTGGCTGCTATTCTCTGTCTTTGATTCTCATGACTAGTATTTCTATTCTATCCTGGAACGTGTGAGGATTAAATTCACTCACGAAATGCACAACCTGCTTAGATCTCTTGCATAGAAAGAAAATAGATGTTGCCATGATTCAGGAGCCCCATCTTAAGCAGAAAGATATTCCTAGATTAGCTAATAAATATTTTCTATGTGGCGGCTTCCTCTTCTGCTGAAAACAAAACCAGAGGAGCACTGATTGTATTTCACCGTAGTTTACAGATCACGATTCTGGGCACAGGGGGAGATGAAACGGGGAGGGTGGCATACCTGAAATCTGTTATCTCTGGTAAAAAAGTGGCTTTTGTGTCAGTATACCCCCCTACTATATTCGACGCAGGTTTCTTTATTCCGCTGACTAAACTGTTGTTGGAGTGTGGCAAAGTGGTTGCTGATTATGTACAGGTGCAGAGGTGATGCAGTGCAGGAATAAACAGACAGAGATTTGTAATCCGGTATGGAAAAATATACGTTTTATTTTCGTTATAATCCAGGTCTGGTGTCCAAATAATAAACTCTGGTTATACACAGCGATGCGTAAAACCCAGAGAACAGTAACAGGGATTGCAGCCCTAAACAATAAACACAGTATCTCTCCCACAATATACAACCACGGTCACCAGTCCTGGGTGCGTGCTGTAGTGCTCGTGGTGGGTGATACAGTTTAAAGAGTGACAAATAGTGCAGTGCTGTTCCGGGTTCAGTGCTGGCTCTTAGCGACAGCTCCGGAACGTGTTAGCTGTCTATAAACACACAAGTAACAATTATAGACAAGACAAACAAAACAAACACTCACGATACTTTTAATACACAGTGCACGGGTCCTTCCGGGTCTATTTCAAAACCAAAAGCGAAGGAAAACATTTACAATTCTCCGGCCCCTTTTATGCAATCATGCATGACCCCTTGGTAAACGATTTCAGCTGACTCTATTGCCTGCAGCTGCTACCTCGTTTACCTTCCAGGTCAATACGTTCCTGCACCGGAGTCTCGTCTTTTTCCAGGCTGACTGACTTCCCGACCCAGGGAATGAACTGTCAGGACAACCTGTCCAAAGCCTTTCCCTTTCGCTACTTAGTACCCTCACAGGTCGAGAGGGAGATTTACAACCAGAACGCATTATATTTCTGTCACATGGAGTTATCTGATTTCTCTTTAGTCCTCGGTGCAGATATGAATGCCGTCATGAATCATTCTTTAGATAGATCTACTTCACAAGAATCGAGCTCACAGCATTTAGCTTCCTCTGCATGAAGCTTACATCAGACACAGGTGTTGTAGATATTTGGCGTGTGTTTAATCCTTCTGTCAGAGAGTATTCATTCTTCTCATCGAGACACAAATTATTTTCTAGGATCGATTATATCTTTGCAACACAATCTCTTTTCTGAAGTACATAATGCAGAGATCTTGCCCATGACACTATCTGTTCACCATTCGAATTTTGTAGATTTGTGTTGTCTGATGCCTTGACTCATACTCCGAGATGGTGCTGGTCTTCCTCGGCCACAGCCAGTTCTGGTTCTGAAGCATCCGGGACGACCTCCGGCAAAGGCAGGGTCAGTTCCAGGGTAGATGTTATCGGCAGAGCCGGGGCCAGAGCAGGGGTTAGAGCCTGCTGCTTGGCCAAATACTCTAGGACTTGGGCCATTTGGTCCTTTAAGTCCGAGGTGTCCTGTGCCTGTCTCAAATGCTTGGCCCACTTAGTGCACCGTGCAGGATACTCAGAGTGGGTGCGAGACTGAGACTGAGGGAATGCTCTGCAAGGGGTTCGGAGACAGACAGGAGGGGGGAGCCGGGGCTGCCAGCGCTGCGGACAGCTCAGCCGAGCTAGCTGCGGACACTCAGGCTGTAAACTGGGTGAGTCTGCTGCGTAGAAACCATGGTTAGAACGCTGCACAATCTCGCAGAACGTCTCATCTCCCAAGGCAGAGGAGGCATACTGCATGCCCAGGCACCGGACGCAAAGGAGGTGCTTGTTCTTTGGAGGAAGCTTCCCTCTGCTGGATGTGGAACTTAGATATGCTTGTTGTTTCTAAGACCTGGAGGGCAATGAAAACACCAGAGGGCATTAGCCAGTGGAGCACTGGGGCATCAAAGCACCAAAGCAGCGAGGGCACCGAAGCTCTGAGGAACCAAGGCACTGAAGCACTGAGGTTGACTAGACACTGGAGCACTCAGGTATCAAGGGTTCAGAAGCACCGAGGACACTGAGTACAGGTAGGCTGAGGCACCAAGGTGGTGAAGCACCGAGGGAGTGAGGGCACTGAGTGCACAGAGGCTCCAAAAGTAGCCGAAGCACTGAGGAACGTCTTTGGAATTGAAGCACTGATGCACCGAAGTAACGGGGAACTGAGTGCGCTGAGGCTTCGAGGTCCCGAGGGCGGCGAAGCACCAAGGGGTGACGAGCACTGAGGGCATCTAAACTCTGGAACGGCGAGGCACCAAGGGCACTGTGTGCATCGAGGCACTGAAGCCCTGAGGGTGCCGAAGCACCGAGGGCACTGTGTGCACTGAAGCTGTGAGGCCAGAAGGGAGCCGAAGGAGCGATGGGCACTAAGGGCGTCTGGAGCGCTGAGCGCAACACCGGGGTACGAGGGGCGCCGACGCACAGAGGGTTCGAGGTCCCACAGGCGCCAAAGAACTGGGGGGCACCTAATGCCTGAGTACTGGAGTGCCTAGACGCCGAAGCACCAAGGCACGGAGCATCTAAGCACCAGGGACGCTGAAGCACAGAGGTGCAGATGCTCTGAGGACGCCGAGCAAAGAGAGTGCAAGCACCGAGGGTACTGGGGACAGACGCCTAGCCTTAACCACGCTCAGTCAACACAACCCGGGGTAGCACATAGCATACGCCTGGGTGGATACACAGGCTTGAGTGGCTGCGGTAGGCAATCAGGAGAGCAGTACAGGGAAGTGCATGGTGCTGCACTAGGGTGCAGCGCGGGCGATAGCCTGGCCTGGACTGTGTGCAATCACACAAACAGTGCAGCACGTAGTGTACATCGGAGTGGAGCACAGGAGCTGTGGTAGGCTACATTGGAGTGGAGCAAGGAGCTGTGGTAGGCTATGTTAGATAGGAAAGAAAGAATGCACTGCTTATGTTGTTTTTTTTTTAACTGCAAAGGCAGTAGAAGAAAAAAACACATTTCTAAAATCCTTATTTCGTGCAGTTTCATATACTTATGCCAGGGTATCTCATAATTTTCCCTTTCCGGTCCAATGTCGGACCCTGTCCGACATCATCAAAAAGACGCAAAAAACAGGTCTCTAGTCGTTTTTACTCCGGAAAAACCCGAGAAAACCATTGAATGGCCGAGTGAGACTGATAGGAACCGAGAGAAGCCGAAAAAAAGGGCGTATCTCATGAATACTGATAGACTTGACACCACATAGATAACACGGACATAAACAAAAAAGATCAAGAGATGATTTATCGGTATGTACTATTATTAAGAGGCATTTGAAAAATATATCTAACAATGGGTGGGGCGGGGCTGGAGATGCAGTACTGAGTGTCCTGTTGATATGCAGTGCCATTTAAACCTGTTTTACTGTGAAAAAAAAATACTTTTAAAATAAACTGCGCGTGTGAAAATAAATTGGACCTGACGCGCCTGACACGCGCTGAATAAATGGACCGCTAAGGGTTAAATTGGGATGGGTGCTATGGACCGTGGGCTGCATATTTCAAAGTGGAAAGGTCAAAGTGACCTGGTGTCTGTCTAGAACATGTAAACCCACCAAAACCAATGCAAATATTTCCACATAGGCACAGACACATCCAGCAGCTTAAAAGTTTCTACATTTTCCTTCAAACATTTGCATTATAGTGACTAAATGTGATGCAGGTATAATACATTTAATGAAAAAGCAACTTTTCTTTTACAATAATAGATGTATCTTGTGGTCACGTGACCAAATAAACCACACAAATTTGGCACCAATAGAAACTTCTGACAAAAAAAAACAACTTATGGTTTGCCAGGGGTATCTGAAAAGGAAAGTAGAGTAATTTTGATGTAAAACAGAAGAATCACAAAATCACAAAATGCCTCAAGCACAGGGAATTACCAGGGCCTTAGCACAAAAGTGGTTAATGACCCAGAATAATGATTTGTGATTGAGTATGTTTAAAAGCAACATTGCAACATTACCTTTTTACAAAATGCAGCAAAGCCAAGTAATACCATTTTTGTAAAAAATGCTTCTACTATACTTTATTAGTGATAAAATATACTTACATGTATGGATTACCAAAGCAAGCCTGTGTGGGTGTACTTCCGATTGACTAATAGATTAGTTTCCTCACCCTTACCCCAACAAGAAAATATATGACTTCATAGCTTTCATCAACTTTCTTTAGGAGGCAGAGCATTCCTTAAAACCATCAGGCCAGGGCTTGCAAGGTGGTTTCCCACATTAATAAAATTGTAAAACAACCTCTGTTAACATACTTACATCACTAAATTATACAACCTTTGTCTAGATATTTTACACCTATACACATGAAACTGTATGAGGCAAGTACTGTGGCATTTCTACACAGTAGTGCAATACATTGACAAATACCACAAAAGTATTTACTACTTGGAGTCAGTTTCAATCGTCCCATTGTAAATAGTTGTTTAATTTACTGATTACTGTATTTAACCCTTTCAATAGCAGCATCCATCATAAGACATGTTTTCTCTTTTTCATAATTTGGAAAGGGTTAATAATGCAGGTCATGCAGCTCCATAAAAATACAAAACATGTGTGCGTGTGTGTGTTTTCAATTGTAGTTTTAAAAAAGTGTTCACAAAAATACAAACAAAAACACTGTTCAAAACAAAGCTATGAAATAAACTCTGTTCTAGGTTGGCTGTGTGCTACTTACCATGAAAAGGGAGGTCTTGTACCAGGAACACTACTCTAACCAATTTAGTTCCTTTACCTGTCTCCTGGTGTAAAAGACTCAATAGTCTCTCAGTTTTACAAAACTTACTGAAGAATAAAGGAGATGGCTTTGAGTTGCACTTTTATACAGTTGGCCAGCTCCAAATTGGGAATCAATTCATTACCGGTAATTAATTATCACTGGCCACACTGCTCATATGTTTTCGCAGAAATTGGTTCTTAACCTCATCCCTGCCAAATTTCACAACACATATTCAAAATATATCACACATTATTTACACAAAAACACAAAAACCCTGTGATAGGAAGCAGTCCCTGCCACAAAGACAGATAGCAAAATATTGAGGAAGCAACATATAGTATATTTTACATACAGATAGACACCGGACACCCACATGCACTGTTAGATGTTTGATTTTCACAACTAAACTTTTATTAGCTCAGCGACAGTGTTAAGATCTGCAACTATTCAGATCAAATGAATAAATCCATGTGTATGTTTACAACATTATTGATAAAAGACTGTCTCACTAACATTATTCATCTCTATGCGTTTATATTAGATTTATTCTTTTGTTTTTCATTGCTTGAGGATTAAGCACTGCATCTTTTGCCAGTGGGTTTGTGTCATGACCTAGTTAACCTTCACATCTGCAATGTCAATATCCAAAGAAAATGCACAGTCCGGAGGCTGGAATGAATTTTCCACTTGTTTATTCTTGATGTAGTAATTACTACAAAGCTATGGATGTTTGAGCTTACTTACTGAATAATAGATTTCACCTGGAAACTCCGCCAAAGGAACCAAAACAAGCTGGCACAGAAGCAAAGGAACGTAGACACATTATTTGGTGCAGCAACATTACCGGACTAGGCTAAATATTTGATTGGATTTCAATACATTTACTTAATGTATTACCTCAGCAAGCACCAAATACCAATTTAGTATTCACGGCCTAGCAATATTTGAGAAGCTGTATCCCTCAAAAAAAATACTGTATTCCTTTGAATTTAAGACACACTTTAACAATTTTTTGCTTCTCAAAAATAGTGATGCGTGTATAAAAATCGCCAACAAAAGACGTGACTACCCAAGTACACAAGCAGCAACGTGACTGACTGCCAAGAAAAGACAAATCAAAACGTTACTGCCCGATCTCGTATCATCCATGACATACAGGCAGCCATTTTCAAAGAAGCATCATTATCTTCCTGAGGAATTCAAAGAGAAGCTTTTACAATTACAGCATTTCTAACAAACAGTACCAGCCTGGATAGATCGGAAATGCTGATCATTTTTTTCAATATGCCAAGCAATACCACAGTTCACAAATAGGGAGAAAAACAAGTGTGAGTAAATGGAAATGAGAAGCAGCACATAACTGTAATACTCTGGACCATAACGGTAATAATGGACCAATATGAGATTGAGTTTTACAGGTTAAATGATGCAGACAGAAATGTGGCAATGTGTGCACTGGTCTGTGTAAGGAGCTGGCCACAAGCCTATCAAGATTTATTAAGCAAAGCTCTCAATATTTATCAGAAAAAAAAAAAAAAATCCAGTTTTTATTATTATTTATTTCTTAGCAGACGCCTTTATCTAGGGCGACCTACAACGGTACAAGATATCACATTATTTTTACATACAATTACCAATTTATACAGTTGGGTTTTTACTGGAGCAATCTAGGTAAAGTACCTTGCTCAAGGGTACAGCAGCAGTGTCCCCCACCTGGGATTGAACCCACGACCCTCCGGTCAAGAGTTCAGAGCCCAAACCACTACTCCACACTGCTGCTTTAATCTGTAGTAATGAGGAATAGCATTTGAATAGGATAACGTTTGACAGGAATCCTAAAAACATAACTAAAGCCCCTTTCACACTGGCACTCCTACCCAGGTCCGGACCCGGGTTCCGACTACCTGTGTCCCAATCCCACGTAGTGTGAAACCACGTACTTGGGTCAACACGCTTTGACTCGGGTTGAGCGAGACAAAATGCATGACGGACGTTCTTAAGCCGACAAAATAACAAACGGCCACAAGGGACGTTTTTGTTTATTCTGTTTAGCCATATTTCTGTTACTTGAGACATACCATGAGCTAGATTGCAGCAGGGATGAATAAACATTTGCTCTAATCAACATTTGGGCAGACAGTTCAATCCAGAGAAGCTTGCTGCTTCCAGGGCATTGTTTATTTGCGTCTGTCACCCAGGTCAATCCTGCTTTATCAAAAGCAGTGTGAAATCACGTAGCTGACCCGCATGACTCTGGGTCCTGACCCGGGTAGAGCGTGCCAGTGTGAAAGGAGCTTAAGAGAACTTGCTGACCTCATCACTAGTGAAATCTGTGTTTTAGTATTGGATGACTACTGTCACTACAAATGTTTCCTATGCTGATCAATACTACAATGTAGGATAAAGGAATGCTACAGGAAAAGCCAAAACAAAAAAAGGTTATAATGAATGATTCATAATGCCTATATGCACTTTACATGTATTTTGTTCAATCTCAAAAGACAATTGTACATGGCTGTCCCTTAAAAAAAGACAATGAGCAACATCTCATGCACTGTTGTAGTTTTATGTGGCATAGGAATATACAGTTGAAGTCAAAAGTTTACATACCCCAATGGAAATGTATAATTTCTAGAAATTTCTCAAAAACAAATAATTATAGGAAAAATCTTTTGTAGCAAAAGTTTTGCTTTTGTGGATGAAGAAAAAGTTACAAGAAATAGATGTCTACAATTATTTATTTCAGCAATTTTTTTGCAAAAAATGCTAATTCACGGGGTGTCTGCTGGGCTGTAAGGATAGCAGAGGAAGCAGAAACGAGCTGTTAGTAAGACAGTATCGAGCGGAGGACGCTCGGCCAAGGATAGAGTGACGAAATTAGGTGCGGGCTTAGTGGCGCCCTGGCTTGAAATTAGGATAGAAAACAGATCCCGACCGATGAGCTCTCCTATTGCAGAGAAAGAGCGTGGTCAAAGGTCACATTCCTGAGCATCTGAAAACATATAAAAGGGCTCTGCTCAGCAGAGGCACCTCTCAGGGCGATACGAAAAGTCCAACAGCTTAGGACTGAAAGGAGCGATAGTAAACGGTTCCCTGACTGGTCTGGTGCTGCCGTCACGAGAGGTGAGGCACAGGCCTCCATATCCGGGAACGGGAAGGCATCCCGCAGGGAACCTGCAACAGATGGGTTAGTCTGGGACTTGGGCACTGTTAGCGTAAAGCGGGCCATGTCCCAAGCGAAGGAAGGACAGCGCCTCACGTGGTGAGGTAGAATAGGCGCATGAGCTGCAAAAGGATAGCGTGGCCGGGGGTCCCCTCTGACTCACTGGGTGAGAACCCCCCTAGTGCGAGGACGAGGTAGTGTGGCTGACCTGAGGTCAGGGAAAATACATAACTTTCGCAGTGAAAGAGGACAGCAGGCAGCAGTGTGGAGTAATGGTTAGGACTCTGGACTCTTGACCGTAGGGTCGTGGGTTCAATCCCTGATTGGGGACACTGCTGCTGTACCCTTGAGCAAGGTACTTTACCTAGATTGCTCCAGTAAAAACCCAACTGTATAAATGGGCAATTGTATGTAAAAATAACGTGTAAAAAATAATGTGGATAAGGGTGTCTGCTAAGAAATTAATAAGGACCCGCTAAAATGTAATGTGTTATACTGCCATCTAGAGGTTATGATTAGAATAAACAGTTGACTTTAGAAAGTGATGCAGTGTAGAATATTTGATTATTATGATTAATAGCCCTCACGATTGGAATGTTTATCCTTAATGCTCCGATGCTGTATCGTGATTGTATTTTGACAGAGGGAGGTAGAATGGGCTGTGGATGCGCAGAGTCCGCAGGCGTTGGCTCACAAACCGCTAAAAATGTGGTTAAAAAGGACTGAATCAGGGGAAGACCGATCGACAAAATGGTTATCTGCTGCTGAGATGGCGGCGGCTTTAGCGGATAATGCTTTATAGTACTCATGGAATATAGTACCCCTGAATCTAACAGAGCTTGAAAATGTAGAATAAATATTGATTTGGTGTGGAACTTAATGTCGCACGACTTGACATTGCTATCTTTACCGTCGATTATTTATTTGGTAAAATACCTGAATGTTATGTTTAAACTATGTTTCCCGTTGGCGGAAACGGATATCTTCTATTGTTTGCTTTCAAATGTTTGGTGAGAGTGTGGTGCCTAATGGTAGCGGCTGAATGAGAACCGGATGCAATTACTGATGCTAAATTATACTCGGGCTATGCTTGATGATTCCTTGCAGTGTGAGATGGACTGTTGAGATAGACAGCAAGATAGGGGAAAAACTGCCAATAAAACGATAGTGATACTGGGTCCCACTGATGTATGATTTAATTGTGCCTGGAGCCAGATGGAGAGAGTCTCTTCCGTGTGCGATGAAAGCAAGGATCCAGTCTTGATTGAATGGATAGGAAGAATCCAGTTTTGAGCAGAGAAGACTGATAGCAGTTACAGCCTGTGGTGCAAGACAACCTTGAAACCTTGGAACGCCTGCAATGGGACTGGAGCTGCTGCTGCGATGAGTGTGCGGAATCTGGCGATTCATGAAACCCCTGAATCCTAGAAATGAGGCGTCTGTGAAAAGGGATGAGTCATGGGGGGCTGAGATGTAGTCTTTGTAGAATAGTGAAAGCCCGTTCCAGTTTTGAATTAATAATGCACACATTTTGATGTCCTTCCTGGATTGCGTGGATATGCTTTTTTGAGCTTCCTGGCTTGATGCTGTAGAAAAGGAGCAAGGCGATGTGAAATTAAGGTTCTACCCTGGGGGATGATGTGAATTGCGTAATTGAAATGGCCCAGTAAGGATAGTAGTTCAGTTCAGGATAGTAGTTCTTTTTTTTGTGGGTTGTAATAGTAGAGGGAGTCTGAAAGAAAAAATGACACCAAAGTTTGGTGCTTCTTTCATTTGTTTGGTGTGCAAGGTAATCAAATATGCAATCTTCAGGTGTGAAAAAGTTATTGCCCCCCCTAGTTAACTCAACCCAATTAAAGGGATAATTAGGGTCAGCTGTTTGAGTACTTTGGTTAACAACCAGGCCTGCCCTGCCCAATATAAATCTGACTAACTTTGGCCCTTACAATCAGCGTGAAGTTGTCAGCACATAGGTTCTAGAGGCACATCATGCCACGAACAAAAGAAATTCCTGAAGACCTCCGGAAAAAAGTTGTTGATGCCTATCAGTCTGGAAAGGGTTACAAAGCCATTTCTAAGGCTCTGGGGCTCCACCGAACCACTGTCAGAGCCGTATTGTCCAAATGGAGAAAGTTTGGGACAGTAGTGAATCTTCCCAGGAGTGGCCGTCCTACCAAAATCTCTCCAAGAGCAAGGTGTAAACTCGTCCAGGAAGTCACAAAGAACCCTAGAACAACATCCAGGGATCTGCAGGCCTCTCTCGCCTCGGCTAAGGACAGTGTTCATGACTCCACCATCAGAAAGACACTGGGCAAAAATGGGATTCATGGCAGAGTAGCAAGGCAGAAACCATTGCTCACTAAGAAGAACATGAATGCTTGTCTTGTTTGCTAAAAAGCACCTGGATGATCATCAAGAGTTCTGGAACAATGTTCTTTGGACAGATGAGTCAGAAGTGGAACTTTTTGGCCAACATGGGCCCAGTTATGTCTGGCGAAAACCAAACACTGCATTCCACAGTAAGAACCTTATACCAACGGTCAAGCATGGTGGTGGTAGTGTCATGGTCTGGGGATGCTTTGCTGCATCAGGACCTGGACGCCTTGCCATCATTGAAGGAACCATGAATTCTGCTCTGTATCAGAGAATTCTACAGGAGAATGTCAGGCCAACCATCCGTGAACTGAAGCGCAGCTGGGTCATGCAGCAAGACAATGATCCAAAACACACAAGCAAGTCTACATCAGAATGGTTGAAGAACAAGAAATTTAAAGTTTTGGAATGGCCAAGTCAAAGTCCAGACCTAAACCCCATTGAGATGTTGTGGCAGGACCTGAAATGAGCAGTTCATGCTCGAAAACCCACAAATGTCACTGAGTTGAAGCAGTTCTGCATGGAGGAGTGGGCCAAAATTCCTCCACGGCGCTGTGAGAGACTAATCAATAACTACAGGAAGAGTTTGGTTGCAGTTATTGCTGCTAAAGGTGGCGTAACCAGTTATTGAGTCTAAGGGGGTGATTACTTTTTCACACGGGGGCATTGGGTGTTGCATAACTTTCTTTAATAAATGGGGCAGCAGTGTGGAGTAGTGGTTAGGGCTCTGGACTCTTGACCAGAGGGTTGTGGGTTCAATCCCCAGTGGGGGACACTGCTGTTGTACCCTTGAGCAAGGTACTTTACCTAGATTGCTCCAGTAATAACCCAACTGTATAAATGGGTAATTGTATGTAAAAATAATGTGATATCTGTAAAATGTGAAATAATGTATAATGTGATATGTTGTAACAATTGTAAGTCGCCCTGGATAAGGGCGTCTGCTAAGAAATAAATAATAATAATAATAATAAGTACATCAACGTAAGAACTTATTGTTTAAATAAAAAGCAAAGAGAAGATTATAATCAGAGGCATAAACATGTCCTAATTCAATTAACTACAACAATTTTCCAAATTTCCTTAACACCAAGTCAACATATTTTAAAACGCTTTGACAAATTTAAATAGTAAATACACATACTTTTGGTAGGTTCTGCCACTGTAAACGGTTGCTTACTTAGCATTCTGAACTACCTTGCTCTGACCTACCAGAAAAAAATACATACTAAACATGAATCAACAAACTGGGGTTTCACACTGCATTAAACTCCAATAAAGCAATCCACATAAAGTCAGTCTTGCATAATTTAAGTCAAACGGCTTGATATAGGGCAGCAGTGTGGAGTAGTGGTTAGGGCTCTGGACTCTTGACCGGAGGGTCGTGGGTTCAATCCCCGGTGGGGAACACTGCTGCTGTACCTTTGAGCAAGGTACTTTACCTAGATTGCTCCAGTAAAAAAACCCAACTGTATAAATGGGTAATTATATGTAAAAATAATGAGATATCTTATAACAATTGTAAGTCGGCCTGGATAAGGGTGTCTGCTAAGAAATAAATAATAATAAATAAATGAAATATGTATCAAATGTTTGTGTTATTTGTTCACTGAGGGTCCCTTTTATCTAATATTAGGTTTTGGTTGAAGATCTGATAACATTCAGTGTCAAAAATATGCAAAAAAGCAGAAAGGGGGCAAATACTTATTCACGGCACTGTATATATATATGGAACATTGAGGTAGCTGATGCCAGATTGTAAGTGGGAACGTCAACTGTGGGGAGCGGAAGCGTTAAACCGTGATGACCGTCATGATTGGAGTCATGAATACTGGTTTCAATAGAGATTGTTGCAGTGTAGGAAGCAACATGTTTGTCCATATCGTAGAGCCATGTATTAATTGAAGCAATTGAGATGGAGAAGGGGTGATGAGGAGCTTCATGTCCTCGAAAATGTTGTTTACAGTGCCTTGCAAAAGTATTCGGCCCCCTTGAACTTTGCGACCTTTTGCCACATTTCAGGCTTCAAACATAAAGATATGAAACTGTAATTTTTTGTGAAGAATCAACAACAAGTGGGACACAATCATGAAGTGGAACGAAATTTATTGGATATTTCAAACTTTTTTAACAAATAAAAAACGGAAAAATTGGGCGTGCAAAATTATTCAGCCCCCTTAAGTTAATACTTTGTAGCGCCACCTTTTGCTGCGATTACAGCTGTAAGTCGCTTGGGGTATGTCTCTATCAGTTTTGCACATCAGTTTTGCACATTTTGCCCATTCCTCCTTGCAAAACAGCTCAAGCTCAGTGAGGTTGGATGGAGAGCATTTGTGAACAGCAGTTTTCAGTTCTTTCCACAGATTCTCGATTGGATTCAGGTCTGGACTTTGACTTGGCCATTCTAACACCTGGATATGTTTATTTGTGAACCATTCCATTGTAGATTTTGCTTTATGTTTTGGATCATTGTCTTGTTGGAAGACAAATCTCCGTCCCAGTCTCAGGTCTTTTGCAGACTCCATCAGGTTTTCTTCCAGAATGGTCCTGTATTTGGCTCCATCCATCTTCCCATCAATTTTAACCATCTTCCCTGTCCCTGCTGAAGAAAAGCAGGCCCAAACCATGATGCTGCCACCACCATGTTTGACAGTGGGGATGGTGTGTTCAGGGTGATGAGCTGTGTTGCTTTTACGCCAAACATAACGTTTTGCATTGTTGCCAAAAAGTTCGATTTTGGTTTCATCTGACCAGAGCACCTTCTTCCACATGTTTGGTGTGTCTCCCAGGTGGCTTGTGGCAAACTGTAAACGACACTTTTTATGGATATCTTTAAGAAATGGCTTTCTTCTTGCCACTCTTCCATAAAGGCCAGATTTGTGCAGTATACGACTGATTGTTGTCCTATGGACAGAGTCTCCCACCTCAGCTGTAGATCTCTGCAGTTCATCCAGAGTGATCATGGGCCTCTTGGCTGCATCTCTGATCAGTCTTCTCCTTGTATGACCTGAAAGTTTAGAGGGACGGCCAGGTCTTGGTAGATTTGCTGTGGTCTGATACTCCTTCCATTTCAATATTATCGCTTGCACAGTGCTCCTTGGGATGTTTAAAGCTTGGGAAATCTTTTTGTATCCAAATCCGGCTTTAAACTTCTCCACAACAGTATCTCGGACCTGCCTGGTGTGTTCCTTGTTCTTCATGATGCTCTCTGTGCTTTAAACGGACCTCTGAGACTATCACAGTGCAGGTGCATTTATACAGAGACTTGATTACACACAGGTGGATTCTATTTATCATCATTAGTCATTTAGGTCAACATTGGATCATTCAGAGATCCTCACTGAACTTCTGGAGAGAGTTTGCTGCACTGAAAGTAAAGGGGCTGAATAATTTTGCACGCCCAATTTTTCAGTTTTTTATTTGTTAAAAAAGTTTGAAATATCCAATAAATTTCGTTCCACTTCATGATTGTGTCCCACTTGTTGTTGATTCTTCACAAAAAATTACAGTTTCATATCTTTATGTTTGAAGCCTGAAATGTGGCAAAAGGTCGCAAAGTTCAAGGGGGCCGAATACTTTCGCAAGGCACTGTATGTAGCTGAAGGGTGGGATTTGCTTTCGGCTGCGTCTCCTGGTTGCTGTCGGCGTCCGTGACTGGAGAGGAGGGCGGTGCTGCCGTCTGTCCTGAAGCTCTGGGCGAGCGAGTTTGCGGAATTGCGCTTGAGATACAGACAGCATGGTGTAGCGGATATAAAAGGTCCAGCCAGAATGTTGATGTTGTCGTGCTGGGTTTAAAAAAAAAAATAAAAAATAGACGAGAGGCCAATCCTTGTAAAATAGCTGCCTTGGAGGCTGAGCCTGCTGACGGGGGCATTTTGATCTCCATAATGCCAGGGCAGTGGGTCTGGTTGCTGGGAGAAGTCTGCATTAGAAGTAGATGGTACTAAGTTTCCAACAGAGAAATGAATGAGATATAGTTGAGGAGAATCCTGCAGGGAGGTTTCCTGAACTGAATTGGTTGGTTCATGCTGAAAATTAAGTTTTCAATTTTGGGCAGAGAACGGGTCGCAGTGTATGCAAGAAAGCAAAATATTAGACAGAGAAGGAGTGTGCAATTGGGGTTTAAATAGGAGGTTAATGATGATAAAAATTAATTAAGCTGCCCAGCTACCACCTCCGGAATTTCACCCTAAGGCTAACATTTCAAAAGTATTCATACCCTTTGATGCTATGATAGTTTTATCTAGAAGGTGCTAGAAATTTCTATATGTTAATGCAGAACCTAATTCTAGAAAAGTCTAGAAAATGCTGAATTGTAGGTGAACATTCTTAGAGAGAATAAAAGGGTTAGGCATAGGATGATTGCTGTCATTACCAATAAGTCAATATGGGAAAAAGTAAAGAGCTCTCTGAAGACTGTGGCAAAGTGGTAATGACGTGCAGGTGAGTGCAGTGCAGAAGAATCACACAGACAACGTTGGTACAGGTGCAAGGGTGTTTATTTAATTTAATAAATGTCCAGAGCCTTAAGGCAAAACCTGCAAATAATAATAGTGCTGGAAGTGATACAGCGGCGTGTATCACTTCTATTTGTAAATCCTACGGGTTTGACCCGCAACCCCAAAGTCCCGTCCAGACACCCACACTAAACACAAACACAAAGACAGTGCGTGATTAAAGTGCTAAAGGTGCAAACAAAAGACAGTTCCTGTAGTGCAAAGGTGCGTGGTGAAGTCCGGGTTTTTCGCTGGCCGGCGGCTGCAGCTCCGGATCGTGCTCAGTAATCTTTGTGAGAAACGACACACAAGACAAACAGTGTAAATACACAGACAAGCAATCACTCACGGTTTTTAGCACAAACAAGACGGGCTCCTTCTAGGTTATTTGGTTTAACCATCTGCAAAGGAACAGATCACTCAAGCCATGCCCCCTATTTATACCCTCGCCCATGACCCCGAGGTTAACGAGCGCATCCGCTCCTCCAGTCCTCGGCTGCCACGCCGCTTACCGTCTGGGTCACTGAGCTCGGGTGCCATGGCTCCGCCCCCTTCCGAACTGACCGACTTCCATCTACCCTACGGAATAAATTGTCGTGCCATTTCATTAAGGGTACTCTGTTCCTCGTATACCGTGCTCTCACAGATCGAGAGGGAGATCTAACACTAAGACTCATTCGATCTCTGTCACAAGACCTTAGGCAGAAAATTATTTATTATCATAAAGCTGGAAGATACAAGAAGAGTTCCAAGCATTTGAGTATCCCAATTTCAACTATTGTTTCTATTATCAAGTAGACTCATGGTACTGTCACAATGCACCATCGGTCTGGAAGAAAGTTCTTTCACCAAGAACAAGTAGAAGAATTGTGAGGAAGGTTAATAACAATCCGAGATTGACTGCCAAAGATATTCAAAGTGAATTGTCTGCAAGTGGGACTGGGGTTTCCATTTTAACCATAGGTCGAGTATTGCATGGTAAAGGTCTCAATGGTCGCAGGCTAAGGACAATCACTTAAAGTTTACAAAACGGCATTTGAATGATGGATATGAGTTCTGTTCAAAGGTTTTGTGGAGTGATGAAACAAAAATCAAGCTATTTTGTTACGCTGATAGTCGTTACTTTTGGAGAAAATCTGGTGAGGCATACAAAGAAAAGAACACCATACCTACTGTCAAGCATGGAGGTGGTAATATCCTTCTATTGGGCTGTTTTTCCTCTAATGGCACAGGAAATTTAATTCCAATAGATGGTAAAATGAATAGAATACCAAAAGACATTGGCCAATCATCCGAAACCCTCTGCTACAAAACTTGGTTTAAAGCGAAACTGGACATTCCAGCACAACAACGATCCAAAGCACAAATCAAAATCTACTTCAGAATGGTTAAAGAAGAATAAAATCAAGGTTCTGGTATGGCCTAGTCAAAGTCCCGATCTAAATCCGATTGAGCTAAATCTAAATCTTTGGTATGAGCTGAAGAAGGCTGTTACAAAGGAGATTTCCTTGGAATTTTAATAAACTGGAACAATTTTGCATTGAAGCATGGTCAAAAATCACTGAAGAATCTTGCCAAAAAGCTAATTGACAAATATCCTAATCGTTTAAAAGAGGTTATTATTGCTAAAGGTGCCTCAACTAGCTATTAATTTCATTTTCCTTGCCAGGGTAGGAATACTTTTGAATTTGCATATTTGGAGTTTTGCAAAAAAAATTGCTGAAATAGATAATAGTAGACATCTATTTCTTTTAACTTTTTTCCTCATCCACAAAAGCAAAATTTTTGCTACAAAAGATTTATCCTATAATTATTTGTTTTTGAGAAATTTCTATAAATTACACATTTCTATTGGGGTATGTAAACTTCTGACTATAACTAATGTTGCAATGTTCTTGCAACATGCTGGAAAACTGTAACAGGGATGGTATACAGAAGACCGCCAACAGCATTGCATTTTTGTAGTCCTAATTTCCATTTCTGTAAAATGATTTGGAAAAAGATGGTATTTGTCTGTATACCTTGAGAAAAACAGTTACCTTTGGGATATCATTTATAAACTGTCACTACAATTTTTGCCACTAATTGGCGTAATTTCCCCGATATAGACGAGACTGGACCAGGAAATACACGGTGAGTGGATTTTTTATTTACAATTGTCAGTTAATAGTCCCTAGTCCTGTACGGACATTAACTAACTCACTTCTTTATCCCTCTCTATTCTAGAGCTTTAAACATACGATTCCCAGTTTCGTCTCAGCGTTCTTCCACCAGCTGGGAATGATCACCTCTCTTGATCCTGTGACTGGGTAGCACAGGTTGATTGGGGAACTGTCGACCCCTTCAGGAACAGTAGGGCACAGGTAAATTGTGGAAATGGCTCCCCCTCCAGGAACAGTAAAGCATAGGTAAGTTGGAGAAATGGCTTCCCCTCCAGGAACAGTGAAGGATGGCCCTGTTGCGCTTTGACAACCACCTCAGCACAGTCCGGTATCGTTTGATACAAAGATTCCTTCTTCCCAAGTGTTCGGTTGTAAACAACAATAAAATATTATAACACCCAAGGGTCTCCTTTTCCCAAGTGTCCTTTGTAAACAATAATAAATGGTTATACCACAGAATGGTCTCCTTTCTTGGTTGACTATCTCCAAACCGGGAGTATACTGTCATTACATGTTACATCTAGCAGTGATTATACCCACCCACTGCATAACGATAAAGCAGCACAGTTCTTACACAAACTTTTACATATAAACACACAATGATCAGTCCCACTCGGGCCACGTGTTGCTCAAACTACTCACTCTAACACTGCTTCTCTCCAACACCGGTAATCATTTCACAGGCTTCAACAGCAGCGAGTCTCCCAGCAGTCAGGGCTGTCTCCCCACGGCAACACCCCTGGCTCTTCTGTGCACTTCCTTATATACTCCCTGGCCCCACCCCTTTTGCAATTGCGGGGCTGGGCTTTCTGGTGCCTGTAGTTTTAACACTGCCTGATTTCCTTAAAGGAAATCAGGCACATTATAATACAGGTGTGTTTCCTTGTTTGTCAGTGGCTAGAAATATTGCAAGTTAAAAACTTTCTAACAAAATACAAAACTTGAAATGCATAAAAAAAAAAAAAAAAAAAAAAAAATTAAACTTCTTTGAGATACAACTAAATCGCAATAAAACCCCATAGTCCCCATTGAGAATTATCAGGTACAGATCAGGTATTATTGCATGATTATACCCATTACCATTAGCGGCTGTCAAACATCCTTTATGATGCCAACATTAAAGCTGAATAAACACATGACTGCAATGAACAATGTGCAGTATCTTAAGAGATACTCTATGGCTTATGATTAAGGGAGATATGGGCTTGTTTGCCTAGAAACCAAATAAACACACCTTTCCAATTCTGTTGGCTCTGCTTATAAATGTTTACCATAGTAAAAACATAACAAAATTAAATAAAGCAGTTTAAGCATGATAAAGCATAAATAAGCATGGTAACGCCCATAGAGGTATGGTAAAGCATATTAAAAAAGGCAAATAATAGACATGGTAAACTATAATAAATGCATAGTAGATGCAAGGGAAAAGCATAGGGAAACTACAAAATCACCACACAAGGACCTTAATTTTCCAACTTTCCATTATTAATTTGTGTAGAAAATGGTCATTCCTTTAAGTTAAATATCCTAGTTCCAGGAGCATACAATGTGAAAATAAACATTATTAAGAGTGAAAGGAAAATATCAAACAGATGTAATTGCAGAAAGTGTTATTTTAGAATATTTGTTTTCACCTTACACAATTAAATAAGTCATTACAGCACAGTGGAATATTGGGACCCTTGTCACAAAAACACCTGATTTCTGAAATGCCAGAAACCAAAGACAAGTGGCAAAACAACACAAAATGGACAGTTATATTTACATTACAGTAAAAATATGAACAATCACAACAGAATTATGAACAATTCAGAAGGAATTCAAACAGCATACACAGTCCTTAATAATCATGCTACTTTGATGGGTCAAGTAGTAGCAATAATTCTTTGAACATGGATGTAGATAATATGAGAGGATTACAATTTACACTGATAATTATTTTGTGAAAACATAATATTAAAAAAATGCTACAAATTCTGCAAATTCGTTGGAAAAGGGTTCAAATAGCTTATAAATTGTGATTCTGGAATTCTTTGTTGACTGAGGCAGTACTGATAAAAAAAATAGTGTACACCACAACCGGTAGATTGTGTCAACTATCTAAAAATAAATAATAGTTCCAAAATAGTATTTTACTATTTCCCATACATTACTGGCAACCTATTTTCTATTTGTATTTTAAATCGATTTGTGGACCACTATGTTCTATTTTCTATTAAACTAGTTTCCCTAATTAAAACTTGAACTGAAAGAGAAAATACAAAAGGTAAACACTGATGATTCATCAGATATTCTTCAGGAGATACCTGAAAGCAAATAAACTGGAAAGTCAATGTGAAACACTGAAGAGAAAATACCAAGCAGAACCTGAGAGCAACGGTTGACTTGAACAAAATAGGAAGACCACTGTGAACAGTCAGTGGCACTATCACAGGGATATAAAAGTAACAAGATAGCACCAAAACAACTGTAACTTCTTGTGGACCACACAGGCCTACCATCAGCCCTAATCACTGTAGATTTTCAAGGAGAGGGTGGGGTTGAAGATACTGCCTGATCCAACATTCATAAAACAAGTTAGCAGTTGCAGTAAGCCTACTTTCTTTTTCTTTTTTATGGTTGATTGTTTGTGTGTTGCATAGTGGCTGACTATGCTTTGGTGGCAAATGCATTTCTTTGAATATGTTCTCCATATACATATACCGTATTTAGCAATTTGTTAGTACAGTGCAGTCTGTTTATAAGAATCAATGGGCACGTTAAGTAACTGAGCGGCTCAGTAAAATAATGGATTTAACGGTTTACTCAGTTCCTCTCTAACCGAGCCACTCAGAGCGGCTCAGGAGCATTTTGTATCGGTGATCAGAGTGAGCAGACAAAGATGGCCACCTGCAGGAAGCAAGTGGAGGTGACAGACGGAATTGACAAATTTACTTTGTATGTCACCGACGATGAATTGGTTCGACTTAAAGAAGGTATGTATTAATACATAAGATGGTAAAACATACTGTCTTCGAATTTGTATCATTTAATTTCATTTTTTCTAAATTTAGCACTGTTGTATAGTTATTTATATAGTGCTGTATTATATTTATTAAGGTATTATTATTTTTATTATTAATATTATTATTAATTTTAAGATCAATTCTATGCAATGTCGGTATTAAACACAGGCTGAAATGAGGCTCAGTCCAAACAGAGCTCACTGAGGTACCGGGATCAGGGCACAGTAACTTCACACAGGGCAAGATACTTCTTATTTATCTCTCTATATACTGATTTAAAATGCTACAATGTTAAAATGTATATGTGGAGATTTGGATGATTTTAAATGTAGCATCTTGGCATATTAAGATTTATCGGTCGTTACATTGTAATTTGTCAGTTGGAGTAAAATACCAGTACAAGATTCCTTTTAAAATGAAACATTCTTAACATTTTTACTTATTAAAGTACATTTTTAAACATTCTTAGACTGACAGACTAACGTTACCGACTTGGGGCTGTTTTACTATAATAGCCTACAGTTATTGTATATAGAAATTGTATGTGTCATATTTTATTTATTCACAAACGCACCATTTAAACTGACAACAATAATGAAACCGGAAGAGGGAAAAAAATCTGTAATTGTATATATGAAATTAACAGAATTTGTTAATAAAATTCATGAAATTGATACATTTATCTTTTTTTTTTAAATAAACCTTAAGATACATAGAAAAACTGCATTTCTGTCTTTGTTTACTTATATTCTTAGACAAATCATTTTAAATACAAGTATCTTAGAATAATCTGTATAATGTGAAATAATGTATAATGTGATATCTTGTAACAATTGTAAGTCGCCCTGGATAAGGGCATCTGCTAAGAAATAAATCATAATAGAAATAAACTTAGAAATAAATTGTACTACAGTAGTCTAGCTGTAAACAAAAGCAATTATGTAGGCATTTAATAAATAATTGTTTTATCAAAATCAAACTTCTAAAGCTACTTGTGATGGATTCGGGTTGTTACCACGACTGAAGCAGGCAGACGAGAGCCGAAATGGAGGCACAGAGACAGAGATGTGGTTTGAACACGCCGCACGGGCATATTAAAAAGCAAAAATAAACACATTTACAAACAAATCAAATATAAATATATACTAATACTAACATACCTGGTTTTAGGAATTCAATACCAATGAGACCCTCATCTCGGGGCATTTCATCAACAAGAACATCACAAATACCAAAAAGCAAAGAATTATTAGTCACCATTTTAAAAGTCGGTCAGCGCTCTCGTGTAGCAGAGCGTTAAGTCATTTAAATTCAGCTCAGTGTGCTTTCTGAGCGGCTCAGTTACTTAACACACCCACTGATATAAGAATCAACCGCATATAGTGATCGAAACCACTGGGACCAAATCATACCTATACCAACCAATGTGAAATAATCTGCTTATAAGAATCAAGCAATCCGCTTATAAGAATCATTTCGGGGCAAACTGACTACATGTAATACGTTACTTGATGAAGTGCAATGACGTGTACAGCCAATATCGTGATTAGGCACATACGCAGCATGGATAGTGCAATGATGCAGGAAACACTGCGTTGTTTGTAATCAAACGTGACTGTGCCACTGCATTGTGCAGGTATGTTTTTTGTGTTCTCTGTTAGTGAAAATGTATTTCAATAAAGTGAATACACGTTCATTGAATACATACAGAGTACAGCAGTGTTATTGTGTGATATGCATGTAGACGGCGCGGCGTGGTGAGGAGGAGGAGGAGGAGGGGAGGGGATTGCAGTGCTTTGCGTCTCCGTTTAATGAAAAACTGTCAGATTTGCATCAAAACAGAAAATAAGTAAGCCATAGATGTTTAAATGCAGTGGTAGTCCTGACAGTAAAATACTGTACTATAATGTCATTTTAATTCAAAGGCCATTACACATAATACCGTACGGCAGTTAAACTAGGCACTCTCACGAGACAATCTCTTCTCAAGTATACTGTAGTAAAACAGGATTCTGCAGCCTTGAGTAAACATTAGTCATAACTGTGATCATATAACAAGCTGCTTACCCACGAGGACTTGTTTTGATGTTTTGTCCTCAGTGATTGAGCACCATTGACATCTGTATACTGTATTTAAACTTCTGATGGATGGCTTTTGCTAATTGTAATGTGACAGAGTGGCAGAGGATAGTGTAAATTATCAGGCTGGAGTCTTGGTTTACAGTTTTAAACCGGTGTTGATTTTATTACACTGCGGTGGCAAAACAACTGCTAATAAAACAAACAAAATAAACTTAGCTCTCAGCTGGAGCACTAAGAGTACTTCGTGTGGAACAAACACTAGATCTCTTACTTGAGTTTTGGTTTCTTTTTGTTACTTCTGCTTCCTTATGCCTCTATACCCCCCCATCACAAAGCTATCGGCTAAGCCATTTCTATCGAGGTGTCATTAACGTTAAGAAGCAGTTAACAAATTTACTGTTATCCATAATTCGTTAAGGAAAGCAGCTGTGGATTTTTCGTGGGTGTGCATACATGCGGGAACTCATGACATCTAGTGGTCAACCCGTTACACTGCAGCCAGGGAACAAGCTCTTATCATTCTCATACTAAGTTTGATTCTGCACCACAGTAATCATATCGGACCGCTTTTAAGAATCATCCGCTTATAAGAATCAAAACACCCGGGACAGATTTGATTCTTATAAACAGACTGCACTGTATCTGTACAAACATGAACAACTGCTTTTATTGTGAAAATCTCCTACTTTTTTGTTACTTCTGTTTAGTATGCCATAAAGTAATCTTCAATTACCTTTATACTATGCTAAGGGAATATAGTAGCATTACATTTAGTCATTTTTTATTTTTTGACACACAAATGGTATCACGGCAGTATTAGCACAGGTTGGCACTAGTCTGAAATCTGGAATTGGGTGCCAGTCCTGGAAAATACCCATATTTCCAGGTACCCTTTTGTGTAATTTCAAGCTCACATCTTGAAACCTTTCAGCACTGAAGTTTAAAGAATGAAAGATGGAAACTGTGGCTTATTAGTTCATAATCCACTGTATTACTATTGCTGGTAATAATTAGGAATGTTTTTCTTCAGGTATTTTTCAAACTTTTCTGTAAGATCAAAACCAGCATTCCTGGGAACTTTGCCACACATTGTATACGTATCCTTATTGATGTATTTTACCCAGACGTGAAATTCAACAAAAATGTGCAGGTACTCATATGCACAGCCGAGTGTAAACATTTTGTACCCTGTATCACTCAGTCATGTACTGTAATATAACACTTATGTTAACCCTTAAATGACAAGCATTAAGAAATATTACACTATGCAGTAACTGCTGTAGAGAGGGAGTTTTGTTTCAAGATATCCTAAAAAAGGGGTGATGTTGTAAAAAATGGTATAAAAAACTGTGCTATGAAAAAATTATACAAAAAGGTCTAAGTCAAACAATGCACAATAGGGGCTAAAATACCCCTCAAATTTATTATGTAACAGGCACTACTACGACTAATGATGTACTTGGCCATTTAAATCATCCCCATACTTTCCAGACCCTGGGTACTCACCTACAATGTGACCTGGATTAGAACATATCCTGTTTTGTTCTGTGTGCTTCTCTGTTGTGTTTCTGTGTAGATTAACTACCATGATCTAGTCCAGAAAATGATTTTTCAGGCAAAACCAGGATAAAAGTAGACTTTTTTATTTTATTTTATCCCTGGTATTGTGGTTTCTGCACAAGAAACAAAGTGGCAAAAGACACATTTTCATAAAGTAATATCATTACTGTGGTTCACCTGCCTTTTTTTTTTTTAAGATACACGCAAGTGAAAACTCACATTTAACTAAAATAAACTCTTCAAAATGTTTTAAAAAATGGGGCATTGTACAAAGAAAAAACACCTCACCATTTTGGGTTCCGTTTATTAGTCCTCATAACAGAAAATACTAGGATCACAACAAAACAAAACGTTGATCACTATGCTTAACACACACCTTGCAAGTTGGGCCAGTGTTTGAAAAGTGTGAAGCACACCTCCATCTGTATCCCGATTCTGACTCGCTTACCAAATCTGAAGCTGCACTTTGATCCCGTTTTTTTATGTTATTGTTAATCCCTACTGTCCCACACATCACGTGCCATTTTAGACAATTTCAAATTCTGGCAATGTGGTAAATCGGTGCATGCGTTATGATAATAATTTTTAATATTTATCAACTATGAAATTCATGGCGAACACTGACGTGGATTTTTGCCTTCAAATTAATGTGAAGCAATGTTCGTTTAGAATATTTCAGACAGTTTCTCTGCCACACTAAAGAAAATAATTATAACTTCATAATAATGATAATTACTTCATACCGCTGTTTTCACATTGCACTGCTAAAGTCTTCTCTCGTTGATCAACGAATGAGCACTGACACAAAACAAAATGGGTGGAGATTTGTGACTCATGCCAAAATTAAATCTGATTAGAATGAAAGCTCAGCCAATCAACATGCAATGATTATACTGACATTAATGGTGGCCAATAGCAGCTAACAGAAACAGAAGCAGTATGAAGAAACGGAATGCAAGTAGCACGAACTGTGCTGAATGAAAGCGCATTTGAGAAACATTGCGCTAGTGATGGAATGCATCCGCGTTGGATGAAAAGCAGATTCCTGATGTAACTATCACTAATCTGCTGTATTATTGAATTGTGGTTTGTCACACTTGTACTTTGCTTGAACAAAAGTTATTGTATTTCTTGCTCTTATTATATTACTTGTATTGTAACACTTGAAATGTATTTGCTTACGATTGTAAGTCGCCCTGGATAAGGGCGTCTGCTAAGAAATAAATAATAATAATAATAATAATTAAATAAGTCCCAGTACCCAGTAGAGGCATCAAAATAAGTCCCGGTACAGAGTACCGGCAGAATTTATTTATTTATTTATTTAATAAATTTAGTAGTCACCAATTATTTGTTTTCTCCCCAATTTAATAGTGTCCAATTATTTTTGTTTAGCTCAGCTCTCCACTGCCACCCCCGGGCTGATTCAGGAGCGGCAAAGATGAGCACACACTGTCCTCCGAAGCGTGTGCTGTCAGCCGACCGCTTTTTTTCACACTGCAGACTCACCATGCAGCATCCCAGAGCTACAGCGTCAGAGGACAACGCCGCTCTGGGCAGCTTACAGGCAAGCCCTCTGGCGCCCGGCCAAACTAAAGGGGTCGCAGGTGTGCGGTGAGCCGAGAACACCTTGGCCGACCTAACCCTCCCTCCCCTGGGCAGCGCTTGGCCAATTGTGCACCGCCCCCTGGGAGCTCCCGCCCTCGGTCGACAAAGGAATAGCCTGGACTCGAACCGACGACGTCCAGACAATAGGGTGCATCCTGCACTCTACGCGGGTGCTTTTACTGGATGCGCCACAAGGGAGTATTTGATGGTTTCATTCATTTTTTTTCAACAATGGATTTACAAAGCAGTGTTTGTTTTAATGTTTCCAATAAGTTGTCATTAATCTACTCTTTTTTTGGTTACAGAATTAAAGCTCACTGTTTATCAATGGGTCTGCAATGGAAACAGTGTCTCAATAGAATTTACTTATATCCTGTATATAGAACAACATTTTTTTCAGGTATATAATACAACAGTAATAAGACTGCCAGCTTTAAACGCGTAAACTCTCTTTGCTATTAATAAACATTTAAACCATAACAAAACATTGGCCGGGTTTTCACGCAGCTTATAAAGTCATCACTCTCTCTCCACCATCATGATTTATGTGACGTAGCAGCACATGCCACACGCTATAGGAAGTTCGTGTCAAAAACACTACGACTTTAAAAGGGTAGGTAAATTGCCTTCTCACGCTAAAAAGCTGTACAAATGACCAAAAACACAGGCTTTTTTGCATGTAAACATGTCCGGAAGCCATACCTTATGCTTACGAGACTTCAGCAGTGCAAATCCTGTTTGTGGCATAACCTCGTGCAACTCTCTACTAGATCAGTGGTTCCCAACCTTTTTCAACACAGAGACCATCTTGGTGTTTGGATTTTTTCCAC
Organism: Acipenser ruthenus; assembly: GCF_902713425.1. Classification (NCBI taxonomy): domain Eukaryota; kingdom Metazoa; phylum Chordata; class Actinopteri; order Acipenseriformes; family Acipenseridae; genus Acipenser; species Acipenser ruthenus. The sequence goes on along the minus strand of NC_081190.1, from coordinate 53,034,544 downwards.
GGACCACTTGCCACTCAGTTTTTTCACAGCAGCACTTTTTACGTGGAGCGAAAAGGCTGGAACAGTGAAAACAAGCAGTAGAATGAGCACAGATCTTTTTTTAAAAATAATGCTGGTTAAAACAAAATAAGTGTGTAATTTTGACAAGACAAATGTTACTTCATAATGTGTAAGTTATTTAGTTAGTATTTGTTTCAGTGTGACAGGATGGACGTGTGGTAAACGTCAGGCCAAAGTGTAGGAAGACAACACTGACACCAGGTACTGCAGTGCAAAGGCGCAGTGTGCGCCGTTTATGTTCAACTCAAAAATAACTAAAATATTTAAACAAAAACACTGTGCTCACAGAGCGAAAATAAAACAGTTAAACAAAAACACAAACACAAAACCAAATAGGTCAGGCTGGGCAGATTGCTGTCACTGTTCCTATTCTTTTCAAAATAAATTTCTCTCTCTCCTCTCGCTCTCGTTCCTCCTCTCAAACACCCACACACCTGGAGTGCAGAGAGCTGCAGGTTTATATATCGTGGCCGAGGGGTTTAACTAGCTAGTAATTATTCCATTACCTCTCGGCCACAATCTGCACGAGTTTATTAATTACTCCTGGCAGAGGACGAGTACCCAACCTCGCCTTTGCCAGAACACATTTCAACAAACAAAACCAAAACACACACGGTGCTTTGACGTCATATATAAATACAATAACAAAACACGGCTACACCGTCATATCTATAAATAAATCATAACAATAATAATACAAAACAAACTGCACAGGGGCGGAGGGGTACCCCATTCTAAAATAAATGCTAAATAACTGTACAGGGCTCCTTGCCCTGTTGCATTCACATTAGAATGCTGTTTCAGTTAATCGGGCAGCAGTGTGGAGTAGTGGTTAGGGCTCTGGACTCTTGACCTGAGGGTCGTGGGTTCAATCCCAGGTGGGGGACACTGCTGCTGTACCCTTGAGCAAGGTACTTTAACTAGTTTGCTCCAGTTAAAACCCAACTGTATAAATGGGTACTTGTATGTAAAAATAATGTGATATCTTTTAACAGTTGTAAGTCGCCCTGGATAAGGGTGTCTGCTAAGAAATAAATAATAATAATAATAATAATAATCAGGGCTTTGAAGGTGATGCTTGGTATTGCATCAAAGGGAGCTGTAATACTGTATATATTAATTTATAAACACACCCGTAATAAAAGAACACAGATAAAAGAGAAAAAGCAGACTACATAATATATTGTAATGATATATCACGTGGTTCAATCTGCTTGTTGTGTTGCTTAGTAACAGTAGTAGCACAACATGTGATTATGTAGAAATGGGTTTTTGCAAGAACTGCATAACCGAATTTTGGGAGTGGTTTGCGGACCACCTGGAGTTTACTCATGAACCACAAGTGGTCTGCGGACTAGGTTGGGAACCACTGTACTATAGCCATGGCAAAGTTATTTGACCAAATACAGGAAAAAATAAGCATACCGTAGGAGGGGTTCAGAGCATTGGTGCGCAAACTTTTTAAATCCCGCCCCTTTTTTAACATACATTTTCTAACAAATAAATCCGGGAATTTAAATATTTTGTTTACACTTGGCAATTCAATATTTAGCTAACATTTCTACAAATAAGTTAGTGAAAAAATACATGTAACTTAAATCTTTTTTTTTTAAACTTTACGATTCAACATTTACCTGACAGATAAATCTGAAAAACATTATTGTTGAGCAACTAAATCTTGGGTTTTCACAAAATAAAGCACGAAGCACGAGTACAAAACAATGATGCAGCTAGTCATGAAAAGAAAAAACTGTCTCCTTTTGTGGAGACGAAATATAATAAATAAAACACAAGAGCATGGGTACCCCCACACACTAAAAAAAGGAGAGTTTGGGGAATACCACCGGCTTGTTAAAGAGCTAATGTGATTATTATTATTGGTCAACATTATTAAAACAAAGAACATCATTTTACAGAAATACGAAACCTGTGTGTGGCGCGCCCCATCACTTTGACTAAAATTAAGGTGAATAGAGAAATAGACAGACATACCATCAATTTCCAATTGTTCTGCTATTTCTTGACATGTACATTCTTTTTATTGTCTTTATAAACACGGGCACTGGCATCATAAAGAACATTATATTTTTCGACTTTAATAATTAAATTCTCATTGATGTCGATTTTTTTTTATTTCTGTGGTAATCATGTCTGCGTGAGCAAGACACTGACAGTCTGACAGCCGCTACCTTTGACCTTATTTTTGATTGGTCCGTTGCGATGCGAACAGTGCGTAGCAAAATATAAATAAAACAAATGTATTTCTATATTTGCAAGCTTCATTCGCGCCGCTTGCTTCGATTGCGTTGTGCATTACTCCATTTAAATCAATAGTTTTAATTATTTTTGCTCGCGTCCGGTGTGCATAGCTCTTTTAACATGCAAGCCCATGCCCATTGATGCGTTTGATTTGGCATTGTATGTTGCAGAGCTGCGCTTACACGCCGACTTTTAAGAATGTGTTTGTTAACATTTATGTATTTAGCTTTTTTTTTTTTTTTTTTACAGAACTGCCCCATAGTCGCGCCCCCCTTAGTGACTCTTCACGGACCCCCAGTTTAGAGAGGGGGGGGGGGGGGATAAAATAGACAAACAACAAAACCTCATGTCAAGCCTTGATACATCTGTATTACACAATTTAACAGTTAAGAGAATCACTAAGCTACTTATTTACACTGAATCAACTGCTAAAAAATCTTTAGGAATCACACATTTGCCAAATCTGCCATCATGCAGGATAAATGCAGTTATTTTTTTATGGATACGGTCATCATATGATCATATATATTATCATATAATAGACATATCCCCCAACTCATCACCACACGACCATCATGATAGTAAAAATAGACATAATGAAGCATTCTTACCTTTGTATAAGTTAGTGATCAGTTAGTGATCAGCAGATGTGTCAGCCGCATGAAGAGCACAGCGTGTGGTTTTCACTCTACTGTTCAGAATAAATTATTTTTTTCTATGGGAAAATATCGGGATTTTCTTCCTATGCATCGGGACGCGGGACATTTGCTAGGAAATCAGGACTGTCCCAACCATATAGGGACTGTTGGCATGTATGTACGGTATCAAAAGACAACAATAACAAAAACTACCTACGTTACAGCAACTAAAATAATGTTGAAACACACTCGTGACAGGTACTTGCATTGTTGCACATAACCTCATTGATAACTGCACAGAGTGTAACAACAATAAATGGAATATTAATACAACATACGTATTGTTAATCTTGGCCTTTTTTCCACTCTGCTCAGCAGGTGAATCGGCGGGTAAAAGTTCCAGTCTTTGGTCTGGGCTGTTTAAAAAAAAGCTACTATGGATTTTAAGTGTCCTGTCCTCATTTCTTTTTTTCTGTAGTATAGTATGCACTTCCGATGATAATAAAAAATAACAGTTTGAAATACAGAAAGTGAATGACATTGACGTAGTTGATTTTCATTGGTCAGTTTGCCTTGCTACGGTGTGTACAGCACTACTGTTGGATGACAATGACTGGTGAGTGGAATCCGAGCCTAATCCACTTTATACAGCCAAACTTTATGATACAGCTCCAGTTAAACTAAACGCCATTCTTTTTTAAAAAAAAAAAAATCATGTTAATACAATGTGCTACTGATTTTACAATCTGAAGTGCTAAGACCGAGATTTTTTTTAAGTGAGTTTGCGTAAAAATTATGAAGCATACATTTATCATTTTAAATATGTTTAAAATGTCCCGAAGAAATCATTGTTAATTCAAAATATTTTATCAGAGCCAGGGAAATCGCACCCTGCCTACCAAGGACAAAAAATGTATTAAATTGGCATAGCTGGGAATTCGTTGCCAGTGGCTTTATTATGGTTGTGGGCTATCGACACCACCAGGCTTGAGCATCCACCTACTGTTGAAGTAAAATCTCTTAAACCTAATTCATTGAGAAAGATTTGTTTTAGAAGAACGAAAACACGAAAAAGAAAACAAAAACGGTTGGTTCCACAAATGTGTTGAAAAAGACAAATACAGGCTTAACATCAGCTTGCTGCAAGACATAATGTTAGGTTACTTACCGTAACCCTGGTTCCCTGACATGACCACCAAAGACATTACGTATGGGATATGCCTGCCCATTGGGTAGGTATCGCTGAGTTCTCTATACCAGAGCTACTGATAGGCCCCTTCCTTGGATGATGCACTCGGTCCCGCCCACCGAGGGGATGAAACTGCTATCCAAAGGAAGCCATTTCTCTTTTTCCGTCGAACCCGTGAAGGCGACCGATGCGACCTAGTGGGTGGTGGTCATCTTCTCTTTCAGGGAACCAGGGTTACGGTAAGTAACCTAATGTTCCCTTTCAATTCGAAGACGACCACCAAAGACATTACGTGTGGGATAATGTATACCAGAGCCGTCGCGAGGGAGAAGGAACGGCAGCATATGAGGGACGCACAAGCACTGTCTAACCCAGAGGTTAGCGGTGTGAACTTACACCCTTAAGGACCCTTGTGCCTACAGAAGGCAAGGCAGGGTCTACCACATTAAGATGGTAGAAGCTGGAGAAGGTATGCGGCGTAGCCCTGCTAGCCGCAGTACAAATATCAGACATCAAGGCAGCTCTGAAGAGGGCCCAAGATGTAGCCAACCCTCTAGTGGAGTGTGCAGGTACCCTACCAGGTGGGGGCAAGCCAATACTAATATATGCAGTCGAGACTGTATCCACAATCCAATGTGACAGACGCTGCTTAGAGAGGGGCTGTCCTAGGGTCCATGTCCCGTGACAGATGAAGAGCTGGTCAAATTGACGCAGAGCTTTTGTCCTATGCACGTAGCATCTCAATGCCTGCACTGGGCAGAGGAAATTTAATCTCTCATCCTCCATTGAAGCAAACAAAGGTGGATGGAAGGACTCCAGTTCCACAGGCTGATTAATGTGGAAGGCTGTGATCACCTTAGGGAGGAAAGCAGGGTTGGTGCACAGAGACACCCTGCTGCCATCTTCCCAAATACGCATGCAGGAGCTGTGCACAGACAGCGCCTGCAGCTCACTGACACGCTTAGCGGAGGTGATAGCCAAGAGGAAGGCTGTCTTCATAGACAGATACTTCAACTCTATGGAGTGTATGGGCTCAAATGAGGCCTTTGTGAGAGTCTCCAGTACAACATTGAGGTTCCATTCAAGGAGAACAGTCCTCCTAGGAGGGCGTAATCACTGAACGCCTTTAAGAAAACGGGTAGCCAAAAAATGCGTGCCCAGAGACATTGAATCTACAGGGGCATGGCAAGCAGAGATAGCTGCTAAATACACCTTCAAGGTGGAAGGAGAGCTACCAGCATCAAGCAGTTCTTGCAGAAACTGTAAGATGACTGGCATAGGGCAAGATATGGGGTCATGGCTTCTAGCCAGACACCAAGCCTGGAAATACCTCCACTTATAGGTATACAAGGACCTAGTGGAGTCTGCCCTTTGCTCTGCAATGTACCCACAACCGCATCTGATAGCCCTAGGGCTAACCAGCGGTCCTTTTCAGGGGCCAGACCCATAGCCGGAACCTGCCCGGTTCCGGGTGCCAAAGAGAGCCTTTTGTCTGACTGAGGAGATCCAAGCGACTACTAGGGCCACTAGGAGAGCTGACGCTTTCTCTAACCGGACTTTTTCGAGAAAAGCCGGGAGCAGCGGTATTGGCGGGAAAGCGTACAAAAATGCTTTGGGCCACTTGTGGGCTGCGCTCAGCTCCCACGCATTTATGTGCAGGGATGTCCAGCGATCCGACCAGGGTCCGCAAACTCCTCTACCTGCCCAGACCACCCCCCCAACCAGAGTTGGGTGCATCAAGTGACGGTTGTGTATCACTCCTATCCTTACGCCTTCGCTCAGGTGAGAGGCTTGCCTCCACCAGAGTACAGCTTCCCAGCATAGGCGAGACATGGTCAGCCGACGGTGTCTGTTGCGCTTGGGGTGTAGCTGAAGGCAATGATCGGGCACATGTGGAATAACCCTAGTTGGGTGGGTGATGAAGCCGCAGCCATCAGACCCAATAGTTTTTAACACAACACCAATTGTACTGTGAACCCTTGTTGAACAGGGCCAGACAGTTGAGAATGGCAGCTACTCTGTCGTCTGACAGGTAGGCTTGCATCGTACGGGAATCCAGCCGGAGACTCAAGTAGACCGTACTTTACACCGGTATTAATTGGCTCTGGCATCGTTGAGGGTGAGACCCAGCCTCAACAGATGCTTCATCACAAATCGCTGTGTGGGCCACTGCTCCTTCCTGCAACTGCACAGATCAACCAGTCACCCAGGTAATTCATCACCCTGATCACTTGCAGCCACAAGGGAGCTAGGATGGCATCCATGCACTTTGAAAACGTGTGGGGGGCTAAGGAGAGGCCGAATCACAGCACGGAAAACTCAAAGACGCTCCCCTGTAAGGCGAAGCAGAGATACTTCCTGTGCGCTGGACAAATAGGAACGTGGAATCCGCGTTCTTCCGGTCCAGTGTGATAAACCATTCGCTCAGCGAGTACAGCGGACGCCAGCATCTCGTTCTCTACCTGCCGAGACGCCTTGCGTTCTCAGTGAGAGCACTGCAGAAATTCTTCAACTGCTGGTCCAAAGGAATGATCAGGGGGAGGTAGCGGCTGCTTTTGAAGCAAGGAGCCACCTTCCCACGAGGCCGCGATAGAATCACATCATGGTCCTCCTCAGCAATGCTGACATCTGGTTCTGTAACATCCGGGGCAACCACCGGTGCAGACGGGGTCAGCTCCGGGGCTGGCGTTATCGGCTGAGCTGGGGCCAGAGCAAGGGCTTGAGCCTGCTGCCTGGCCAGGAGCTCCCAATGTCGCGTATGGCTCAGTCGTGTATTGAAGCACTCAGGCACCAAGGGTGCAGACGCACCGAGGACACTGAGTGATGTAGAATACAGTACTGGGGCACCGAGTGCAGGTGTTATTGACATGCTGTGGCGCGAAGCGCCAAGGCATGGAGCACCTAAACACCGAGGCTGCTGAAGCACTGAGAGACGCCTTAGCCTTAACCGCAACACAACCCGGGAGTGCATAGCATATACCAGGATGGATACACAGGCTTGAGTGGCTGCGGTAGGCAGTATAGGTGAGTGCATGATGCTGCACCACAGTGCAGTGCGTTGATAATCTGGTTCTGGACCGCGTGCAGTCACACAACATGGCAGCGCACAGCGTATTCCAGAGTGGAGCACAGGCTCAAGGAGCTGCGGTGCAGGAATAAAAGTGTACTGTTTTTTTTTTGTTTTTTTTTTCTCTAACTGCAAAGGCAGTAATAGGAAAACAGAGGCTTATACAGCTATGGGAGAAACACATTCACCATGCCAGGCGGGTGACCAAGCGCACCGAGTAGGCGGCTGAAACAAGCCTGCTGATTCAACTCAACAGCGGGACACAGCAGAGGTGGGTCCCGGTGGAAGAATCACGCTTATTATTTATTTATTTCTAAACTGCAAGGCAGCGAAATAAAACCACACATACACGCACACAACAGCAAAGCTGTGAGGGTACTTCAACAGACACCACGGCAACGCAGGTGAACTGAAATTTTTAAGCGCATCGAGAGGGTGGGCTGAGCCAGTCCAGCAGACTCAACTCCACAGCGGAGCAATAGCAGAGGAAAACACTTTACACGTCAGTCTTTCCAAATGCTGCTCATGTTTCACTGTCTTAGTACTTAGTTTCAGCTCAGTCTGTATCAAACTTATCATGCTGGTCTCAATTATCTTCCATCCTATGCTTTAAGATATACAGAGAGCACTACAATCTAAATGGAGAGATCTACTTCCCATTGCATATAAATGTCATGTTTTAAAATCAGCCTTCCAGTGAAAATATAATGGAATTAAACACAAAAAAATAAGTTTTACTTGATGGTAAGAGCTGACAATTCCAAAATAGACGGGAAATTGTCAGGTAAGGCTGCCGTCACATTGTCACATCCCAGGGTGAGGGAGCAGCGACCGGCAGGGACTTATTCTCATCATCACGCAACAATGAACCCTAGTGGCCAGACACCAAGCATATTCAGGGTGGATAAGAAGCAGGGCTGTATTTTCCAGGATCGGGAGCCCACCCACTTCTGCTCCGGATTGCTCGGTGTAAAAGCGATGCTGGCTTTAGGCTTGTGAAATCGGAGGATGCTCATATGTCCTCAGAAAGTCCATGATGTGTGAGGACTCGCTGCGATGAGGAGAAAAAACATAATTGGACATTTCAAATTGGGGGAAAATAAATAAAAAACAATAATTGGTCACTAAATTTTAAAATATATATAAACAAGATAATAGCCTAATAATCATGAACAACAGGATCTCCCAGATACTTGTAACTTCATTAATTAGGGATTTCAACATGTAAACAAAACAATGGGGTAAAAATCACAAACAACAGAAATAGAAAAGAAACACTTTTAAGCGCTGCCTTTACTTTTTTTTTGTTCAAATGCAGCTACCCAAGTCTATTCACAACTATGCTGTATGTACTGTGCGTCACAGTTCACACGGAAGGAGGGTACTGAACATAAATGATCAGTCAAATGCTGCAAATCCATAATTGTGAGCAATTTATTATGTGATTTTTGTGTTCAGAAATAAACCTCAAACATTTGGTAATATTAATTATCATGTACATTATATTGTTTGTAATACGTTATTGTACACAATATATTGAGTCTTTATGCTCATGTTTTAAAGTGTATATAATGCATATAACTAAATACTGTATATACTGACTAATATCTTGGCTGTAAATATTTAAAAGGTACAATTTCATTCGTTGCTACAGCAATTTGTGTATTTGTGAATTTACAATTCTCCGGCCCCTTTATGCGATCATGCATGACCCCTTGGTAAACGATTGCAGCTGACTCTATTGCCTGCAGCTGCTACCTCGTTTACCTTCCGGGTCAATATGTTCCTGCAACAGAGTCTTGTCTTCTTCCAGGCTGACCGACCTCCCAACCCAGGAAATGAACTGTCAGGCCAACCCGTCCAAAGCCTTTCCCTTTCGCTACTTAGCGCCCTCACAGGTCAAGAGAGAGATTTACAACCAGAACTCATTATATTTCTGTCACACTACCCCATGGATTTTTCACGAAACTTGGACAAAAAAACCTCCATCACACTGACACAGAGCATATAAAATACTGTCCCGATCCATTTTGAAATGGCACAGAAACATACCCCTCAAAATCAAGTTTAAACAAGGCTTACCAGCGGCTCTTACCTATAATGGCGCTATCACGCTGCTATAATATCCAAAACAGATTTACAAGCTACAAGCACCTGTTGGAAGCTGATTGAACCAGCTGAACCAATTGTGCGGATTACACGGGCATTCAGTGCTACAAAAAAGGCGAATGACTTCACACTACCAAGATGCAGACCAATAGCAAGTTTTTAAACAATCTGGCATAATTCCACTACTAACAAAAGAAATGTCCATAATGGTAGACAAAGGTTTTTTTTGTGGATGATTTGGTACCTTGCAAAATCTAGACCACCCTTTTTGTCTAAAAGGACCCAAATGCCAGAGCAGGACATCATGGAAACAGTCAATTGCTAGATTGAGGATTCACATTGAGCGACTGAACAGAAGGATCAAAGAACATAAACGGTTCAATACCATTATTCCTCTTTCCATAGCTGGAAGCATCAACCAGCTCTTCACTGTAGCATGCTTACTGTCAAACTACCAGTGTAAACCCCTGGTCAAATCTTGGATTAAATAAGTAAAAAGGAAGCTTTTAGTCTTATTGTAAGTTATTAAAAGTATAATGTTTATCATTAGTAACTTATTGTCAACCAATCAATCAATTTATTTTTTATATAGTGCCTTTCATGGCAATGCCACCCCAAAGCGCTTTACAGGAAAAATATAAAAAATACAAAGTAAAATGTCATCAATAAATTAAAAACAGGATTGCAAACATTACAAAACAATTTACATAAACAAAACAACACAATCAGCCTGGTAGTTTTGTTACAAGTGCATAAAACTGTACTTTTATGTTTGTTTTTTTCAGTGTTTTGTCTTAATATTTACAGTGTACACCTAGTTATAAATTCCCTATTCAACCACTTCTCTTTCACTGTATATTGTTCAACTAGTATTGTTTTTGCCTGAATAATTGTTTGAGCACATCTGGCACACAAAAAAGTGTTTGTTTTCTTTACAAGTTGCCTGAATATATACTATATTCAAATAAGTAGTTATTTTCTTTGTAACATTTAAATTCAATATTAAAATAAAAAAGGCACTGTCCTGTTGTAGCTACTGTTTCTCAAAGGCATACAGACAATTTAAGTTTTTGTTGATAGATACTTTGACCTGTACACATCAGAAGTAAAAATGGTCAGTTTTAACTTTGATCTCACTAATAACAGCAGGATCATGGTAAATACGGGGCACAAAAATGTCATTCTGTCACACCACTCCGATCCTATGATAAGTAACTGACCTTGTATCTTCCAGTAGTAAGCATGGCTGTGTTTTAATGTTAAAGTACTATTTTTAAGTATTTGCAGTCAACATAGCTCTTCACATTAGGGCATTTGATTTCAACAAGCCCAAAAGAAGGCTTCTCTAGTGAATCATAAACCGCACCATCTGGAGAAGCTCCTTGCCAAGGAGCATCAGGGTGAATCACAAGTCCACACTGTGAAACAGTGACATTTTGAGCCCACGCGTACTCCCTAACTGCTCCCAACTCCATTTCCAAACCCTGTCTTATCTCACCCTGTCTGCCGTGTTCCCCTAATAATTCTCTCTGCAACATTTTCTGCTTTGCTTTGACTTCTAACATGGCAGACTTCCCTAAAATGTGAAAGGTAAGTCCAGGCTTGCGAAGTGTATGCCAGTTTGGATTTGAGATGTTTTATCTGGTGCTTTCTTCTATCTTGTAGGCCATGTCAAAAGTAATTTGAAACAGCTTTAAATGTAACTGCTCATACTCACTACAAACAAATGCACAATCACTTGTTTCAAGCCTGCACCCTTCTGTTGGGAGGTAGGGGTAAGATGGGGCATCTTGATGATTTGTAATATTTTTAGTTGATAGAGGGGGATGCTGATAGGAAAGAACACTGCCTACTTGCACTTTTTCAAATACAGAATCAACAAGAGGCTTGTCTCCAGATAAACAGTACCCATACTTGTCATGACTGGTTTACATGTAAGATAAAAATCTTTATATGTCTCAGATATCTGTAGCGATGAGGAGTCTGGAAGTTCTCCAACCAGTCCATTATATAGTAAAGTCCTGTAAAACAAATAATTATTTGCTTAAATGTTATAAACAAAAATACATTACAACACATAGATTAAATATTAACTAACCATTATTCTGGGTTTATGCCATTTCTGTTCTGTTTCAGTGCAACTGAGTACTGGAGGGACAATTCCTGTTCCAACTTGTGTGTAGGTCACAGCCTGGAGCATGAGTGTGACTAAGTGGTTACATAAAGCACTACCCACTATACAAGAACAGTGATTTTTCACCAAGACCACTAGTCTAGAATCCCATAATGTGATCTGTGACAAATATATATATATATATATATATATATATATATATACATACACACACACACACACACACACACACACAAACACAATTTCAGACAATTCTGATCATGATTTATTATGAAACAATCGTCAAACATAAATAATTGTGTATAACACATTAGTACTTAAACAGTTTTGTGATAAGTAAAAAACAAAAAATAAAATAAACGTAAAATATCATACTATTCGTATTATTTGACCTTTTTCTGATCCTTCTAGCTACCTATCGATGTGTCCTGCAGTTCATACAATCCCCTTTTCTTCCCCCAAAAGGAACAATGGTCTTCAGGACTGATTCGTTAATTTTATCCCTTATCTCTTCTCTGTGCTAGATTTCCTCTGTGCTGGATTTCTTCTGGCAACCCCTGGTATTCCTTCATAAGCAGTGCTGCTCCTCCTGCTGCTTCCAGAACATTCTCCACATTTAACCAAGGCAGTCAATGACACATTATTTGCACAAAAAGCATTAGTGTAAAATTAAAAAATCAGTAAGAGGTTTATTTTTGGGGCCTGAAGCAAGGGCTATCCTTGGCCATGGATTCCCTAAGGTTTCCTCCTGTCACCTTGTGGGTGACCTGGAGGGTTTTCCTTATGTGAGTGCGAGGTGGTTTAATTCTGCAAGGTGGCGAAAGCTTGGCCTTGTCCTTTTGGAGGAAGGTGGCCCTTAAGTGTCACTTGTCTTGCCTGCTGGCATTAGACATTCATCTAATTCATATACTTCATTTTGCCAGGATAAGGATGGCTAACACGCTCCAATGGGCATGGCCATGGGCTAAACTCAAATAACATAATCATTCATGGGCCTGTTTATCTGTAAAATTCCATACATTGTTCATTTCATTCCATTGGCGGTGTCTCCTTTCTGAATAATATGAAATGGCAATGCAAAGCTTCCTGAAAAGTGATTCCCAAAATCATGTGAAATTGTAACAGAGTCAATTGAAGGGGTGCCAGGTAGTCAGAATACACTGCACTACCAACTACTAACTTGTCAGACACACGTTACCAAGACTCAAACGTACCAACACTGTCTTAACCCTGTATAGTCAACCAAGGTATGTGGGGACAAACAAACAGCAAAAGTAAGCAGAGTGGTATGCTGTCCAAACATGTTTAATTTCAATAAACAGTTCTAGAATAGACAGTTCAATTATTATTTTTCTTCCACCCCCAGAGTAGGTCTGGGCTGCTAATCAGGGCAATTAACCAGTGACAATCAAGCATTCAAGGCAAATAATCTAATTAAAAACCCTAGTTATTAAATGTAACATATACCATTTCATACAAAACTTTTTGGTGGCAACAACCAACGTAAAATGAAATCCCACTTTTATCAAAGTAATTCATAGACTGTCCAAGGTTTAGGGGAAATTACAAAATGCAGTGGTCACATGTTTACATAATTGATAGGCAACACAAATGCAAATGAACGATCACAGCGTATAATATTATTATTATTGTCCTTCCTTTACGTGTGCCATGTACACACACTTTTAGGGATTTCAACAATTAATATCTGTAGAGCAGGATGTCTTTTAGCCAAACAGTTAACCAGTGCAGGAATTCAGAAAAGTAGTAACAGTGCTTCACGCCAGTGTGTCCCAACTCGGAGGATTTACCACAGTAAGGCCAAACAGCTTGCACCCTCAATCTCCAACTCGCTGAGTAATGTATATTTCCACAATAGTTTTGCTCTTCAAAAGTAACTGCTTATGTATAGAAAAGGTTTAAAAAGTCTGCAGCTGGTCCCACACACTCTCTCAGCTACCAGCAATCCAGCCTCAGCACTTCTAGGTTACGTCACTGTAACAGAGACCGATTGAATCCTAGTCAACAATCTCCCTCCCGACCTGTGAGGGCGCTGTATAACAGGAACAGTGTGCCCTGTACTGGATGGTTTGGCAATTCATTCCAGGGTCAGTCGGAAGCTGGCCATCCAGGAAGGGGACGGAGTCAAATACCAGAAGTCATCGCCTTAATACGGTAAGCGATGTGTCAGTCATAGATTGGAGGATATGTGATTGCACTAGCTATCGAAGGGGGCGTGACTGAGGGTATATCAGGGTATGTGACGAAGCAATCTGTTCCTTTGTTATGGTTACGGAAAGACCTGTAAAGGATGTACAAACGAAAAAGTGTGAGTGTTTAGTGTTATCTTATCTGTCTGTTTAATTGTTGTTATTTGTTATTCTAGAGTGCTAAATATCCGGGAGCTGTCGCGCTAAGCCACCATCAAACCCGGACTACACTGCACTACTGTTGTTACCAATTATTCTATTAAATCACCAGTTGCACTAGGAGCACTCACTGTTGGACTTGTGATTGTGTGTGTATAAAGTGTGTGTCATTATTGGTATTATTATTTTGAGACTGAACCCCGTGGTTTACCTGTGATATACACATCATTGTGTAGAGCCAGGTATTATTATTTAAAGTTGCCAAACAAGCAACCCAGCAGAAATAAAGAGCTGTTTTTCACTGTGAACTGTGTTTTGTTTGTTATTACTGCGCACTGCAAACCACTTTGCCTCAAGGATACAGAGATGTTTTGGACTCCTGTAGTGGATTGTACATGCACTGGGCTTACAATATATCCAGACAACTTTTAAATAATCAAGAAATATTGCTTCAAGCAGGCAGACAGAGCCGAGGGGTACTCTGCAGTAAATCTACTGACAAAAAGCTTGTAGCTTTGTGCAAGTTAATAAACTAGGTTACAACTTTGTATTACATTGTTTCACTTTTAAACTTAACAGTTTCACTGTAATAAATAATTCTATTTTCTATTACAGGAAAACTTACACAAGTGCAACACTTCTTTTTAGTTTCAAATGTAATTCTGTCTAAAGGTTGCTTTTTATTTGCAATACCTAAAAGGCTCCCTGTTTTTGGCTCACAAATCATCCCAATTAAAGTTGCTACCTTCCTGATAAGAACTTACACTCTAGACAACTTACCTAATTTAATTAATTAAATGCTCGCTTCTGCTGCCAGGTTCTCATTAATTTCTATAATATAATGAAGTAATGAACAGTACACCATCGACTTCTTTTTCTGTTACAAAAAGGTACTTTTCGTTAGTTAATATTAAAAAAAATCACTCATTATAGAGACTTTGGATTCAAACTGCTGATGACCGATGAATCTTGCTTTGGTTGGCAAAACTAATTTTCCCTGTTCTACCCAAACCCAATTTAATTACCTTCCTTTAGCAAGTTCACTGTATACTAAAGTTATTAAATACAGTCTGCACTATATTGTCTTATTTCAAACTTAAGCGTTCTTCTGTTATAATGAAACATGTACACTTCTATTCTGTTTGAATTATTCTAGAATACCTGTGTTTAGCTTAAACACTACTTTCAGATCAAGCTTGCTTCTTTTTCTAAATAAGAAACTGACTGGGGACACATTCTTGAGCCAGTTAAACTAGATGCTTGCTTTCTGCCTCTTTTCAGTCTCCTTGTAACAAGATTTCAACTTTTTATTACAGTCAAGCCTTATACAAATAAAACACATTATTATTTTAACTTTACTCACACATATTTGGCTCTTTTCGTAGAGTGTGTTATTCTGTGACTCACTGGATCAGAATGTTTTAATGAGGCTCTGTGCTTAGTTCAAAGAGATCCTTCTACCTGATAAGAAAAGCCTGGAACATCCAGCAGGTTAACACAACCTTCGATGCAATAAACCTTCCATACAGACTCCATACAGCTTTACTAATAATATTTTCTACTTGTTGCACAAAGTATTAAAAAAGGAGTAAAGAATCCTACAATATTACTATAAACTAATAAAGAGTATATCATAACATTTTCTGAGCAGCATATTTCAACAAATCATTTAAATTCTCCAGTTCATGTCCAGCAAATCAGCCCGATTCCAACACGATTCAAGTTTCCTTTCTGGTTCAGCTCTGAGTGGTTCTGTAAAAACAACAACCAGGCAAGACAGCCATCTTTTCACATCACAGGTGTGGGTGACAACAGCCTTAACTTGATACCTGCTTCACTTGATACCTGCTTCACTTGACACCTGGACACGTTTGGCAGGGACACCTTCCTTACACTCCAGTCTACCCAAATGAGCCCATTTGACTGTGTGATCAGTCTCACAACCAACACATTCGACTCTTCTCACATTGTCTGGATCAACATTTAAATGTAAGAACGATATTCCTTCAGGGTCTCTACATTCAAATAGCATTCGGCAGTGTTTGACCATATGGCAACAGGCCGGGCAAGGTTTTGACTTTATCACTGACAGCCTTCTTCGGCATTTGCCACATCCACATTTTACTAGAGCCTAGTGCTTAGCCTCTCTGTTCAAAATCAGTCTTTCATCACCAGAAGTAATAATTCCAGATTGATAACTGTTTCTTTCATTTTCATTTCAATTTGAGCACAAATGGCAATTTTAAGAGGTAGCCCCTCCATCCAGAACACAGGTGTGGGCCAGAACTCACTATTTTTCATATCACTGGGTTTCCAGACTACTTTTTCATCTATGTCATCAGTGGGTAAACACATCGAAGCTGAATATGGTGCCAGTGAAGAGCCTCGCACTTCAACAGGTGCTTTCCATGCAAAAGGATCTAGTTTTTGATAGCACAAGAAGAATATACCAGAACCACTTGTGACAAGCCACTGAGTATTTCATTTCTATATCGCTTTCCTTTGTTTCGTCGGGTTTCACACAAGAAATGAAAACATTGGTCTTCTGTCATGAAAATCCTGGAAACGTCTTGTAACCTCATCTTTGAGGTGTCCCATGTAACTGCAGATATCTTTGGTGTTCACTTCACACTGCTCAGAATGGTTTTTCAGAGTGGGAAAATAGCAAAAGGTGGACATTTCAATATCTCGTCTGAAAACAGCTAACTTACTACAAAAAGATTTCCAGTCCTCTTACAGTTGAAGTACGGTTTTCTGTACACTTTGTAGTTTGATATTCAGATCATGTGATGTGGTGTCAGTCAAGAACATCAATTTTGTCAGCCATTTGTCATCAGTAAGCTCTGCATACCCACATGGAAAAAAACTATATGCTGCATATAAGTTTAATATAGTAGTTTTATATATGTATCAATATATGATGTTTATATGCCTCAAAATACAATTATGGCCACTTTCACATATGTTAACATATATGAAATGAGATAGTTTTATATATGTTTCTTATATTAAATATATATGCTTTTTATATGAGCCATATAAAGAACGTATATCATATTATGTAAAATTGGATATGTTACATACATGTCATATATGCAACACATACTAAACAATGGTTGTTTGTATATACACTTTATATTGTTCATATATGAATTTAGTATTACACATATGAAACATGAAATTTAAGTTTGTATATGAATCTCTATAGTGGTTGTCTATAATTAAATAGCATATATATACGTTTTTGCAACAATACTATATGTGCACTGTATATTACATAATAGTTGCTGTACTGACTGTTAAAAAGGGATAGAAGGCAATATTGTACTGGAAATTGCTTTTATTTCAAAATTTTACAACTGCAAATTAAAAAATACAATTAAAATAACATTTATACTGAAGTGTTTTTAAGTAATCACATATTATTCCCCATTATACAGTTGTGGACAATAGCTGGCACACCCTTATTGCAAATAATGTGGGGATAGCAATCTCACTAACAAAATGAGAATCAACAAAAGGAAAAGCATATTAAACAAAGTGACATTATGACAAAAGTATATTTTTTGAAAACTTGTCATATACACATTTGTTCCATTCATAATAAGAAAACAATATATTAGTCAATTTGCACAATTTGCTCTTGAGTCTGTAAATATATCTACATCATTTCCAGATATCTTAAAATGCAATGTGATATATCTCTAAATGATCATTTGGCTTGCCATACTCAGAGATGTGATCCTGCATGTTATAAAAGTCTAATGGTGCGTTTACACTGGCCGTTTTTAGGACAACTTAGGGCCATCTCTAAATGGCTTCTCTTCCAATGGTGGTATACTCAAAATAGTAAGGTTTGATAAAAATAAAAAAAAAGTAATATTCCAAGAACAACAACAAGCAACCTAACTTGACAAAAACATATAATCATGTTGGAAAAGCTTATGCAAAATAGCCAAGTTAAACAATGGTGTACATTATACCACACATTATTTTTTGTGCGTGTGCAAATAACAGATTGAAATGATCAATTATCAAACATGTTATACACAAACTTCTTATACATGCCATTTGCAAAACACACATAGGAACTGTAACATGTAATGAGAACTGGAAGAACTGGAATTATTTGGATTCCTGTTAAATCAAGGCTACATTATGACATACTCATTCAGTGCTCACATCTCCCTCACTTTGAGTCCATGTATGCTGTAGTTTTTGTTTACTTTTATTGCGAAGTTCAGCCAACTTGCCATTGATTGCTGAGCCTGTGGGGTATTAGGCCACTTCTGCAAAGTTGCTCCTTAAAAAGGAAACATATCACAATTAAAACCCACAATTAGTACATCAAATGTTACGTTTTTGTAGAAATCAATGTTTTAATAGGTTTTTAAAAGACAATTATGAAATAGGTAACATTGTAAAGAACATATTGTCCATAAATATCAATGCCACTAGTACAATATAGCAACCCATACTAGAGAGAAAGAAGCATTTTAATGTAGCAGACTCTAAAATGCCATTTATAAATATTAAAAAAAGATTAATGAACAAAATCTTACTGTAGATGGCATCAATCTTTGTTGCATCTAATGCAGGTCTGTGCTTTGTGGTGTCTTTGCTCCTCCCTCTCAAGTTACTTTTCAGCAAAACATCCAAAGGGAATAGATTCACAAGAAGAGTGCGCACAGATGATGTTGCTGTGTGTGAATTGTTGGCTAAAGCCCACACAAGTTTGTCACAGAACACCCCAATACCTGGATATATTTCTGCCTGTAAAAAATAAAATAGAGGTGATTTAGACCAAACCCCAAACTTTTAAAGTTAGGAGTATCTTATTCCTATTCATAAATCAAAGAAATATCAGCATTGTTTTATACCTTGTCAAGAACCTGGGTTGGGGTTCCGGTCTTCATTGAATTTCCTGATTTTGGTGTAGTTGGAGTATCCACTTCTGGAGTTGATGAACGCCTGATATTGTTCATGGATCTACGCAAAATCTCTTTTATTTCGGTCAAAAACATAGGCATTTCTTTAAAAACACACATACACACACACAAATATTATACAGAAGCTTTAGCAGAATGGACATACAACTGTACAGTTTAAAGTAGGAAATATAAAGGACATAAATACTCTTAATATAAAAATTAGATGTTTTAATCTGATTTTTTTTTTTGCGACAGTGCCTATACCTCAATTGTTTGAGTAATCTTACCTTAAGACATTTCAGTGTTTTATTTCCAAAAAAAAAGTTTTACCTTTTGAAAGATAATAAGAATTTGTAAACTTTAAAAAATGAAAATATCACACAATCCAAAACAGCATAGTTGATAACAAACTCTGCAAACTTCCTTTCTAAAATCCTACATCAAACTACAGAAAAAGAAAATTGAGAAAGGTATTTTTGAACACAGAACCAAAACACACAGCAGACACCCAATCGCTGCTATAATACAAAATGTTTTAACATGCCTTTGAAGAGCATTTCCTTAAGATTTTGATTCTCTTCCTTAAGATCCTGATTTTCTTTCTGGAGCTGTACACTCTTCAAATGGTCTACTTCAACATCTTGTGTTTCAGCAGTGGAACCTGACTTGTATTTCTGTAAGCACTGTTTTACCATGCTGGTCTCTGAAGATGTTTTCTTAACCTACATAAATAAATAACTTTTAAAATGTTTTGATATTAAATCCACCCAGAAAACTTGTGTTTAAACAAATCTTGATACGATTACACACTTAAATTACATATGGGAAGGGGCTATGCTTACCGGTTCTGTATCAGAACCATCTGAAGAAGACTCATATCTCTTAGGCGTTTTAAGCGGCCTCTTCAGGCATTTCCTCAGATCCTTCTTTTCAACGCACTCCTGCATCTTCTTTGCAATGGCGAATCTATTATCTAATAAAACAAATTAATAAATGTACCCTTTCTTTTCAACAACAACACAAAAAAACGTAAACTTGGTATTTTACTTACTATGAACATAAAGAACAGCGCCCGCGTGCAAAGACCATCCCTGTTTCTGTTTTTTCCCCTGGCGCCATTCTACGATCGCTTCAGCTTGGCCTTCTTCAATAGGATTTCCATCCTTGTCAAAATCTTCATCATTGTAATTGCGAACAGCATCCGTACTGACTTCGCTGAATTTGCCTTTATCAGCTCCAGCTTTCCACTGAACCAAGGCAAACCTCCTCATTCTGGCACACTTCAGCACACCGAAAATACAGTAAAAGAAAATATAACCATCATCGCCAAAACACAGCTTTTCATATACAGTACCACCCGTACGTTATACCAAAGTATTCAACAACAATTTAGCATCAGAGTCAAATAATGCTGTGCAATATTATCATTGTATAGCGTATTTTGGTATTGTTTTTAAAACAATGTGATGGATAAGCAAATACATATATCCACATTATTACCGCATGCCACCACTGAGTGACAAAGAATAGGCCTGCGTTCAGCCAAACTTAATTGCCTTTAATTTTAGGGGGGTTTTTTTGCACTCGAATTTTCTGTCACTTTGTAAATGTTAAATTAATTATGCACGTCCTTCCATGCCTGTCACAATAATATTAATATTTGTTTTATGTACATGTAATGTACTGTACTTATGTGTTACCAAACGTAAAGTTCCGTGACAGTGACACGACCATACGACCGCGCGCTGAAATTCTGAAATCAGTCTCCGCCCTGCTGCAATATTACGACTCAGTAATTGGCCAGCTACATGATTGACACGTAGTTACTCCAATAAATTATTTATATTAACTGATGGGTTTGAAACAATCATCTTTTCTAGTCATTTTTCTGCTGTTGCAATATTTTGTAAATGATTCGGCATTAAAAGAATAATAATAATAATATTTCTTTAAAAAAAATGGAACGGCATCTAATGAAAAGGAAAAGGTACCTTTTACCGCAAGAAGATGAGGATATTTCAGAAAACAAGCGTGTCCCTTCTCGAACAAAAACCCGTTGAAAAAAGATGTAAGTATGTTTCATAATTAAATATTGAGATAGTAAAGTAAATATACAATTAATATAATATTAACTGTTTATGCATTCTGATTTTACAGTAAAACAATGGAATATTTTCAAACCATGTGCAAGGAACAGACTAATCAACAAATCGAAGACGAAAAGGTTTGTAAAATTTATTTTGGTAATCTGTTGCTTTGCAGAACACAGTATGGAATTCATTAAATACATTTGAAAGTAATCAGTGATATCATTTTGACGTATTTTCAAATTTTGCTTCACATATCTTTTTCATAAATGTTAAATTGCAAACGAGGATTACCATTAGTGTTATAAAATACGTTTACAGTTATTTTTCCAAAGTGTTTCTTTTTTTCATTATTAGACTATAGATGGTTTTGAAGAACGTGTGTTAGAAAGTGCAAACTCTTATCTTCAGCAGGTATGTACAGTATTTCAAATAAAACGGACTAATATCCTGGACTTTTTGTTTTGTTTTAAGCTTTGGGATCTGGCCTTGATACATTTATTTGATCGTTTTTATTTTATTTTTATGTAACAGTGTAAAGACGCACACATCCTTGCCTTAAATATGTCTTACATTATGTAATATGGTTAAACACAATAATGTATGCTAATTCTACAGAAAGAAATGCAATCGGATCAGACTCTGTTCAGTGATTCAACAGAATTTCAGACGGAACATGTAAATGAGGTATGCAGAAGTACATGTGTTTTCTCAACACTATATATGTGTGAGTTAGGTAAATATGTATGTGTATATATCTATGCCTATGTATGTTTTTCAGTGTGGACTTAAGCATAGAGATAGAGAGATATACTTACATGTAACGTTTCTTTGTGTCTGTATGTGTTTTAAATAATAATAGTACATTTAATTTATTGCCACAGGTAGAAAATGAAAACACAGAACATGTAGGTGACTCTTCCTTACAAATGACAGAAGAAAAGAGTCGTCTTGTGATACTATCTTTTGTTTTGAGACATGGATTAACAACGTTGCTGTAAATGATCTGCTAAAGCTTATTCAAATGCATTGTGAAGATAAATAGTCAGTGCCATCAACCAAATATTTTTTTGAGAAGCCTTTGCTTGAATTTGTTGATGTGCTTCAGTTTTATCATTATTGTATTCACTGTGATCAATATCTAGGTGTGCTTGATTCATCACGGAAAACAACTACCTGTAGTTTTTGTTCAGCACCTGTTTGTGAAAATATGAAAAATTGATATTTTTTATATATGTACCTTTGGAAAGTCAGCTAAGAGATATTTTAGAAAACCACGGAGTTCATAGTGTGTGTTTTGAACCTAAAATACCGAATAACACAATAACGGATTTTGTTGATGGTGACTTGTATAAAGCATTTAGAGGTACATCCCCATGCTTACGCTTACATTTAACTGTGATGGTGTCCCGGTGTTCAAATCGTCTAAATTCAACATGTGGCCAATACTGTGTTCTGTCAATGAATTGCCACCTAATATAAGAAGCAAACATGTGCTTCTATGTGGCTTGTGGTTTGGTATGGAAAAACCTAAAAGGTATTCATTTCTAGAACCCTTTGTCAATGAATGCATACAGCTTTCAAAGACAGGATTAAACTGGCAAGATCCAAGGGATGATTCTTTGAAAAACATAAAGGTTTATACATTATGTGGTGTGTGTGATTCTGTGGCAAAACCGCTGGTTCAGAATTTTAAGCAGTTTAATGGAAAATACGGATGTAGTTTATGTCTCCATCCTGGAGAACAAGTAAAAAAAGGGTGTGGAACTGTGAGAGATTATCCTCATACATCTGAAATTCCTGAAGAAAGAGAGCACACTACAACTGTGGCATTGAGTGAAATAGCCGTTAGAGAAGGTACAGACATCCTCGGAGTAAAAGGGCCCTCTCCCCTTATAAATATGCCCAAATTTGATTTAATTCATGGCATGGTACCAGATTATATGCACTGTGTACTTTTAGGTGTATGCTGTCAGTTAGCAACGTTATGGTTTGAATCCAAATACCACAGTCAACCATGGTATGTTGGTAATTGTATGAGGGAAGATGACACATTTTTACTATCTAGTCAGCCACCAAGTTCAATATCAAGAACACCACGCTCCATCACATTACGTAAATATAGGAAAGCACATGAGTGGCAAACATGGCTGTTATACTACAGCTTACCTTTACTGAAAGATATGTTACCCACTGCCTATTACTCTCATTGGGCACTGCTAGTGGAGGGAATAAGTGTTTTGTTATCATCCAATTTAAGCAGAGAGGAAATAACACACGCAAATTGAAGCACTTGTTTACTTTGTTGCTTGTGTAGAAGACCTTTATGGTAAAGAGCACATGAGCTTTAATATACATATGCTTCTGCATCTGGCGAAATCTGTGACAAATTGGGGCCCTCTTTGGTGCCATTCAGCCTTAGTATTTGAAAATTGTAATGGTAAATTGTTAGATTTGGTAAAAAACAGTAAAGCTGTGCCTTTGCAAGTGTGCAAAAACTTTTTAATGTTGAGAGCTTTGCCGCAGATTGCAAAGCCACACTTGAGGAATGCTTCAGCTGAATTCCAGCTGTTCTTTTCAAGAATGACATCCATAGATCACCATATCCATAGTGTTGAAAAATACAACCCCCCTAAACATATTGTGGAATTATTTGTCAGGATTCTAAACATTGAGTTTCACTCCCAGAAATATACTCGGGAGTATATCTAAACATGGGCAGCAGTGTGCAGTAGTGGTTAGGGTTTTGGACTCTTGATCGGAGGGTCGTGGGTTCAATCACTGGTAGGGGACACTGCTGCTATACCCTTGAGCAAGGTACTTTACCTAGATTGCTCCAGTAAAAACCCCTGTATAAATGGGTAATTGTATGTAAAAAATAATTGATATCTTGTAACAATTGTAAGTCGCCCTGGATAAGGGTAAATAATAATTGAGTTCAGATAAAAATGCTATACTGTATGTGCAGTTTTACAGAGTCCATACCATTCTCAAATATTTTGGGTGGTATAATAATGTATTGTACAAAACATAAAAAAGTGTATGTGTATTGTAAATTTCCACAACATTACTTTTAATTCAAGGTGTTTATTTTATAATAAACTGGCTTTAGTTTCATTTGTCTGAAAGTAAACAAAGGTGTTGTTCTATAAATGAAATCTATCTATCTATATCAATTTATCTGTCTATCTGACTCTATCATTACATCTTTTGTTTCAGGTGACAAACATACTAGTTACATCTAAGTAGTTTTGTATTTCCTTTAAAATATAATTCTTACCATTTAAAGAAGCAATTTCATTTTAGTATTGGTTATAATTTAAAAGACTTTCACATATGATCATGTCATATTTTATGTATCAATATTTGTAGTGCCAAATTGAATCCCTATACTATGCATTTTGTCCATGCTAACTTAATACACGCCAAATATATCAATTAAACAATAAGAAATGTTGTACCTGAATCAGAGTTCAGTTAAATGCGCAGACATACGAAATTTCATAAGTATCTTATATGTAGACATTTACCATATATGTATCCTTATGTATCCCTGGCAATACACATAAAAGTACAATATAAGCCTTAATTGATACACATATGTTTTATAATAGCCATTCAGAAACTTATATGAAACATATATATATTTTTTCCATATGGGTAGTGTTGACCACTTTCTTCCTGCAGAAAGAGTTTGATAGGTTCAAGGCAAGCAACAAAGTGTTTGAGCAGATTTCCTCAATCAGTGCGGAGAATCCATGACATTCAAATCGCCTGTGTGTCAAAGAAGAGCGGGCAAAGTTTAACAAATCCAACTATTTTGCCCACCATTGCAGGTGCGCCATCAGTAGTGCTCCATGAACAATACTTTCATAGCATTAAGTATGTCTGTACCCGTGGTTATGGAATGCATAGCAGTCAAAGAAAACACTTCTTCCTGAACATTCCCAGAGATACAGTAGCGAACAATTATGGCAAGATGTGGGGAATTGTTAATGTCCGTGCTTTTGTCCAGTGCAAGGCTCATCACATCACATGCTTGCAGGTCTTGAGTCACCTGTTTTCTAACATCAATTGCCATTTCATCTATTCGCCTTTGAACAGTCCTGACCGACCGCAGCATTTCTTGAATACAAGCAATGATGTCTTTCCTATTGGCAAAATCATGAGAACAGTTCATCAGCACAATTTACGAACGTGTCCTTTATATATTCCCCATCAGTAAAACATTTACCTTTCTGGGCAATGGCTAGTGCTGCTACATAACTTGCCCGTGTGGGAAGCGCATTATTAGATAAAAACTTAGAAAAGCTGGCTGTCTGTTTTTCAAATGCATCAACATTTTTTTCTCATGTAGTCGCGCTTGTCTGCTTCATCAACCCTACTAAATTTACCTTCATGTTTCGATGCAAAATGCTGCTGCGGGATACAACACTTTCAGGCAACAAACAACATCATCCCCTTCACATGATCCCCTTTCTTCACAAAACCATATTCCTTTTCCCATGCCGGCTGAAAATTTCGAATATTTAATTTTGCTTTTTTATGATCCATAATTTTAGCACATACATTCAGTAGTACTGTAAAACTTCCAAATTAAATATTATGCCTGTTTTTTTTTCTGTTGTACTGCACGAATGCTCACACGTTTCATATTTATTTTCATTAAACAAAATGTATATATATTTGCATAAACTACATTTGTCACTTTATTATGGAAATCAATGATTGTGTTTTTTTTTTCTCTAGCTTTCATAATAAAATTAAATATGATTTAAATGAATACAATTAACCACTTCCAGAGGTTAAAGTTCAACACAAATAACAGCAGATGATTCGCTGCTTTAGGCATGCATCATCCAGTCACTTGCTAGATGTGGAGAAAATGATCTGCAAAACGCACATATCTATCTGAATAGAAGTGCAATGCAGTGTTTGAGTAGGGATAAACACAGTTTGATTTCAGACTGACACTTCCTTTTTCTTGTAGTATTACGTTCATTTTATTTATTAAGATTAATCTGGCACATTTTTGTGACATTAGACAGCTCGAAAAAAAATCTTGAGTCTGAGATTAGGAGTTTGAAAAGTGTTTGGCGTGCCAAGCAAAGGGGCTTCATGTGATATCTGTAAATCAATTAGAGATATCTAAAAATGAAATAAAGATATCTCAAATTGATTTCAGGTATCTTAAAATAATATGGAAACCCTGTGGATTTTTCTAGCATGGCACGCCAAACAAACACAAAAAATGTGTTTTTTAAAGATCTCTCTAAATTGTTTAAATATATTTCTAAATTAATTCCTGTCCATTTAAAGATATCTCTAACTCATTTGAAGATATCTCAAAATAACCTCCTGCTAAAAGTAAATGAGGGAAAATATTTTATTAACTCCAGTAAAGAGTACAGAGGGGCAGCGTCATAACCAGAGCTGACATTCTACCAAGGTCAAACTTAGGTTTCAAGTTATAGCTGGCAGTATTTATATGAGTGCTCGGTATTTAATTTTCAACCTCCAAATCTATGTTACACGGAAAAACCAACAGAGAAAATGAAGGAGTCTTTTGTACTTTACCAGAACTGAGGATGGCCTCATAGCTAGTTACGGCCATACCGAGGGGGCAAAGGCACTATGGCTCATCGTGAAACACTACCAACAACTCTTGGAACAATTAAAAATACACTCAGCACAGTTGAAAGACATTTTCAAGACAGTTCTATTGAAATTGGAAACAATTATAGACTGTTACAAAATGCAAAAAAACTTTGATAGAATAATTACAATTCTGAACTGATAAATTTTTAAATGGCTTCTGCTATCTGTTGTGTTTAGGAAAAGCAGATAATTCTGCATGCGAAAAAGATAACAAGTTGGGATAAATAAAAATAAAAAAACCTAAGGTAAAACACTGGCAAAAAAAAGTACTAAAACACAATAAATTCCCCAACAACAGAGTGCTCTAGTCATGCCTCTCAAACTATTTTTTCACGCTTTTTCGTCACGCATTTTCAACCAATAAAATGATCGGAAAATGTTCCAGCCCCATCCCATGTTTCATTTGTTGCAGGAAAGGGTCCCAATCACCGCAAGCTTTTTTAAATGGTGAAAAAAAGACAGTAGCTTTTCAGGGCACCTCGAAGAGTTGGACGTACCAGGAACGTCCTAAGAGCACTTTAGCGACATATTTTTAGGATGTGCCAGGTACGTCCTAAGGGCACTGCAGTGGTTAATCAACAGTTTGCTACAATTTCACCAGAATATAACACAACACTAGAAAATCTACAAAAGTTTAAAATATTTTTAATGACAATCAATCAGAAAGACTTGTATAAAATGTATAAACACTCAATTCAATATAACCACCAATAGGAAAGAGAAATAACAAGTTACAGTTACATATAATTAATACAGAAATACACAAGAAGGACCATGTGAGACCACATAATCAGATATATTAATGCACGTGTCTTAATGTAAGTTGACATATATCATAAAAAGGACTTAAGGTCGAATTCAACATTCATTCCATTAGGAACCATAGTTTTTAAATAATAAATCCCAAAAGCTTCTCTTTGTAAAAGTAAAGAATCTAAATTACCCCTCCTAGGTGGTTTAACCTTCTCTATCCCTAAATAACGAAGAGAAGAAACTGGATATTGGACTTCACAAAAATGAGCAGCTATTGGATAGACTATATTTCTGCACCTAATTGTATTATACTACTATGTTAAGCAATTATAGATTTAAGAGCTTGTTTAGTTTTACCTATATAAGATTTACCACAGGGAAATTGAATCATATAAATTACGCCTTGAGTTGTACAAGAGATTATCCTCTTAATGGGAATTACTTTTCCAGTAAGTGGGTTCTTATGAGAGTGACATTTAAAAGTGCTTTTGCATTGTGCGCAAGAACCACATTTATAATTGCCATCACGTATGGGAGCTAAAAGAGACCCAGCTGGAATGGGAGCTGGAGGTAAATCAGCTCTCCCTTAAGTTACCTCCTCGTCTAAATGCTAGTAAAGGTGGTACAGCAAATGAACTTGAGATAGAAAGGTCTGATTTCAAAATATAGCAATGTCTTTTTATAATTCCTTTTATTTTCTCTGCACATGTGGAGTATTTTGTAACATAAATTGCAGAACTATGTTTGAATGTATTAATTTTATAGTCTGTACCTGCTTTTGATTAAACTTTTTGAATAGCAGCATTAAGACATTTTTCTTTATATCCATGAACTTCAAATCTAGCCCCTATGTCAGACAAATTGTAAGACAAATCCGATTCTGGTTTGCAAATATGTTTAATTCTACAAAACTGACTGTAAGGTAGACTATTGTTTAATGGAAGCGGTCAGCAACGCATTCTGGTCCGTATGGTATACAGAGGAGGACCCTCTTTAACAATCCATAAATCAAGGAAATTAATCTTTTCAAAATCAGATTCCATGGTAAATTGAAGATGTTCATTACAAGAATTCAAGAAATCATGAAATAAATAGTAAAAAGTTTGTGAGCATTTCCCTTCCACAAGACATAAATATCGTCAATGTATCTTTTCCAAAGAACAATATAAGATAAGTGCACATTTCAATTCCAGCCACTATTGGTTGGCCAGGAGGGGTCAATCAGACATTTATGAATTTTGGGAAGAGTATAAAGAACAGGCATCTTTGGATATTTAACAACTAAATACTCATATTCCTTTCTTTGTAATTTCACCTTGATCCAACAAAGATTTGAGAACTAATCCTGTGTCATTCTTGCATATTCGTGTAGGATCAGATTCCAATTTTAAATAACAAGTGGAACCTGAAAGTTGTCTATAAATGTCCCGGGTGTAGTTATCTTTATTCTGAATAACTACCCCCCACCTTTATCTGCTGATTTAATAGCAATTCTTTCTTCTTTTTTCAGATTGTAAAATTATCTATGTTGATGTTTATTTTTAAGTAAAACATCAACATCTTTCTCCACAAGCCTACAATAGGTTTCAATAGAGGCATTTCTATTGCTAGAAGGTATAAATGTACTTGTTCCTCTAAAAGGTGTCTATATACGGGAGGGCGTTTCAATAGAAGATAGATTATCAGAGCCAGAGACTGCAACTGGTAGATTGGAATTATTAGCAAAAAACTCTCTAATACAAATATTCCTAAGAAATTTAAACATATCAACTTCAGTCTCAAAATCATTCATTTTGGAAGTAGGGACAAATTTTAACCCCTTATCTAAAATGCTTAATTGTAAAGAAGACAGAATCTAAACACGTTCAGTTTGTCAGTTCGTTGGTATAGGCACATAAATGCATTAATTTTGAGTACACGTTTGTCCCAATTTGGCACAATGGCTTGTATGTATTTATTTAAACTCTGAATCAGAACTATACAACAATTCTCAAAAATGAATCTGCCATATATTTTTTTAATGGAAAGAATGTTGGAATAGATTAGGATCTCATGAAGAATCTTACCCTCAAAGTCACATTCTTCAGGAGATGGTACTAAAAGGTCAGAATCTTCATGTGTATAATTAGCTGGGTCATTCACTTGTGTTGAGGGTAGGTCGTATAATTAAATTGTGACAAAGTGTGGGTCATAATCTTCACTTGTGCCAACAGGAGGTCAGGTCCATAGATTATTGTCATTCCAAAGGGCAAAAAAGTGACCTAAATAAGGTTTAACAGGTTTAACAAATCAGGAGGCACTTTTTTACACAGAGAATTGTAAGGGTCTGGAACCAACTCCCCGGTAATGTTGTTGAAGCTGACACCCGGGGATCCTTCAAGAAGCTGCTTGATGAGATTCTGGGATCAATAAGCTACTAACAACCAAATGAGAAAGATGGGCTGAATGGCCTCCTCTCGTTTGTAAACTTTCTTATGTTCTTGTGTTCTTATGTATCATGTAAAGACCCTGGTCACCCACACCTGTGATGTAAAACACTGGATGCACAGGCCTGTTGTGGTGTTCGTGGAGCCACTTTGTGCTGAGCCAGGAGGAGAATTTGAATCTTGCTGGGAACAAGCTGACTTATTAGATATGGATTGGATGCTATAGAATGAAATACATTGCTAATAGTAATGTTATATGATTCTGTATTTTGTATCCTTTTGAATCCGTCTCTGTAGGTCTGGAAAAGAGAGCTCCTGGTATCAAAAGGTCAGGCCGACCTGCTGAAAGTTCCAAGCCTCCCTTATCGGGCAAAAGCATCTTTTTTTATTAGACTCAGAGCCTCAAAACATTCTGATCCAGCGAGAGCAGAATGGCAAACTCTATGGAACAGAGTTAATATGCCAGAAGCAATCCAACTAGTTTCGATTATAGTAAGAAAAAACAAA
Source organism: Acipenser ruthenus (assembly GCF_902713425.1). NCBI lineage: Eukaryota > Metazoa > Chordata > Actinopteri > Acipenseriformes > Acipenseridae > Acipenser > Acipenser ruthenus. Next base: position 53,004,357 of record NC_081190.1, on the reverse strand, counting down.
AGTATTTAAATAAATAAGAAACCTAATATAATAACATTAAATAAATGTATGAGCAGTCCTAAGTTTTAACCCTTTGCAGTCCTATGTCGGACCACATCCGACATTACAATTTTCCCTTTCTGGTCCAGGGTCCGACATCATCAAAAAGACGTAAAACACAGGACTCGAGTCATTTTTTTTCTCTGGAAAAAGCCAAGAAAACCATTCAATGGCCGAGTGAGACCGATAGGAGCTGAGAGAAGCCAGAAATAAAAGGGGGCGGATCTGAGCAATACACATAGCACCGACACCACAGAGATAATACGGACATAAACTGAGATAGCTGCTTCTGCATCCAGCGCTCAAAGAATATCACGGACATTTGCAGAGCTTTTTGAGATGTTATGGTAATAAAATAATGACTTGGATCACATTATTGAGAAGTTTGGAGATAAAATGAGTGATCAGGAGATGATTTATCGGTATGCACAACTATGAAGAGGTATGTGAAAAATACAGCGAACAAGGGGTGGGGTGGGGCTGGAGATGCAGTACTGAGTGTCCTGTTGATATGCAGTGTCTTTTAAACCTGTTTAACTGTGAAAAAAATACTTTTAAACAGTACTTCTAAAATAAACTGCGCGTGTGAAAATAAATTGGACCTGACGTGCCTGAGATGCGCTGAATAAATGGTCCGCTAAGGGTTAATACCCTTAAAGAGGAAATCCAACTTGAAGGAGACTAGAGACAAATATTCACATTCACTGGACATGCGAAGAGGAAGACACCTCGGGAATTGATAATAGGAGATGTGTTTTATGACTTAGAGATGAGTCTCCAAGTCTGGGAAGCAACCAATACTTACCCCAATGCGGATCTAGAGGTGAGAAAATGGGAAGATGACAGTGTTAGATAGATTAGGCTAGGGGTCCCCCTTCTGGCGTGAACCTTCCCCCATGGAGGACGAAGTCAGTGGCGGCTGGACTTCAAAGGTTGGGAAGTGAGCTTCACTTACCCCCAAAAGAGGACAAATCAGCACCCTGCAACTGCACCACCTATGCAAAACAATGAAAATTGAAAATAAAATAGATATATATTTTTTCTTTTTTTTTGATAGGGCAATTTAAGACTAATCTCACCGGTCAGTGGAGAGGAAAAACACCTTTATTTTGAGAGGAAACCTCTGGTGGTCCCATCAGAGAGATGGCCCCCACTCTGGGCAATCTAACAAACTAAGTTGGGCATAAGATATATCTTGAGCAAAGATATATCAGGGAGGAGAACAAACACACGATTCCGCTGCAGTGGAAGACCTGTTGACCTTGACTGCTGCATCTATATGGAAGGAATACCTACTATGTTTAAATTGAGAAATCTTCAAATAGATATTTTAAGACTATGAAATGCTGTGAATGAGCTGACTGGAAAGCTGAAGAGGAACATGGGAGACCTCTAGCGGCAGAAACCGGCAACTGTTTGACTTGCGACTTGACTTGTTTTTACACATGTTGTTGTCTTGAGAGTTCTTCACTAGGTTTAAAGGAGTTTTTAGGGGATACAAAACTATGTCTCATTTTTACTAGAATGTCTTCTTTACTGACTTGTTGCTGCATGAGTTCTTTCCCTGTCATAACCATTAATTGTATAACTATTGTATTCTTATGCCTGTGTTAGCATAGCCAAACATTGTGTTTCACCATTGCAAAAACAAAGCAAATTGTAGCAAACAAAACTGAAGCACAAGAAGAAAAAAGCTGAACTGAAAAATCACTGTACTTTCTCTTTCAAATGAATTAAAAATAAAAAAACACCTTACAAATAATAAGAAATTCAATACTTTACATTCAGTACATTTATAATCGGCTGATGCAGTAAGTGGGAGAAGTGGCAGGTTCTCAAAGGCCTTGAGTTACACGTGATCTCAGCAAAAGCAATACAGAGACGCAAAGATTTGCATCTGTCAGAACATAACGCTGATATTAATATTAATTCATGGAACAGGAGCAAAGGCTGCAAGGAATAGAGATAATGTGTTTTCCCCTTGGCTCGTGGAAGGCCTCCAAGGCTGGGAAGCAAGCTTTGCTTTCCCCCCAAGGGGAACATGAAGAGAAGGAAAGAGCATACATTTGAGAAGACTACTAGTCGACCCTGACTAACAAGGAAAGCCTACGCAGAGCTTTGTGGGGCAACAGAAATTCTGAAAGAGAAAATGAAATGAACATAAAAATGAAAAAAACATGCAATGAACAAGCGGCCAGAAAGGAACACTGGCATAGTTGAAGCAAGTTGTTAGTGAAGGAGACAGGGTTTCCCCCTGGCTCAGGGAGCATGCATGCTGGCCTCAGGAGGAACAAGAGATAGAAAATGGAGAGCATGTATGCTGCCCCCCAGGGGGGACCTGCAATGATAGAGGTCCCCCTCAATGATAACGTTGCTTGCCCCCAAATGAGGACCCCCAGCTCCCCGCATCTGTGCCACCAATGCAAAAAATAAATACAATTTAAAATAAGGTTACTAAAAGAACATAGGTTAATAAGTGACAATCAATACTGGAGGATTTTTTTTCTTCTTTTTTTTGGGAGGAAACCTCTGGTTGTCCCAGCGGAGAGATGGCCCCCACTCTGGGCAATATTTTAGGAAGTGAAGAACAAATAATTTTATATATGTGTGATTCTCCCATAGGGGACGTATCAGATATCAGATATACAAGGAAAGGATATCAGAAAAGTGGGGAACCTGATATCCTCTCCTTGAACCCATACGGAAAATAAAAATATTTTTAATATATGGAATTATATATTTTTTAATCCTGAAATGTATTTATAATATATTTTCTTAAACATGACATGTTGCTTAAATATATTTATAATATACTATAAATGGATTTTGTAAATCAACATATTCACATTTATACATTTTATTTTTCTAAATTATATTCAAAATACATTGTAAAATATGTTCTAAATAAATATATTCACATTAATATATTTAAAAGTGTATGCAGTGTTTTCAAACAATATATTTATATATTGCATATAATGGGAGACTGCGATGGTCATGCAGCACTAAATTTAAAACAAGAAGGCTTCATAAGTTTATCCATGTACAGCAGATAAAAACACAGACACTGTGATTTTAATTTGGTAAATAAGTTTATTCTTGACAGAGCAAATACGGTCGTTAATCAATCTTTCTGCAGATACCGAAGTGTTACAGATACCTCATAAAAAATAACTGGGCTAAGCCTAGTATTTAGAAGAAGAAAAAAGAGAGGTCAATAACAATCAAGGACACAATAGGCTGTTCATATTTTAAGTCACCTTATATTTAAACTGTATGCCCACCAATATGAAACAAAATGAAATTGTAACAATGTATTTCCAGTTTATTAGTGTTTTTTTTTTACTTTCATAGCTCTATTTTCAGCAACAATTACATAGCTATTAATGAATTTTTAATTGGAAGCAGCAGTTTTTTGTAACGTCTCATAGTTTCAGAAGAACAATGTTAGCAGGTCTACAGAGAAGCAGCCCAAACACCTGTTGTAATGCAAACAGCCTTTTAGCATATGTTGAAAGCTTTTCATTTTTGTACTTGAGTGTTTTATATACACTGAATTTTTTTACAAAATGTTGATATATTCCGTTATGTTTAAAGATAGTAGTTATTTTTAAGTGAAATTGCGGAATTCCATTCCTTTCTTATTTATTTGCTTCATATCTGTTTGGTGGAACACATGCAAAATATGGTGTGTGTCCAGGCACTTTTACAAAAACACATTTCTGTAAAATTACTTGAGCATCAATTGCTACCAGACGATCATCTTTATTAACTGGAATAATGTGTTCCAGTGAGAGCTGAACAATTTGACTTCTACAGAAAATGTATTGAATTGGCTTTAGAAAGTGACCCAAAGCAAAACACTTGGGTCCTTCTCCAAAATCAGTTGCAACAAACTTATCGATGCTAAAGAAATCTCCATCAACTAACCTAACTCCATCAACGAACAAAACATCTAAAGAACCTCTCACAATGAGCAAGTTTCTCTGAATCAATACTTTCACCTAGCAGAATAGCAATTCCTTCAACTAAGAGGCACCAGTGAACATAATACTTCTCAGGCAAAAGACCTTTCAGAATTGGTACACTGTAGAACAATTGCCAAGCCTGCCATTCACATGCTTTCCAGTACTTGCGTATGGTGACTGAGCGTGGTGCACGAGAGATGTTGCATGGTGGCTTGATAGAAAGAAGTATTCTATCAATCATGCAAACCATACTTCCAAGATAATATTTTTCATTGTGGTATTGAGTGTCAAACCACAATTTTGCCATTTGCCTAGTTACTCCTAACAATACGCAGTGCATATAGTCAGGTATAAAATTATCAATAAGGTCAAAACTGGGTATAACAGAGAGTAAACTTGGATCTTTCACACCATTGACTGGCTTTCCTTCCTTGAGAGCATGTTCGGCATTTTCCAATGTTTCCGCAGTGGTTCTTACATAACTGTCCCTGTTGTATGGATAAACTCTTGCATTGCCTTTTCCCTTTGAGACTACTTTACCACTGTCTTGGCAGAAGCCACAACCATACAGACCATTATATTGCACCATGTTCTGAAGCATAGGATGTGCTACACTGTCACAAATAGCTGCAGTTGTAAGAACATTTGAAAATATTTTCTTGCCAGTTGACTGATCTGTCCAACTCATGCCTTCAGTTGAAAGGTTTTTACATTCATCTACAAAAGGCTGGAGGAACACTGTCATATCAGGTTTTTTGCTCCCAAACCACAGTGATGCCAGTAAAATGTGGCTAAACCTTTCTTTGGGAGGAATTTCATTTATTACACAGAGAACAGGCCACACACTGAAAGAGGATGAATTAAATACAGGAATACCATCACAACTGAAACTAAGTGAGATTACATTGCAAGAATCTGGAAGAGTTGAATATGAGGTACGATATTTAGCTCCATCAATTATATCATGCATGGTGTTATCTGAAAATCTATCTTTACAAGATAACACACCACAAGCTATATTGGGATCTAAAAGGAGGCTTTTTAGCTGTTCTGTCATTGGTAAATAGAAAAAGAAATTCCCATTCTTTATACTTTCATTTTCATTTCACTCTTCTGCACAGAAGCAGCATTTTCCGGAACATTCAGTGCCAATGTATGAGTCGCACAGTTTGCAAACATGATGAATCTCAATTACACTTGTAATATTTTCAAATTGCTTTTGAAACATGTAAAGAGTTGGAGGAAGTGTTTTTATACTTATTACTTTTAACACTCTCATTATATCCAGCACAGCATCATTTGTAAGTTTATGCTTCAGCTTCAAGGCCATCAGCAAAAGTCCACTCTGTTCCTGTGCATCCACTTCTCCATCCTAATGGAAATAAAAGCAACATTTGTTATCTGGCCTTAAATGGAAGGGTTACTTTAAAAAACTTTAGATCATGGTTTGCCAGTATTTCTCAGTTTCATATCACATTCAATTATTCAATCACATTCAACTGGTTATTATTTGGTTTGTTTATATTCCCTTATTAGCCATCCTAGCACTGTGGAAAACTACCAGGAAGTAAACAAGGTGGAATGCCACAAGTTTTCTGTGTCAAGAAATTACATCCTTTGCTTAGCAGAATCAATATTATCTTTACATTGTTTGTTGCCGTTGCTTGGATTTCGGGAATCCTGTTTATAGCCAAGGACTGCAGTGCCTCGTGTTGATATAGGCTTTTAGTATTTAACATATCATTAACTTTTCTAATTGATGTTCCTTATTTGGATAGTTTATGAATACTATCTACTGCACATGTGCTTATTAGTTTTGTATTAATGGGCATAGTGTATTATGTATTTCTAAGCTATAGTTTACACCTTTAAATCCAGTCATTTTTTAACCATGCTATATATTTCAAGTAATACTGTACCTCAGATAAAGCTGCACACAAGATTTCTTCAGAATTTTCTTTATTGTCTATGGTTGTGGCAACAGTTCCCATATCTTCATTCTCCTGCTTAAGTATATAAAGCAAAGACACATGTAAAATAGTTTTTATTTATACTTTTTAATGCTTAAGGCATATGATATTAACAAATAAAAATAGAAAATTGCCAAGCTCATCTGTGACAACACTGATGAAGGGCTTCATTCAGCTCTTGTGCTGAACTTTTTAGTGAAATTCATTTTTCTAAATAAAGTATGGAAGCATGATTGCTAGTGTTTTGTGAGTGCTCGGTCATTTTCTACATTTTATGTTTTCAATTTGACCCATTATTAATCCAGTGCTAAAACTGCCCCATGTGATATCCTGCCATTGTGTGGTACACATGGGTATCACTCACCTTAACAGTAACATCATCATCATCATCATCACCATCACCACCATCTGTACTGTGCTGCTGTTCACTCTCTCCAAAATCATGCTCTTGAACAGTTTCAGTAAAAACATGGGATTCTTCTTTACAATCACAGTGTGAGACATCTGAATGCTGAGGAGAAAAAAAGTAAGATGATTTCTAACATCTAAAAAACCTAATCTCTTACATCTACATATTGTAATTTTGTCAAAGTGCTAAACTTAAGCATGTGTAGTAATTTCAAATTAAACTACAAAACTGATTCAAATAATTTAAATATATAGTAATTAACCATTACTATTGCGTGACTAGGGGTAATGACATTAAATTGCTTGCTTATGCTATCCAAATAGATATATGTTTACACTATTTGTAAAAAGAAAACGAAAAGGCAAACATGAACACAAAAACAAACTGATTATTGACCGAAACCTTTAAGAGTTTGACTCTATAAAGCAAGATTCATATCTCAGGTTCTGCTGCAAAAGGAATGTAATATTTTCAGTTAAAATTGTAACAAACCAATTTGTATCAATTAGTCTGTGAAAGAATAAGTTAACTGTTTTCTAAAAGATCGAGTTTTATAAGAAGGAAAATAATTAGCAAAGCATGAGCAACTGTATGATGTTAAAATAAGAACTTGATTGATTGATTTACCTGTTCATTTGCTTGTTCTTGTTCCTCTGTAGAACTGTTTTGTGTTCTTTCTTTGTCATCAACCAGCCTATAAATGAACAGCATGTTTGTAAAGTTATTCAGTGATTATTTATCTACTTTACCACTAAATTCGGTATGCTTGTGCGTGGATGTTGTGTCCTCAAATTTACTATTTTTAATAAAACTAAGCATTTTTGTAAAATAATTTTATTTACCAAGTATGCTGTAAAATGTATTTGTATCACTAAGTAATTTATTTGTATAGCATAATTCATATATGCAGAAATGTAGTTTGAAATCTCACGTAGTTGTAATGTAGGCCTATTGGACATAAGATGGCTTCTGAGATTCATATAAATAGTACTGCTGTTAAATAGATTGAAATAAAACAGTAATTTACCTCATTTTCTTCCATTTCGATCTTGTTCTTCTTGGGATCCTAATTTCCAGATCACTCAAGTATCGTTTATATTTTACGGCCTCAGAAAACCGATGCTGGCGCTCCATCTTTTCAACAGAGACGCTTCCTTGGCGCCCAGTGACGTTTTTCTCGTTATTCTGCCCAACTCTAATGTGCGTTCAGGTCAGGCAGAAGGCATTGTGTAATTTATTTATGTGAATTCGTTGAAATGTATGTTTTAGTTAAGTGGAAAGGAGGAAACGACGTTGGGAAGCTGAGTGTCATACCAGCAACCTGGGTGAAAAATTTCAACGAGAAGGAATTCAAAGAGGACGGGGATGAAGATGAAAAGCATTATGTTGCAGAATGGAGAGCTGGAAAAAAGGAGCCACGTGGAGGATGGGCCGTTTATGACTGTGAAGTACTGAACATGTCTGGTAAGTAAATTAATTATTTAAGTAAGTTAAAATAACTAAAACTATAATTAACATAATAATTATTGTAAAATATTTTGTGCGGAAAGTTACTACAGCAGTTACTATTCTTGGTTTTTTTTTTTTGTCGGCCCACATTTGATTCAAAACGTTATTTCAGTCAGACTTAGCTGTAGAGTTGTAGCGTTACTGTGTAATTTAAAAATAAAATAGTATCTTAACTGTTTTTATTTCCCTTAGTCAGTTTTTACAAGGCAAACATTGCATCTTTGTCTTGCTTGAACTACGGTCTTCTCCACCTATATAACTACGTACAGATACAAATCGGTAGACTTGCAGCATATTGCTTAAGAGTGATTTTATGTACAGTATAACTTCGGTTTTTATTTTGGTCACGTAATGTCCCTTTAAAGTTATATTGAGCCGATTGTGAAACAGGATTACTTTAGTTTTTTTCTCCCATAGCTGGATTGAGACAGAAAAACAGAAAAAAGTCAGCTCCTTATTTAATTCAAAACGAACACAAAAAGCGAGTTCATTTAAGTTACTTTTCCAGGACTGAAACTATGAACGCCTCGTTGCAAAAATGTTATAACGTGTTTTGCAAATAATAGTTTCCTCTTAATTACGATTTAATTAAATCAATTTAACTTCACCGGCTGTTTGCATTCGGTTTGAATTAAAAATAAGGAGCTGCTTTGTTTTTACATTATCGATGAAACACAATCATATCAATCAAAAACTAAAGTGAACATGTTTCACAATCAACACTTTTTGTTCAAGAGTTTAATAGAACGGAGTCAGCTTTAAAAAAAAAAATGGGGGGAGGGGAGGGGGGGGGGGGTCAAAAATTCAAACCGAAAACGAAGTGTATAACTTATGGTCATCTAGAAATAATGCCTTCAACGCGCAAACAGCAAATACACAGTAATTATTTAACACTTTTTTTTTTAAAATGCAAAACATCCATCTTATTTGACAAAGATACGAGATCAGAAAACTATAAATCCTGAGCCTCCTGTTGCTTGTAAACGTATTCCTCAGAAAAACAGAAAGTATGAAGGCAGCTCCAGTGAGACCTGCGTTAGTTCTGACTTGGACACCACAGTAAGTACATTAAGGTTTTGTTTATTGCTCAGGTACATAAAATAACTGTCTCTGTATTATTATTATTATTATTATTATTATTATTATTATTATTATTATTATTATTATTATTAAAAACTGGTTAAGCAGGTTTCATGCATTACGATTTTTTGTACTATTTTGTTAGGATAAAAAGACAAAACCAGCTGAGGCTAAAAGAGCACGGTACTTAAAAATCCATGATGAGGTGAAGAAAAATCAAGAAGATGATGAAAAAAATGATCTCAGGAACAGAATTACAAAGTTAGAGGGAGAAAATACTCAACTTAAGGAACGAATTGTGAGAGGTGAAAGATAATTTAAATTAAATGTTTAATATTTTTGTATTTGTTTTCAAGCTAACTTGTCTGTAAGACAGTTATTTTGAATTTTAAAATAAATTAAATAGGCATGTCATCATCTTAATGTGGCAGTGGCCTTAATGAGTGAAACAGCTGGGTGCTCATCAGTATTTTAACATATATATTTATAGTTTATACTACAGTGTAATGTTAATCTATTTTGAACATCACAGACAGTTAATACCTTGCAAGTGCATCTCATTCCCATCCACCCATTTGGCACCCATTCTCAGGCCTCTCAACAGACTTTGTGCTAAAATTGGTGGTAGTTTGTGATGTGCACAAATGCCAATGTGTAGATAAGTTGAGCTATGAGATGTAACTTTAACCTGGCCAGGCTTCCTAAAGTGGAAACATGAAACATCAGTGATTTAGCACACTGTTCTGCTTGAAGCCATTTTAAAGTGAGTTACTAAGTTTTACTTTTTTTCAGATATCACATCAATACTGTTGAAAATTGACACTCTCCTAGCACAACAGAAGCAAAGATGTGGAGGGTGTGTCTCTCCTCAAAGCAGCACAAGTACAGCAGGCATGTCTACACCCACCACACCTGAACTGGTGACATCACAGCCTGCCACACCAGAGTTCTCAAAGCCATGCTACAACAGTTCCACTGCAAAGGTAACATTCAGTTCCTGAAGAAATATAGGCCTAACTTTTTTTTTCCTTCCAGCATTGATTTTTGCACCATTTTTGTGAGCAAATGAAAAAAAAGTGATAGCACTATATTAGAAAACTAACACAATACACATTTGGTGCATAGAGGGTCAAGAGTTTCACATTTAATTGTGTTCTTTAATGCTTTTGTTTTAGGTGGAAATTTTTGCAGGAAGTGGTGTTTATGGACAAATTGTCTTGGGCAATGGTGAATAAGTGCTCATCAAGCACTTCATTCATCAGGTCTATTACTCTGGCACTTTTTGATGTGGAGACTCTTATTCGCAGTAATTTAAGAGGTGGTGCTAGCAAACACAAGTCAGATGCTGAAAAGAGAGAGGCCCTTGATCCTCAGAAACTCAATGCACTTTATGGTAAGACTTCCATCTTTTTCATTATCAACTAAATCAGAATTTAAAACATTTAACTGTTCTAATTAAGTTTAAAATTTATCAAAATTTTTCATACTTCTGCCCTATTAAGTAAAAAAAACTCTACTATGAAAAGTTGCGCTGTGCTACTTTATCTTTATAGGATCTCTTTCAGGATTGTATGTTGAGATAAGGCCATATATTTTAAACTCATGAAACTGAGCTTTAGCACAACCAATTCAGATTGTGAGAAAACACCAAAAGCCCAGTATGAATAATTTATTTATGTTTTTCAGCTTTTTTTGCATACTAATTATGTCTTTAATTAGGTTAACAGTGGGGGAAAGACAATCATCAAATTTGATTACAGGGTTTTGATGCATAAATAGAAAACAAGGAACGTCCACTATTGGTAGTAATTCTGGTTCAATTTTGGTTCAGTTAACCCTTTGCAGTCCATTGTCGGACCCTGTCTGACATCATCAAAAAAACGCAAAAAACAGGTTTCTAGTCATTTTTTCTCCAGAAAAAGCCGAGAAAGCCATTCAATGGCCGAGTGGGAGCGACGAGCCGAGACAAGCCGTCTCCCATTCTCAAAGACTATGAGTTTTATATGAATAATATGTTTACAAAAATATATTTAAAATATATATTTTTTTAGTATGGGAAACCAAAAGCTAAAGGGAACCATTATCCATATTTGGGCTGTAGGAGTAGGAACTTAATTTCCCAGGATCCTCTGGGGTATAATCAGGTGATTGATTACACAGGGACTGGGGTATATAAGGAAGTGAAACAGTCCTAATGGGAGAGTAGACTGGAGTGGAAACAGTTGTGTGTTGGATTAGAAAGACAAGTACAATTAATATTGGACAAAGAAGAGTATTCGTGATTGTTGGAGGGATTACTACTGTTACATTTCCAAGGTAACCCTGGAGGGGTGGACTATGAAAACGTAAAGGTTTACAATCATTGTCATGCTGGGGGAAATACCTCTGGGGTCAACAGGGGAATGGAAAATCTAAATAAAGCACAGAAGAATACACCAGGAGTTGTGAGTAACAAACACTGGTTTTTATTATTGTTCAGCCAGAAGCTTCTGGAACACTTATTATTGGGTGCTGTAGTCACCTGTGGAATATAAAGTACTGAGTAATAAGGACTGTGTTAACTTACCTGTTGGAATACCGTGTGGAGCATGCAATCTACTTTGCTTTGACCAATAAATATTATAGCCTTGAACACCAAGCCTGGACGGCGCGGTGTTGTAGCGAGACTGTGACCGGTGCATCTTACACCATAAAATAAGATTGTTGTTGTTAGTGTTAAATATAAAGATAACATCTACACCAACAGCATATAAGATTGGACTGTGTACAGTACACAGCGGTGTGTGTAAAAGAGTGTTTAAACTGCACAGGGCTGTGAGTACTGGCGCACTAATTGAGTTGGCAGGCTGCCAGACAAGGGACTGTATATTAGGGTTACCATATGGCTCCAGATTAACCGGACGCTTTGAGACAGACCGGGATTTCAAAATTCCCCCTAAATTGAAAGTAATTCACGTATAAATGAGCTCCACCTTTGCTGAGATTAATCCTGCTGTGGTGGAATTGCTTGGGCGCAGCAAACAATTCACACTGATCAGCTGCTTCTGATCAGATCTTAATGAACGAATAGCTAATTTATCGATAGAGCAACGAGATGATGATGAAATTGTATTTGCAGAATAATATGGGCGATTGAATTTTAACAAACAGAAAAAAAATAGCGTCTGGCTGCAATTCATTCTTGGTATAATACAATTATTTGACGCGCATGCGGGTATTTAAGCACCATTATTAATTGTAGCTAAGGATGGTTCATTTACACCTTCATTTATTTCAATTTAGGGGCAAGTTTGAAATCCGGTTCTGTCTGACAGCGTCCGGTTAATCTGGAGCCACATGGTAACCCTATGTATATAAAGTGCAGAGCTTGGGTAAAAACACACCCTAAGCGTACCCTTGGTTAGGGACGGTCTAAAAATGACCCAGACTGGGCACAAACTCACAGCCTGTGGAAAAGTCGCTGTGCAGTTCCACCGAGAGCCAAACTGTAGTCAGCCTGGAATAAGAACATGATCCCTTTTCTATTTCTCCCTGGAGGAGCTTAACCGAGGGCAGGATCATCAGGTTCACAGCAGGAAGGAAAAGACCTTGGGACCTCAATCTGGTCTTCTTACTACTGTTCTCTAGAATCAGCCCGGCGATGGTAAACCAGGCCTAGGTCCTTGGAAGTATAACTTCTACACAGAACCTGGTCGATTTAGAAAAACAAGTGACTGGCAATACTTACCTGGAAACCAACCATCCAACAGAAAGGGGTCAGCGTATCGGGAGCCAAGCAAGATTGCTGGAAAATCCTGAAACGGAGTTTCAGGGACTACACGGGAGTGTAGTAAATTTACCACAGAATACTGCAGACTGTAGTAGTGATCGTATTTCACTTACCTGGAGTTTACCTCGGGTAAGGCTGAGTCAGGGCAACTGAAGAAGTGAAAGTTAGCGCCCAGAGTGGCAGGTTTTGTTTTATTTTGAGTACACTCCATTGGAGTTTTTGATTTAATAAAACTTTGCTCTTTAACTTTACATTCTGTTGTCCTGAGTGCTCTCTCCGTCTGTCAGTTGGCTACCACATTTTTCAAGTAGAACAAATAGTTCACTATATATATATATATATATATATATATATATATAGTAAACCGTCCATATTCTAAATATGACCCAGCACACAGAAAATTGAGTTTTTATGTGCTGACGTGCTATTTTTTAAATATATATATATATATATATATACAGTGCCTATAGAAAGTCTACACCCCCTTTCAAAATTCTCACCATTTGTTGTCTTATAGCCTGGAATTAAAATGCAGTAAAACATTTTTTTTTTCATTTATCTACACATCCTACCCCACAACTTCCAAGTGAAAAAAATATTCTTGAAATTTGTAGAAAATTAATTAAAAATAAAAACTGAAATAGCTTGGTTGGATAAGTGTCCACCCCCCTTGTAATAGCAATCCTAAATCAGCTCAGGTGTAACAAATCGCCTTCAAATGCTACACCGTGTTAAATTGTAGTGATTCACATGATTTCAGGATAAATTCAGCAGTTCCTGTAGGTTCCCTCTGCTGGGTAGTGCATTTCAAAGCAAAGACTCAACCATGAGCACCAAGGCATTTTCAAAAGAACTCTGGGACAAAGTTGTTGAAAGGCATAGACCAGGGGATGGGTATAAAAAAATATAAAATGAATGGAGCAAAGTACAGAGAAGTCCTTGAGGAAAACCTGCTGCCCTCTGCAAGAAAGCTGAAACTGGGACGGAGGTTCACATTTCAGCATGACAATGACCCAAAGCACATAGCCAAAGCTACACTGGAGTGGCTAAGGAACAAAAAGGTCAATGTCCTTGAGTGGCCCAGTCAGAGCCCCGACCTAAATCCAATCGAAAATTTGTGGCATGACTTGAAGATTGCTGTCAATCAACGCTCCCCAAGGAACTTGACAGAGCTTGAACAGTTTTGTAAAGAAGAATGGTCAAATATTGCCTAATCTAGGTGTGCAAAGTTGGTAGAGACCTATCCCAACAGACTCACAGCTGTAATTGCTGCCAAAGGTGCTTCCACCAAGTATTAACTCAGGGGGGTGGAGTCCCAATATCCGCCCTGCTCTGTGTTACATCATGACTGTGTTGGTTCTGTCTACATTAATTGTGGCAGCATGTATTCACGACTATCTATATATATATATATATATATATATATATATATATATATATATATATATATATAAATATATATATTGGGACTGTATGGCTGCTGCTGAATGAGACAAAGAATGTTGCTAAATGAATTGTCTAGTCAAGCTGCAGCAGCTTGCATAGGGAGGTATTATAAGAACGTGGTGGCATGAGTGTGAAATATTAGCAGCTGCACAGCCGGGCGAACGCGGACAAATCATGGATAGGACCAACAAGCCCATGATTCAATGCACGTATCCCTACAGGTGCCATTATTGGGGCCCACTCAGAGGTGTGGGTGACAAAGCATTGCCACTCCATAATGATTGAACATCAGGATTGAATATCAGGATTGAACAAACAAGTGTACTCATAAGCACACAGCAAGCAGGATAGGACAGACAATCCCACAATTCAGTGTTGCCCCCCCTCCCCCCCTCCCCCCCTGAAGCTGGAGGTAAATAAGCATTTAGACAGACAGCTGAAACTGACCTTTTAACATTTGAACAGAAACAGACCTTTTAATTCTAACCTTGAAAGACAACCCACCGCCAAATTTGCACAGGGAATCACTGGAAGACAGAACGCGAAGGAGTCGTGAATGTATGCTGCCACAATTAATGTAGACAGAACCAACACAGTCATGACTATAATGTAACACAGAGCAGGGCGGAGAGTACACGGATCCAAACAGACAAATATAAATTAAAACAAACCATGGGAACCGCTGCTATAAAATAGTTTAACAACCAAAGCACAAAAAAACAAATATAAACAAAAAACAAAACGCAAACAAATGAAATTAAATTAGGGTGAAACACTCCTATCAAATGTCCTCACAACCAAAGCACAGAAAATGTAACATATAACATGTGACACATAAGGAAATATGGAGCATGGATGGCAGAAATGAAAACAACTAGGGGGGTCTGCAGCGCTGCGGGACAATATGCAAAAGCAAACAAAAACAGACCAAGAATGAGTGTTCGACCCAGGTCTTAAATAGGGGGTTAAATAATTGGTTAATTTACATATTGCTATATTGCTTGGTTAATTAAGAAGAAGCCCTTGCATCTGACCAATGAACAACACATAATGGTTACAATAATGTTCGTCTTGGAGAACGAATATCCCCACACATAATGTGATCTGCAGATACTTAAGACAGGAAACATTTTAACTGCATGTGTTGTAAGCCTGACTTGGATCGCAGAATTTGACAATTTTAATCGACAATACAATCAGCATACTCATTGCTAAGCTTTGCACACATAGCACATTTTGGTGATATCTGTTGTGACCGGGGTTCTGTCTGAATTTTCGTACACATGAATGGTACATTACGGTACCATATTGTGCGCTTTCCCTGAGTCAGGAGTACCAACAGTGACACAAATACCCGTTGACTCATATGTGTTTTTAAAAAGTGCATTATATTGTATGTTTTACCATTTTTTTAATCACCTTGGAAAAGCTACTTAACAAAAATGGGCTTTGTAGCACCGGTATTTGTCATTGTTTTCTTGTCTTTGAAGTGTGATTTTCTGAACTCGTACCATAAGGTATGAAAATTGTATCTTAATTGTGAATTTTCAAAAAAATTACTAATGACGGTTGTTTTATTAGTCATAGAGAAGGGATATGTTGACGCTTACAAAACAGACCACAGCAGCCAGCGCACTGAGTTTCACTTAATTTGAGCTGCTAATCTGTTGACTTGTACATTTAGTTTCATTTATAGCTCGCACTGAGTATCTGCTACTTACTATCACAGCGACACACCTACTGTACCCTTGCGTACCACACTCTCATAAGAACCATGTTGTCTGAAAAATTCACAGCATTTCCAATGTAAATGCAAGTAAATACATAGATTGGCATATGACTTGACAGTCCGGTCAAAATGTACTTGCGGTCCGGATTCGGACCAGTGTCTACCTATTGAGTGCCCCTGCTAGAGAGTTTTCTAACAATACCTCTAATTGCTATCTATGGGGACTCCCCAGTGACTCACCTAGCAACGCAGTGAATCATACAATCAGGAGGCTGCTGTTATGGTGAAGAGATTGAGCATATGCTTAGATTGGGCACTCAGGGGTAAAAATAATATAGCGGACTACCTGGACATAGGTTAGCATCATCAGGAACAGTGATGTGAGTATTTTCTGAGATGTAAACTTTCTAAATATGCTACTTAAAAAAATTTATTGCAATGAAAAACAAATAATCAAACCATTCCATTTTGTTGTAATATGATCATACTGGAACTTAAGTTTTCAAGACACAGTACAGCAGAATATTGTACTTTTTAACCTCCAATTCAGGAAGCTTGTTTTCTATGACTGCCTAGGTGTGGCTGGGGCAAATTAAGTTGATTCATGATTTGGTCATGAGTTACACCTATTATAAGGGTGTCTAGAAACAACAAGTGAATCTAGAACTGTGTAGTTGTGTAAGCTGGAGGGAATCCTGACAGTATGAAATGACAGCTTAGTTAACCCTTTGCGGTCCATTTAGTCAGTGCCTGTCAGGTCCAATTTATTTTACACGTACTGTTTAAAAGTCATTTTATTCAAAGTAAAACAGGTTTAAAAGGCACTGCATATCAACAGGACACTCAATACTGCATCTCCAGCCTCGCCCCACCCCTTGTTCGCTGTATTTTTAAAATACCTCTTAATAATAGTACATACTGATAAATAATCTCTTGATCACTCGTTTTATCACCAAACTCCTCAATAATGCGATCCAAGTCGTTATTTTATTACTATAACATCTAAAAAAAGCTCTGCAAATGTCTGTGATATTCTTTGAGCGCTGGATGCGGAAGCAGCTATCTTGTTTGTTTATGTCAGTGTTATCTATGTGATGCCGGGTCTATCAGTATTCATGAGATACGCCCTTTTTTTCGGTTTCTCTCGGCTTCTATTGGTCTCACTCGGCCATTGAATGGTTTTCTCGGCTTTTTCCGGAGAAAAAACAACTAGAGACCTGCTTTTTGCGGAAAGGGAAAATTGCGATGTCGGACCAGGTCCGACATAGGACCGCAAAGGAAAATCGGTTCCCATTAAATGCTTGGTGGTCATAGTCACCTCTGATAAATACTTTGATATAATTTGCCCAGTCCAATATGAAGGCAGGACACATTGTATTTATAACATATATATATATGTAAGTCGCCCTGGATAAGGGCGTCTGCTAAGAAATAAATAATAATAATAATAATAACACTAAACTGTATTTAAATTCTTCTTTGTATTTATAACTGTAGCAGGGTGGTAGAAAGCACTGCTGTTTAAATTTATTTATTTATTTTTTGAACAGTTTCCCCCTCCGCCCCTGTGTTATTTTGTATTTGTGTATTATGATTTATTTATTCTTGTAAGTGTATTTATTGACGGCGTAGCCTAGTGTTTGTTATTGTTTATTTGTATTTATTTAAAAATGTATTGACGGCGTAGCCGTGCGTTTTGTTTGTTATTGTTTTGTTTTCATTTAAAATGTGTCCTGGCAGAGGCAAGATTAGTGCTTGTCCTCTGCCAGGAATAATTAAAAAACCTTGTGCAGAAGGTGGCCATCTCCCAAGTTAAGTGATTAATTTGTTGCTAATCCGGAGATGGTCACCTGTATATAAACCTGCAGCTCTCTACCCTCAGGGTGGTTGTTCAGAGGAGGAACGAGAGCGAGCGAGGAGTGAGAGAGAAACTAAAGTAAAATGATATACAGGAACAGTGACAGCAATTGCCCTTCCTGACCTGTATTGTTTTTATTATTATTTATTATTTGTTTATTTAGCAGACGCCTTTATCCAAGGCGACTTACAGAGACTCGGGTGTGTGAACTATGCATCAGCTGCAGAGTCACTTACAATTACATCTCACCCGAAAGACGGAGCACAAGGAGGTTAAGTGACTTGCTCAGGGTCACACAATGAGTCAGTGGCATGAGGTGGGATTTGAACCGGGGACCTCCTGGTTACAAGCCCTTTTCTTTAACCACTGGACCACACAGCCTCCTATATTTTTTTGTGTTGGTGATTTTGTTTTGTTTAAATATTTATTTTGCTCTGTGAGCACTGTTTTTCTGTTTAAACCTTTTATTTATTTTTGTTATTTAAATAAACGGCGCGCAGCGTCTCTTTGACTGCAGTATCTGTCAGTGTTTTTTCTTTCCTGACTCTGGCCTGACGTCACCACTGGGTTATTAAATTAGGTTATAGTTTTGCTGAATTTTCTCATTTTAGGCTAAAACAAATTTCTGCAATAATATTTCTGCTTGTTTAACCACTTCAGCTCCAGATGTAAAAATGAAACCTCTTTCCAGGCACCAGATTTTGAAAATAATAATAATAATGTTTTCAGACCTGTAATTGCTGTAAAATGTTAACATATGATGAATAAAACACAAATAAATGACTTAAACTGTGTTTTTCATGAACCCTTTATGCTACTGTGGACTACATACCCATATTCAATATAGAGATAAAAATGTTTTTTTTTTTTTTTTTTAACAATGAAAACAAAAACACTGCTAATAACGATAATAACAATAATAATCAGTAAACCGTAATTATCAAATAAAAATCAAACAACATCAAAACGTGTGCCAGTATCGACTTGCTCTGTGCCATTTATTGAAATGTTCAATACAACAGAACCCGGGGTTGCCTTCGCAACCACTGCACATTTTTCTTTTGTCTTTTCTTTTGTTTTCATTTTCGTAGCAGACCCTGTACCTTTTTTACGGTGTATGCTTCGCTTGTGTTGGAGGGATAGTCACAAATGCATGTACACAGCTACTTTGCGCAGGAATTGTGATGGATCTGGCTGCCGCATTGCCTGTACCCAGTGCTGTGTTTTGATAGTATTTCGTCACAGCACTGCCATTTCAAACCAAACAGCTTCCCGTTTGCAGCTGGCTTACCTGTAAAGTAACTGCATGCTCTTCTGTTCGTACAGTTTGTATTGTTCTTGGCTCCACATCCTCTTCATCATAATCACTGAGTGATAAGTCAGCATCACTGTCGCTGGTATTGAAATCCTCCGAACCAACTTCACTCCCGTTGCTCATTATAGAAAGACCACGTACGTTGCCATATTTAGCTTTCGCTAAAAACTATATAAACTATAACTAAACAAGTAAAACTAATAATAAATAAAAAAATAATAATTTAAAACACTATATATATATATATATATATATATATATATATATATATATATATATATATATATATATATATACACTTGTAAAAGCTGAATGGCTTCCTGCAATATATCACAGCCTTCTAAATGCCCACAGTTAGATTGCAATCGCTACATGACACGCAATTGGATAAAAATGTCACCTGACCTTCCCCCAAATTTCATTGCACATTCCACAGTACTAGCACTGCATTAGAGAATGAATGAAACCTGAAACGCTAGACTGAGAAACCGATCATAGAATAGAATGGGAAACTTGACGTACGCAGGTACGGCATGGTACTGTAAGTGGGTTTGCAATTGACGTACGTGCGTACGCCATGGTGTTGAAGTGGTTAACAATTTCTATACCAGTACAGAGTTTTACAATATGATAATATTATTGCCCAGAATAGTTACTTTTAACAATGGTCTTTTAACACTAGCACCGCCATAGCCGCTTTTTGAACGGCTATTGCAATTCAAATTGAAATATCTCTGCATTTCTGAATATCTTGTGCATGTCCGTTGTACTAAATATTTGAATTAAATACCCATACGGTGTTTCAGCTGCAGAATCGTAAAAATGAATAAGTTATATATGGTGTGGATATACTGGATGAAATGGCACAGCTGTATTCTGTCAAAAGTGGTACTCGCAGATGGCCTGTGGCTGTTTTTTATAACGTTTTGGACCTGGCAGCCATCACCGCTTTGGTTTTGTACAAGGAGTGCACCGGCAACACAATCTCCCAGAGGGACTTCATTTTGCAGCTAACCCTGGAGCTACGGCAGAAACATTTTGATAAGAGACACGAAAGCCGGCTGGCAAATGCCCCTCAACCTTCAGCCCACTGGCACACGGAATAAAACACAATGCCAGGTTGCTAAATGTGGCAAATGCACTGGTACAGTTAAAAAGCGTGTTTTCTACGTAGATTATACTTAGAAAGCTGTAATAGAACTCTGAACAGACAGACAGAGCCTTTAAACTCTGTTTCACTCCAAGCACTTTCACATTGCACTTTGTTATGTTATATTTTTGTTTTATGCTATTTTATAACTATGTTTTATGATTTTATATGTGCATACAGCTTTCTACACTTGTTTACACAGACGTTTATTGTGTAAAGTCTATTTTATTACAGTTTTTCATGTTTATGTACTGTATATGTGCTCTTTTTGAAAAAAATAAGAAAAAAGTTTAATGTTCAATGTAAATACAGTGTTTCTGCTAGGAAAATGTTATGTTTGATGTTCATAAATAAAACTATCGAGTTGTATCCGATTGTTTGTTTTTTCTTTTCATGTCGAAGCCGTTTTAAAATGGAGCCGCACATTTTGCGGGTGTGGCGGTTGTATGTAGTCCGGAATATCGGCGGTTCTAGTGTTAATCACAGTGTCCAGTTTGCATCCAGAATATCAGAGTGCTCCCAGCAGGATTGGAAATCTTTGTCCAGTTCTGCTCTCAGTGGTTCTGTAAAAGCCACCACAGGGTCTGGAATCCAGCGCTGAGCATCCCAAGTGTGTGTGACAGTTTTAAACACCTGATATCTGCAAAAAACCCTGCTAGCAGACTTCCCATCTTTGCATTTTAATTTTCAAAAGATGAGCCCACTTTACATGATGATCTGTATCACACACCATACATTCAATTCTCTTCACATTGCCTGGTTCAACATTCAAATGAGAAAATGGATATCCTTGTACATCATTACATTCAAACATTTATTTGCAATGCTTCACCATATGGGTACATGCAGTACATTGTTGGGAAAATGTATGTTTATTTGTATTGCTCATAAAAGAATGCTGTGGGCTACAGCAAAATTAAAAACTTAGCGCTAAGCAAAGCTCTCCTTACACTTTTATCATTGTCCACACACACCCTTGTAGTGATGTCATTTATGACCCCTCCTCTCTCTCTGCTTCCTGTTTACTAGTGGCTTATTCTGCCTAGTAACCCAGTCAAACCTACACAAAGACATCTGTAATCTATGAGATTCACCCTCCCCCTACTATATGCAGAGGCCTCCTTTGCACCTCAAGCACCACACCCAACTTCTCATTTTGTTTCCTGTAGAAAATAACATTTACAAATAAATAGTTGTTTTAATACAAAAAAAATACATAATTCCTACATGTTGTTGGTTCTGCTTGTGGCAGCCCAGTTCTACACTTCTGACATACACACTTTAAGCTGGATACATGCCTGTCTTTTCAGCTTTTCAGATTGATGTAATGATTCTGGGCTGATTTATGTTGATTATTATGTTCATGCATTTCAATTTGATCACAGAGGTCTGTTTTATTAGGTATACCTTCCATCCAAAATATCTGAGTTGGCCAGAATTCACTATGTTTCATATCAATGGGTTCCCAAGCCTCATTATCATCTCCATCATTAGTGGGGAACCCCCCAAGAAATGAAGTTGGTTCTGTCGAAGGACCATATACTTTTGCACCATAAGCCTTCCATTGAAAAGGAGCTAGCACCTTATACAAGAGAGAAGGCAGGGTTCGACATTAACCATGGCCCGGCAGCCCAGGACCGGTAGAGATCACAGTTTGGCCGGTAGTTATGAAGCGCCACAGGCACGACTGGGCCGGTTACATTTTTAACTGTGTAATAGTATACACAGTGCACATGGCTTGCGTTTCATGAACCCAGGAAAATGGGCCAGTGTGCCAAAAAGCTGAAAAAAAATTTACAAACCTATTTTTTAAAACATAACCCCACCCTCTCCCCTCCCAAACACAGCGTAATTGAACCAATCCGAACGTTCCAAATTTGTTGTACAGTCAGAATCTGAGATTATATACCGAAGTGCTGTTGGTAAGACTCGTTCCCTCGACATGGCAAATTTGTACAGTTCTTGTTTTCTACAACTAAGCAAGCAACTGCACCAATAAGTCAAAAGGAAAGCACTGAAATAATAATAATAATCTTTATTTTTAATATTGCACCTTTCACAATAAAAATTGCTGCAAAGCAATTCACATGAATAAAAACATTGACAAATATTAATAAAAGAATGCAAGAAAAGTAATAAGCAACCTGGCATTCTGTGATCTTATTGGGCGTCTAGGAATATATGGTACTAAAAGATCATTTAAATACGATGGTGCAATGCCATTTAATGCCTTATAAGTTAAAAGCAACACCTTTAAATCTATCCTGAATCGGACCGGAAGCCAGTGCAGAGATCTCATCTCTTAGTACTGGTTAAAATTTTAGCTGCAGCATTTTGTATAAGTTGCAGTCACAATATAACATGGCTATGAGTACCAGAGAATAGGGCATTACAATAATCAATTCAAGAAGATCTTGACGATATTTCTTGATAGATGATAAAGATACATTTTAGTAATATTCCTGATGTGTGTCTGTGACGGGGTGCCCACTCCTTGTGTGGCGTCCGTCTCAGACATGGTAGCCGTAGTAATGAATTACTTGGCTGCCGAGATGGGACTGCCAAACAGGTCCACTTCCGGGCAGGTAACTATGGCTGGAGGAAGACTGCCTGCAGCTTCCACCTCCACTGCCAGAGGGAGTCTATCTACAGCTCCCACCTCTATCACCAGGGGAAGAAGTGGAGCTCCCGCTCCCGCTTGCGTGGCTGGGGGCTCCCCTCCCACTGTTGCTTCCCGAAGGTCCGCTTCGGAGGGCTCTGCTTTGCCTGGGGTCGCCAGCTCTGCCTCGCCTGTGGTCGCCTGCTCGCCGTCGCCTGGGGTAGCTTACTCGCCGTTGCCTGGGGACGTCTGCACGCCTCTGCCGGGGAACGCCGCCTGCGTGCCACTGGCCAGAGTTGCCAGTGTTCCACGGCCCGAGTTGCCACGGGGGGGCCAGAGGAAGCCTCCGTTCCTACCCCAGAACTTTAACAGAGACTTTGGGGGATTTTAAGGGGGGAGGTGGCCATTGGGCCATGTGTGCTGTGCACAAGGCGTGGCGAATGTGATGGGGTGCCCACAGCTTGTGTATATTTATTTATTTATGTATATGTATTATTTTTATTGCAATACTGCTATTAGGCTTCCAGGCCCATATTGCTGGGAAGCCTATTGTTATTGTTGTGTTTATTATTATTATTATTGTTATTATTATTATTATTATTATTATTATTATTATTATTATTATTATTATTATTATTATTATTGTGGTTGGAGCCTTAATAAGGTAATTATTTGATTAATAGGTAATTAAGGCTCCAGCCTCATTGAGTAGAAGAACTTAGGAGAGCTTGAGAGCGCTTAGAAGATGGAAGTAAATATATGTCAGCAAGGCAAATTTAAATTATGTAAAGTAAAAGACAAAGTAAAATTATGTCAGCAAGACAGGTGCCCAAAACATTTACAACCGAGGTGTCACCCTGTTTCAGGGATAAATATAGCTGTGTATCATCAGCGTAACAATGAGAATTAACCCCATAGCTACACATAATACTGCCCATAGGCAGCATATACACAGACAACAGAGTTGGGCCAAGAATTGAGTCCTGTGGGACCTTGCAACCCTGTAACCTTTGACAAAAAATAGGTCTCCTCCTCTCTTTTAACAAATTACAACCAGTTTGAGAGATAGGATTGAAACCAAGACAGAACCCAACCTGACAGTCCTGCAGATTTTCAAGGCGATCAATTAAAACCGAATGATCAATAGTGTCAAATGCAGCAATTAAATCTAATAGAATAAGAACCGAAGGTGTGCCCGTGCCAGAGGATAACAACACATCATAAACCACTCTAATAAGCGCTGTCTCGATGCTATGATAGGGCCGAAACCCAGACTGAAATGTGTCATATATGTTATGACTGCAAGAAATGTGTTAAGTTGCTCGGCAACCACTTTCTAAAACTTTAAATAGGCCTGTAGTTATTAAGAACATTGTGATCTAAGGTAGATTTCTTGAGCAGAGATTTTACTATTGCAGTCCTGAAATAGTTAGGAACAATACCTGATAAAAGGGAACTATTAACAATAATTAATTCTGTGGTATTTATTTTGGAGAATACGTCTTCAAAAAGTGGAGCAGGGATAGGATCTAACGCACATGTAGTGGATTTCATTTCCCTAACTATATTAGCCAGATCCATTTCACTAATCGAAGAAAAATGTGCAGGTAGCATAGTTTGATGACACATCTAAATTTTGGTACGCTGTTGAATATCTGATTCCTTAATGTCAGTAACTTTTTTGTTAAAGTGATTCATGAAGTCATTACAACTTACCAATGATAGAGTGCTTGATTGGACAGACTCTGGAGGAGGATTCGTTATTATTATTTTATTTATTATTTATTTTCTAGCAGACTGACTTATCCAGGGCGACTTACAGTCGTAAACAAAAATACATTTCAAGAATCACAGTACAAGTATTAATACAGTTAAGAGCAAGATAAAATACAATGACTTTGGTTCTAGCAAGTACAAGTATATGACAAAATACGATTCAATAACAGAACAGATAACAGTGTCAGTGATAGTTACATCAGGATATAATTACAATACAAAATACTACAGATTAAATGACACTTGACAGATTACAGTACTCTAAAGTACAGGATTAAATGCAGTAAAATAGGGAGCAGATAAGAGCAAGTAAAGCGCATTTAAAGAAGAGTGATAAGCGTCCAGAGGGAAAAGAGGAGTTCTACAAGTGCTGTCTGAAGAGGTGAGTCTTGAGGAGGCGCCGGAAGATGGTCAGGGACTGGGCAGTCCTGACATCTGTAGGAAGGTAATTCCACCACAGCGGGGCGAAGGTGGAGAAGAGCGGGCTCTGGAGGCAGGGAGCAGGGAACTGGGTGGCGTAGTTGGTGAGGAAGGGTTGGATTCTTCGTATGTTGCTCAGGAAGAATCGGCAAGTGCGTGCCAGAGTGGAGATGTGCTGGGAATAAGAGAGGCAGGGGTCCAGGGTGACTCCGAGGTTCTTAGCTGAGGAGGAGGGAGAGTGTGTGGTAGATTCCAGAGGAACAGAGATAGAGAGATCAGAGGAGGGGGAGGAGGAGGGAAAGAAAAGGAGGTCAGATTTAGAGAGGTTGAGTTTGAGGTGATGTGAGTGCATCCAGGAGGAGATAGCAGACAGACAGGTAGAGGTACGGGAGGGGATGGTGGAGTCAGAGGTGGGGAAGGAAAGGAAAATCTGAGTATCATCAGCATAGAAATGGTATGAGAAACCATAGGATGCGATGAGGGGGCCCAGGGAGCGGGTGTAGAGAGAGAACAGGAGAGGACCCAAGACCCTTGGGGGACTCCTGTTGAGAGAGGGCAAGGTGTGGAGGTTGCTCCACGCCAGGATACCTGGTAAGTGTGGTTGGAGAGGTAGGAGGAGAACCAGGCCAGAACAGTGCCAGAGATTCCCAGGTCAGTGAGAGAGGATAATAGAATAGAGTGATCAACAGTGTCAAAGGCAGCAGAGAGGTTGAGGAGAATTAGGACAGAGGAGAGAGAGGCAGCTCGGGCAGAGTTTAGTGAGTTAGTGACAGACAGGAGGGTGGTTTGAGTGGAGTGAGGAGAGCGGAAGCCAGATTGGAGAGGGTCGAGCAGAGAGCTGGCGGTGTACAGTCCGCTTGAGGGTTTTGGAGAGGAAGTGTAGGAGGGAGACAGGACGGTAGCTCTGGAGGGAGGTGGGGTCAAGGGAAGGTTTTTTGAGGAGTGGAGTGATAGAGGCTTGTTTGAAGGCAGAGGGAAAGAGACCAGAAAGGAGAGAGGTGTTGAGAAGGGAGGAGATGAAGGGAAGTAGAGCAGGAGCAGCAACTTGAAAGAGGTGAGTGGGGAGGGGGTCCAGGGCACACGTGGTGGGTTTGTGAAGGGAGAGAAGGTGGAGAAGGAGGGTGAGTTAGTAGGGGATGCAGTGGGTGTAGGGGTTGGGGTGGGAGGGGGTGGGGGTGCGGGAGAGGTGTTAAAGAGTTTGCGGATATCTGAGATTTTAGAAGAGAAGAAAGAGGCAAAGTCATTAGAGGAGATAGATGACGGAGTAGGATGGGGAGGGTTAAGGAGAGGGGAGAAGGTAGAGAATAGTTTACATGGGTTATTGGAGGCTTGGATTATAGATTGGAAATAAGAACATTTAGCAGAGGAGAGAGTAGAGGAGAAGGAGGAGAGGAGAGAGCGGTAAAGGTCTAGGGCAGCAGATCTTTTCAGCAGATCGCAGTGTGGTTCTTGCTGAGTGGAGCACAGAGGAGAGCCAGGGTTGGGGAGGGGAGGGGCGAGCAGGCTGGGAGGTGAGGGGACACAGGGAGTCGAGGGAGGAGGTGAGGGAGGAAAAGAGGGTGGAGGTAGCAGAGTCTACAGAGAGTTGGGAGAAGGAGTCGATAGGAGTGAGGTGAGAGAGAGAGAACTTAGCTATAGTCTGAAATAGAAATGTAGGATTATTCTTGCTTATTTCAATGAGATTTGAATAATACACTGATCTTGCTGAGGATAGTGCAGACCTATATTTCAAAATATTATCTTTCCAAATTAAATAATGGACCTGAAGTCTAGTCGCTCTCCATCTCCGTTCTAGGTTGCAACACATGCGTTTGTTCATACATGTTGTGTTGTTTTATAAGGTGTAATAGTATCTAAGGTGTTTGTTAGAATATTGTTATAATTTTCCACCAGCTCCAACCGATCCTGACTGAGTAAAAGATGAAGCGGACAATGCCTCCAGAACTTGTTAGTAGTTGATGAATTGAGAGATTGAATTTTAATGCATTGAACCGGGGTTTTTATAGAACCAGGTATTAATACTTCAAAAATAATAGCAGAGTGATCTGAAATTGTAATCTGAAATTGATGGCCAAGTTCTGAATGTTTAGGCCATGACAGAACTAAATCTAGACTATTGCCATGAATATGAGTAGGGCCAGTAACATGTTGAGTGAAACCAAGCAATATCATAACATCTCTTCCATGGGGATCTCGTTCTACATCAACATGCACATTAAAATCACTTAACACCACAATCATATCATGGTTAACAGCAAGTGTCGATAAAAATTCACCAAATTCAGATAAAAAAGATAATTAAGTCTTGGAAGACAATAAATAACTACAACCTAAATAGGAATTTGGCTACAAACTGCAAACGCA
Organism: Acipenser ruthenus; assembly: GCF_902713425.1. NCBI lineage: Eukaryota > Metazoa > Chordata > Actinopteri > Acipenseriformes > Acipenseridae > Acipenser > Acipenser ruthenus. The sequence goes on along the minus strand of NC_081190.1, from coordinate 52,976,956 downwards.
AAAATTTAGAATGATGCATAACCGTCCATATTCTCATTCTTAAGAGCAAACTCCTGACCGTAAATGGCAGCAATACCACTGCCTTGTCCTCTAGGATGTGCCGCCTTATAAAAAGAGAACCCATTTGGAGAAGCCTCTACTATCGGGGCATTTTCATCCTGTTTCAATCACATCTCACCCAAAGAAAAAGCAAAACAATAGGCAAGTGTATGTTAATAAACTATAATAATAAAGTAACAGACAAACTAACATTAATAAAACTAAAGCAAAACAACACAGTCAAAAAGCTTTTTTTTTTTTTTCTTACGCTCTTTTTTCAAAAAATCTCTAAAATCAACACCGTTGCACGGAAACTCACAAAACTTGGTAGGGTAGAAGGCACCTAAGGGAAGTTGTGTCAGAGCAAAACTGAAGGTCATAGGTCACATGGTTTGGCAGCCATATTGGATTTTTCGTGAATATTGGCCAATTTAACAAAATCTTCTCCAAAACCTCTTATCGTACAGATGTGAAACTTGGGGCACGTACTACCCGTATGGCCTATATTTAGATTTGTTCAACACAAGTCAATTGGTCACACGGTTCAGCAGCCATATTGGATTTGTCAAAAATATTCAAACGTCGTCTTCTCTGAAACCGTTATGCCGATTGAAGCCAAACTTTGCATATATAGTCTTGGCTAGGTTGTCTATCAAGTTTGTGCAAAGCAACTCGCTACATAAAAAAACATGACCGCCATGAGCCAATCAAATTTCAGCTATGGTGAAATTGCACAGATTTGCACATATTACCTTGCTAAAGCTCAAATGCAAAACTTGTTCAGAACTCCTTTGAGAGTTTAGACAGTGTCATAGTTACTATAGAATACACAAATTAACCCATATATGCTTGATTCAAAAATTAAGTTGAGCGTGACCTTTGACCTGCCCTTAAGATCAAATACAAAACTGACTTATAACTCCTTACAGAGTGCAGATAGGCTCATGGTTACTATGGAACACATATAGGAACAAGAATGCCTTGGAATCCGTCAAGTTGCTTGCAACTTCTAGTTTATTTAGTTTATTATTATTATTATTATTATTATTATTATTATTATTATTATTATTATTTAATTGTGCATTTATCTCTTTATTTGAGTGAGTCTTCCACCCTTAAGGGCTCAGCATATATTGCAATTGGCCGATATCCACAGTGTCAAAGGTATCCCAATATATGCTTCTGTTGCACACATTAAATGGTGATTTCTTGATTCTTTGAAAATATATTTATTCAGGGCTACAAAAGCACAACACAAACAAAGTAGTATGTAACTGTAACAAGCTGAACTGACAGTTTTTGGTTTTAGTTTTAACATTTTTTTATATTAGAAAACAGAAGAATAGGGGGGTTTAGGAATGTACCATCTAGATTTACCATAAATAAATAGGGGTGTTTATAGGAATATACTATATACATGTATTCAACATTAATTGTAGGGTGTTACACTTTCACAAATTAGGGTTTACAAACTTTGGATGACCACTGTATACGCACACATACACGGTATAATTCCTGGTAAGTGACATGTTTGTGTCTTCTGGGAATTGAATTGTAGTTCAGCGTGTGCAGTCGCTGTAATGGTCAGCGCTGTAATGTCTGGCGCTGTAATGTCGTAGCGCTGTTATGGGCAGTCGCTGTAATGGTCAGCGCTGTAATATCCGGCGCGGTGATGTCGTAGCGCTGTTATGGGCAGTCGCTGTAATGGTCAGCGCTGTAATGTCCGGCGCGGTGATGTCGTAGCGCTGTTATGGGCAGTCGCTGTAATGGTCGGCGCTATAATGCCGTAGCGCTGTTACGGGCAGTCACTATAATGGTCAGCGCTGTAATGTCCGACGCGGTGATGTCGTAGCGCTGTTATGGGCAGTCGCTGTAATGTCCGTCGCGGTGATGTCGTAGCGCTGTTATGGGCAGTCGCTGTAATGGTCGCCGCTGTAATGTCCCTCGCAGTGATGTCTGCACGGTCTTGGACTCGCGGTGATGTTGTAATACGGATGGGCATAGCAGTGGATATAGTGCGCATTTCGGTATCTGTCTTGCACTTTTCTTCAGACCCCCCCCAGTTTCACCCTGTATCACATTGGCACCGCCATAGCTTTGAGCAATCACCTTTTCCTTGTCAGATTGTTCGGGGAAAACCACGTCCAGTTGTTCAAGCAATGCTCCAGCATTTGATTTTGCACAGGAGTCTTGTAGCTGACTGAAATACTTTTTCACGACTGCAAATGAGAAGCAGCACATAATTGTTCATTCCAAAAGTTTCTAAGGTGTCTGCTGGAAAAAATTACATCACTTTATTTATGCTTCCTGTCTGCATTGGTTCCATATCCATCTCACAGTGAATCTACACTGTGTAGAAAACATTAGGAACACCTTCCTAATATTGAGTTGCACCCCCTTTTGCCCTCAGAACAGCCTCAGTTCATCGGGGCATGGACTCTACAAGGTGTCGAAAGCGTTCCACAGGGATGCTGGCCCATGTTGACTCCAATGCTTCCCACAGTTGTGTCAAGTTGGCTGGGAGTGGATCTCTACTCCGAATAGCTTATTCCAGCTCATCCCACAGTTGCTCAATTGGATTGAGATCTGGTGACTGGGCAGGCCACTGCAGTAAGCTGAATTCACTGTCATGTTCGTGGAACCATTCCTGGACAATCCTAGCCTTGTGGCATGGGGCATTATCATGCTGAAAAAATCCATTAGCAGATGGATACACTGCTGCCATGAAGGGATGCACCTGATTGGCAATGATGTTCAGATATTCTGTGGCATTCAAACGTTGCTCCACTTTTATCAAGGGGCCCAATGTGTGCCATGAAAACACACCCCACACCATCACACCACCACCACCAGCCTGCAATGTTGACACGCAGCATGATGGATGCATGTACTCATGTGGTTTTCTCCATACCCTAGTCCTCCCATCAGTGTGAAACAGCAGGAACCGGGATTCATCAGACCAGGCAATGTTTTTCCAATCCTCCAGTGTCCAGTGTTTTCGTTCCTTAGCCCACTGCAACCACAGTTTCTTGTGTTTTGCTGAAAGAAGTGGAACTCTGTTAGGTCGTCGGCTGCCATACCCCATTCGTGTCAAGGTACGACGAGTTGTGCATTCTTTTATGGGTCTTTCGGCACCAATGTTGTACTGGACTGTCAGTTGACTAACTGTAGCCCGTCTGTTGCTCTGCACAATTCGTGTCAGCCTCCTTTGGCCTCTTTCATCAATGAGCCCCTAGTACCACTGGCCTGCCGTTGGCTGGATGTCCTTTGGGTGGTGGACCATCCTTGATACACACAGGAAACTGTTGAACGTGAAAAACCCAGCAGCATTGCAATTCTTGACACACTCAAACCGGTGCGCCTGGCACCTACTACCATACCCTGTTCAAAGGCACTTAAATCTTTTGTCTTGCCCATTTACCCTCTGAACGGCACACATGCACAATCCATGTCTCAATTGTGTCAAGGCTTAAAAATCCTTCTTTAACCTGTCTCTCCTTCATCTACACTGATTGAAGTGGATTTAACAGGTTACATCAATAAGGGATCATAGCTTTCACCTGGATTCACCTCGGCAGTCTATTTCATGGAAAGAGCAGGTGTTCCTAATGTTTTGTACACTCAGTGTATTAATCACTAATAACTGAATAACCTGATACCTCTGATTGGCCAGCTGCAATTGGTTCATTTTCCAAGCAGTCAGCCTCAAATAGTTCATCACTGTCCAGAATCTCAGTCTATGTGAAAAGAAATGCATCCTTTGTGTAATAATAATAATAATAATAATAATAATACATTTATTTTGTATAGCGCTTTTCATTACAATTATCTCAAAGCGCTTTACAGGTCAAATAAAAACAATTAACACATATTAAAACAACAACAAACTACAAAAAAGCCAATCGATAAAAATAAGTCTTTAGACCAGATTTAAAAGCCTCAATAGCCTCACAATCCTTCAAATGTCTCTGCAAATCATTCCAGAGGCGAGGAGCCACAGAACAAAAAGCCTGATCGCCCATCGTGCACAGCCTTGTCTTAGGCACAGTTAGCTTGGCACTACTGGCAAATCACAAATTGCGCTTGGGCACACAGTGACAAAGCATATCCTTCAAGTAAGGTGGACCCAAGCCATGTAAAGACTTGAAAGTAAGCAGCAATATCAATTCTGTATTAGAACTGTGCTCACTGCTTAAACATGAACATTTCTGCAAGTATGTTTGCCCCTCAGAGAAATGTTTTTTGGCAGCTCATTTCAGATACAACACTAATTGTCAGGAGCCAGAAATTACTTTGAGATATTAGAGGTGCTGAAACTGTTTCTGTCTAAAATGTCATTTGCCTTAGAAATTTGTTTACAGCACCTAAGTAACATATTTCTCTTACCAGCACAAATATTGCACACACAAATTAAATTAATGCAATTATTAATGTTGTGTTACATACAGTAGGTGTCATAAAACAGCTACATATAAAGACCTGAGGCCTTATTGCAGAACAATTTCCTAACTGGCTTTCCTATCTTATCTTTCATGGCTAGGATAGGATTTTTCCTAACTTGGTATTACAAAAGCATTTCCTAAGTCAGCAGCGTCTACAATTTCCTAAGTGTCTCATCCTATCCTAGCATAGTTAGGAAATCCTATCTAACGCCAATCTTATCCGTAAATGACTGATCGAGTCTGAACAGAGCAGGTTTCAGCTCGAGCTTCAGGAAACTGTCACCAGAATGTACACGTTTTGAATTTATGGCGTCTAAACTCGATTGCAGTTGTTGCAAAGAAGCGTGGGGCTCTCAATTTTACTCTGGAAGAAAATAAGGTTTTGATCGCTGGTGTGAAGGAAAATCTAAAAATGATATTTGGAATATTTTCCACAAGCGTTTCTTTAGAAGCAAAAGAGAAGGCATGGGTTGACATTGCAATGGCCGTTTCAGCTGTCTTTAATAATTCTTGGGCAGCTTATATGGTAAGAAAAACAAAACTTAATCCTTCTTGAGCGAAACCTAAAGGGGCAATGCTGAAAACGGAAAGAGGGAGAACCAGAGAAGGTCCATCCTCAATAACCCCCCTGAAAAAACTGTAAGAAAGGATCCAATTGGTCCTGTGTATACTGAAGGTACATTCAGAGAAAAATCTACAATAAAATCTAGTTAACAACAATAAATAAATGCCGGTATTTTCTATTTTTTTTTTTTTTAAATGAAGCAATACTTATTCATTTGCAGTCATAAACACCACTTTATTTTAATTAGGAATACCGACACACAACAATATCTCACAGGCTAAAATAAAGCTAAAAATAAGAAAAGTACTGTGATGTTTGTGCTTCCGGTGTGAAAGAAAGTGTGTAATATAATTTTGTACATTAAAACTTCCCAAACTTGTATTTTACGAGTTACATTACATATATGAGCCGCTGGTTACAGTTCCTGGAGTGTCTCGCTGTGTAATACAATAACACGACAGAATCAACACAGAATACTTCATATCTTATTCCTCAGTAAAAATGATCATAATGACTGACAGTAACTTGTGAGCGTGTCTAACTCCAACTCCATGCTGTTCCATACATAAAATGAACCACCTTCTCTCACGGCAGGTGGGGCTAAATCTAGATGTTGCACGTAGTTTACTGTTAAAGGTACACATCCCAAAATATACTAATGGATCATTATGGTTCACAATAGAATATGCATAAATGCCCAGAAATATCGGTGCATGTGGCAGGATGACAGAGGTTTGAGGCTCAGAGACAGTGGAAGGGGCAAAATAATGATCTTTATTAAACAAAAAAATAATCAAATAAACAGGCACAAGGGCCAACAAAAAGGTTCAAACAAAATACAGAAATGTAGGCTGGGCATTCGCCTTCACTACAGTTTCTTTTTCAACACTAAACAGCACAGCACACCAACAAACAAACTCACCCCAAAAAAAAAAACTCCTCTCTCACAAAAGGGTTTCACCTGCCCTTTTATAGTCTGTGGCTGGAGCCCAATTAACTAATAATTAACAATTAAACACTTAAGGCTCCAGCCACATTCTCACATGTATTTTACAGGGAGGAATTTAACCCCCTCCCTGCCAATCCAAAACAAAACAAGAATCACAAAAACATAATGAAAACAGTAAAACTAACAATAACAACAAACACATATTTATAGGGGCGAGCTAGCACCCCATCACAGTGCAATACAAAACTTAAAATCTAAAGCATAATAACAATAGATGTACCGTATTTTCTCGAGTAAAAGTTGACCTTGTGTATAAGTCAACCGCCCCCCATTGTGAGGACGAGATTCGGGTATACATTTTTTTTCCCCTCAATATATGTATTAGATATCCTGACGCCGTTTGAACAGCAGATTTGCAAAAATAACAATTTTATAAGCACTTCTACCTAGAACCGCTAGAGTGTTTTTTTTGTATAGCCTGCAATAGTATTATTTTAGAATACAAGCCCCATCCCCACTTCCTTCCTAGCCCACAAAGAAGTGAAGTATGTATTTAAATGGAATGTGGGGGGTGGTGTGGTCTTGCTGTAATTCAATGAAACTGTGTCTGTGTTTTACGTGACAGCTCCTGGATGTAAACAAACCTGGGATTATTTTTTTTTGTATATAGACAATGTCACAGAATTGTTTTTGCCAAGTCTTGAGATTTGCCAAGTCAAGTCGTTTTGATTTGAGAGAAATTAGAAGCATTTACTCTGGCAACGAGGGCAACAAGGAGGTGCTGCTGTTTCTCACAGACGCACTATGCTGCAAGGTCACACAATAGAAAAGGTAACATTGTTGTTGTTGTTGTTGTTACTGTTATGCCCCTTTCCCTCTCTCTGAGTGGTTGAGAGCCGGGCCTTGGGGGATTGCTCGGCCCATAACAACTGCACTTGGTTGTGCATTCGGATGGCCATGACAGGTAAAACCCAGTGACACTAGCTGAGGAAGCGAGCGTAAACAAACACCAGGCAGGAACGCCAGTGGTAGGAGCGAGAGAATAAAATCAGGCAGGCACGGCTGAGGAAGACAGCCAGCCTTAAATAAACTATTTATTAAAATATATGGTTACGTACCCGTGGGGACGTGTGTAGTGATAGGGGAACCTTGGCCACCCCAGTGTATAGTGCACAGCGAAGCATAGGACGGTGACCCGAGCTGACCGGCACAGTGGCAGTGGGGGCACTGCGTAAGCAGCACTTTTGTTTTGTAGTTTTATTACTGTGTTTTATTTTCCCTTTTCATTTCGTCTTTGGTTTTCTTTATTATTTTTGAGGACCTGTGAATGCGCCTGCATTTACCTGTGTTAGCAACCTGTGGTCCTGATTACCATTGCCGGTATACAGCCCTGTGCGGTGTTTTCAAGTACAATCTTCTGTCTCCCGTGTCAGTGAATACCCCCACCCTTCCACACCCCTCCATAGCGTTCATGCTGCCGTTGGTCATCGCAATCAGTAAATATAGGCTTTTACTATAAATTACAGATCAGTTCATACTGTATGTTTGCTCGTCTATTAGTCGATTTTCTGTAATATCAACTCTACTAAAATCAGCACTAAATCGTAGCACACCAAACCGACTAGACAAGAGCTTTGCAAACACTAAGATACTACATACATAAGGCCCTGTGAAAATCACGATTTCACGGGCTATGCGGAAATCGTGACATTCTTAAGAATAATTTCATAATCACATTAACGATACTGTACAGCACTGCTATGTGCCTGCGTGTAATATTCGCCATGCATACAGTGCTGTGCAGTGATTATGCCATGTCACTATACGCAATCTAAGTGGGAAATTAAAATACTACACACTGTAAACAAGAAAATTGATGTCTCTAAAAAGGCTAAAAATGTGTCTGCAGCAGATCACGTAAAGCAGTATCTAGCAGGAGTTTTACACAGCAATGGAGATTAGCTTTACTGTATGTCCTGCAACGTTACTGTAGATCACCACCGAAACTCGTCTGTTGACAGGCATTTAGATTCAAGTATTCACTGAAACAGAAATGCGGAAATTCAGAGCAGTACTTATTAAATTTTGACCTGACAGAGGGGTTTGTTCGCGCAAATGTCCCTTTTGAAAAATTGGACAACCAAAAGTTACAGAAATTCTTCAGAAAGAGTGTAGCAAATGGTGGAGCGATCCCTTCATCAGCCCAGCTGAGACGTGAATACTTACCTAAAGTTGCCGAGTATCACAAGCAGGAGATTATGGAATTGGTAAAACAGTCTGGTTGCTTGTCAGTGGTCACTGACGAGTCGACTGATGCACAAGATCAGTATGGGTTACACATTTTATTTATTTTGCAAGACCTAAATGGTGAACATGCACCTGACATACTGGAACCGAAAGCTGTCCTTGCAGATACACTTTACCTACAGGCTGTTATTACAACACCGTTTCACAAGCTACTGTAAAGTGCTTGAATAACTTTGATGTTAATTTTGATGTCAGTGCATTTATCTGTATATTTGCTTTTTAGAAAAATAATAATAATAATCTGTACACGTAATTTATAACATATTTCCGTGCACATTCCGCAAAATACGACAATTTACCCATGACACTGACGTGAATTTTAAAGAGAATTTCTGTGATTTTCACAGGGCCTTTGTGACACGCTGAATGGTGTGGTGCAGTAGAAGGTGAATGTCCAGACTGAATTCTCCCAATAACAAAAAGGTTTTAATAATTAACAAACAAAAAGATCATAAAATAAATCCCCTTGGAAAAATAAATAATTATAATGATAATAAATAATAATAAGCCCCAGTACCAGCGATGGTACTGGGGCAAAACTCAACTGCGTCCAGCTAAAACAAAAGTAAACAAAACACACTCCAATAACCACAGTCCTCCGTGCACGAAAATGTGCTCTTCTCTTCCAAGGTTTGTGGTGCATGCGCTGTGCTGTGAAGTGCTGTGCAATGAGGGGCGTGCTCTGGGGTATGTGCTGGCTCGCTGGCTACAGCCACCCGTCCTCCCGCTCCTCTGTTAACACACAAAAACAAAACACGTAATCACAGAAAACAAACATCGGCTCTGGCCGATCGCTCTTTAACTCAGCGCAAGGGGAGATACTGACGTTGCTGCTTCCCCTTTGTACCCAGAAAACTCCTCCCTGCAATCAACACGTCGCCTGGTTTCTCCAATAGAGGGCTGCCCCGCAGCTGACTGCAATGGAATCGTCCTGAGTACTTGCAGCTACGCGCCCCTCCTAATATGGTCACTTTCCGGTTTCCACCTACCACCGAGGCAGATCTAGGAGGCAGCTTACCTTCCCCCTTGCACAGCGCCCTTTCTAATCGGGAGGGAGATTTACAGCATCAATCCTTTCTCTCTCTATCACATATCTCACCCCTCAGAGTGATGCCGAAGGAACACTCGGCCAACTCTACATTCCCCAATGGTCCTCCCTGCCTTGAAAAAAAATCTGCATTTTGATGCTCCTTACCCGCACAATGTTTCACTGTATAGTGGAAGGGTTGCAGCGCCAGATACCACCGAGTTATCCGAGCGTTATTGTCCTTCATCGTATGTAACCACCTTAAAGGTGCATGATCAGTGATGAGAGAGAAAGAACGGCCCAACAAGTAATAGCGAAGAGCGTGAGTAGCTCATTTGATGGCTAAACACTCCTTCTCAATGATGGAGTAGTTAATCTCCCTAGGAGCCATTATTTTGCTCAAATAAATAACAGGGTGTACTACCCCGTCAACTTGTTGGGACAGGACCGCCCCCAGACCAGGCATCGGTCTGCAGGATGAACTCTTTGCTGAAATCTGGTGAAATCAGAGCGGGAGCTTGACAGAGTCGCTTCTTTCAAAAGTCCACGCAGAACCGAGTGGAGCCGTCCTTCTTGCCCACCATCACGATAGGACTGCACCACTTGCTCCGGGAAGGTTCAATGACTCCGAGCTCAAGCATATCCTCCACCTCCTTGCGAATAGGAACCCTGCGACTCTCTGGGATCCGGTACGGTCTCTCCCGGACCCTGACCCCTGGCGGAGTAATAATAGCATGAGAAATAACATTAGTCCTACCGGGCAAGTCATTGAAAACATCATTAAACCTTTCCACTAACTGGTAGAGCTCTCGTTTCTGATCCGGAAGTAACTGTTCCCCCATTGGAATATGAGTTGTAGCTGGTGGATTGACAGTAGGATCAAAATCCTCTTCCAAACTGTCACCAGCTACAAATAGGGCCTCCCTTTCATTCCAGGGTTTTAGCAAATTGATATGATAAATTTCGGTTTTATTTCGGCAATCGGGTTGTCTAATTTCATAATTTACTTTACCAATTTCCCGAACCACCTCATATGGCCCCTGCCACTTAGCATACAACTTAGATTCCGATGTGGGAAGTAGCAACAGTACTTTATCACCTGGCCGAAAAGTCCGAATACGTGCTTGTTTATTGTATTGTTGCTCCAGGCGATGCTGAGCTGGTTTTAGGTTCTCCTGCGCCAAACAACCAACCAATGCTAGGCGGTCTCTTAACATAATTACATATTTGACTATGTTTTTAGAGGTTTTTGTTTGCTCCTCCCACCCTTCTTTCACAAGATCAAGGATAACTCATGGTTGCCTCCCATACAGCAGCTCAAAGGGAGAGAACCCGGTCGAACTCTAAGGCACCTCTCTCACTGCAAACATTAGGTAAGGGAGGAGTTTAGCCCAATGTTTTTGCTCTTGGTTGACAAACCGCTTCAGCATCTCTTTCAAGGTCTGATTAAAACGTTCCACCAAACCGTCCGTCTGCGGGTGATAAACAGAGGTTCGGATCGACTTAATTTGCATCAATTTGTAGAATTCTTTCAAACATTGTGACATGAAGTTCGTTCCGTGATCAGTGAGGATTTCTTTTGGAATCCCTACTCTCGATATAATATTCACTAACTCTTTAGCAATGGCTGCGGCACTAGTGGATCTCAGTGGTACTGCCTCTGGATATCTGGTCGCGTAGTCCACCACTACTAAAATGTGCGTATATCCAGAGTCAGACTGGCTCAATGGACCCACTATGTCCATAGCAATGCGTTCAAAGGGAACTGAGATCAGGGGCAGTGGGACCAGCGCTACTTGCTGGCATTCCGGGCATTCTGCTACATATCGCGCCACCTCACTAAACACTCCCATCCAATAAAATCGAGCCAATATTCGTTCCCGAGTCTTATCGATACCTAAATGGCCCGAACAGGGGACATCGTGAGCCAACCGCATGATCTCATGGCGAAAAGACTGGGGAACGAGTAGTTGTGTTACAATCTGACTTGTGCTCGTGTCTTGGGATACTCTATACAGTAAATGCCCGACAGTAATGTGGTGGGGATATGTAAGCGGTCGGCTATCCTCTACATCCTTCCCCTCGATAGACCGAACCTGCCCCCAGATGTGTGCCAGTGAAGGATCATTCTTTTGCTCCAACGCTAGGTCCACATCTCGGTCCCAGAATTTCAGGATATCGAGCGGAGGCTTCCCCCACCAAACCCCAGCCTTGTTTCATTAATGTTCCTTCCCATTTTTCAACCCTTCGCTCTTTTTTAGTTTTTTTTGGGCGAAATCGAGAGTGGAACAAATCAGTGTGCAGCGGGAAAATATTCCCAATAGTTTCCCCCGCTGCTCCCATGGTCTTACCGGAGACTGGCTTTACCATTTTATTAATCATGCTGTCAAAATACGGCCAGTCTCAACCTAAAATAACTGGATATGGCAGCTTCTCTGCCACAGCCACGATTACGCGGCGGGCATGACATCCAACTGTCAAATCTAATTTAGTGAGGGGGTAGTCCTTGTTATCCCCATGAATACAGGAAATGACCACGAACCCTCGTGACCACCAAGGTACCCCCTTCAATAGAGCTTGTCTAATCAAAGTCTGGCCACATCCTGAGTCCACTAATGCGTGGGTGCTCACCTCACCAACCCGTACATTAACAATACAAGGCCCCTCCCAATCATTACCCCTGGTCTTACCTGGTGCTGTCAGGACCAAATGGGAGGTCACCCCACACTCCAGGGCTGCTGGACAATTCCATGCCAGATGGCCGACCTCCTGGCACCGGTTACAAGTGGGGCGAAGGGTGCCCACGGAGCCTGCGTGTCCCGTTGCCGGTTGGGCAACGGGGAGGGGTAGTCTGCTCTTACCCCGCTGGGGGTCGCCCTCGCTCTCCATTGTGTTGGAGGGAGGCCGCCCATGGGGTGATGCTGCAGTGCTGGTCCGTGGGTAGTGGGGGTGAAGCGTGGTGGTGGTGGTGCTGCCGCCGCTTGCGGTTTATTGGAGGCAGGAGCAGGTAGGGCAACCACCGGAGTGCCAGGTAGAGTATCCTCGAACCCTTCAGCCAACCTGACCACTGCATCCAGCGTGGTGGGACGGTGGCGACTGACCCAGTTTCTTGTGTCTGGCCCCAGCACCTTAATGAATTGCTCAATGGCAATGACCTTGGTGACCTGCTCTGCGCTATTGGTGCCGGGGCAGAGCCACCGAGTCACGTGGTCCACCAGCTGTTGTGCCACCACGCGGGGTCGCAGTGGACGCTGGTATTCCCAGAACCGGCGACGGTGGGTTTCCTCCGTGATGTCAAGTTGCTGGAGAATGGCCTGCCTCACTCTATCATAGTTGAGGGCGTCTTCATTGGTTAAGGCTTGGTAGGCTGTCTGGGCCTCCCCAATCAAATTGGGCCCCAACTGGGTAGCCCACCAATCTCGAGGCCACTGCGCTGCCGTTGCCTGCCTCTCAAAGGCTACCAGATAGGCCTCGGGATCATCCTCCAACGACATTTTTACAACCCTTATCTTCGGTAAGGGTGGCGTTGGTTCTGTCGCCGGTCCCATTCCCTCCTGGTGTCTTCGCTCCTGTGCCTCTAATATCGCTCCCAATGCAGCGGCATCCATCCAGAATCCCTCTTCTGAACACCAACTGTGACACGCTGAATGGTGTGGTGCAGTAGAAAGTGAATGTCCAGACTGAATTCTCCCAATAACAAAAAGGTTTTAATAATTAACAAACAAAAAGATCATAAAATAAATCCCCTTGGAAAAATAAATAATTATAATGATAATAAATAATAATAAGCCCCAGTACCAGCAATGGTACTGGGGCAAAACTCAACTGCGTCCAGCTAAAACAAAAGTAAACAAAACACACTCCAATAACCACAGTCCTCCGTGCACGAAAATGTGCTCTTCTCTTCCAAGGTTTGTGGTGCATGCGCTGTGCTGTGAAGTGCTGTGCAATGAGGGGCGTGCTCTGGGGTATGTGCTGGCTCGCTGGCTACAGCCTCCCGTCCTCCCGCTCCTCTGTTAACACACAAAAACAAAACACGTAATCACAGAAAACAAACATCGGCTCCGGCCGATCGCTCTTTAACTCAGCGCAAGGGGAGATACTGACGTTGCTGCTTCCCCTTTGTACCCAGAAAACTCCTCCCTGCAATCAACACGTCGCCTGGTTTCTCCATTAGAGGGCTGCCCCGCAGCTGACTGCAATGGAATCGTCCTGAGTACTTGCAGCTACGCGCCCCTCCTAATATGGTCACTTTCCGGTTTCCACCTACCACCGAGGCAGATCTAGGAGGCAGCTTACCTTCCCCCTTGCACAGCGCCCTTTCTAATCGGGAGGGAGATTTACAGCATCGATCCTTTCTCTCTCTATCACAGCCTTATACATACATAAACACAAGAGACCAATTAAGCAAATAGTTATCCTACCTCATCTGTCCTTTGTGGGATGTTTTCTGATGTTTCAATTTCTAGAAGATCATCCATGCATTGGTAGCGTTTTGTTGTGGCATAACCTAAACAATGTAATCATTACTTTTTCTAGTAAATGAACACAAATTAGAAATAATTTATCAACACTCCTTTAAGTGTATGGAGACTCCTAATTCAATGAACAAAAACTATGACTATACCCCATTTTGTCTTTTATAGTCTTCTACATTTGGATTTTCTGAAGTCCTTGTACCAGTATTTCCATTTGACAATTCTTGAATATGCACCTGGAAAAAATAGCAATGAATACTACTAAATACAAAATTGCAAAAATATTCACCACATTAAGTACAAGACAACCTTCTGGCAGAGCTAAAAGCCAATTCTGCTCAAAGAATTCCACATGTGTAAACTTAATATAAGAGTATACTTATCATTAATGTCATACTGCAAAACAGAAATGAACTGGTTCATAGCACCTTAGGCATTGAGCATTCAGTATAGCACATTCTTTAATGAGCAGCTGTATGATACAGTGGGCATTGGTTTCATAGTATAATTATAATCCTGACGCTAATGAGGAAAGCTCATGCATTCTGTATTTTTACTCCTTGTATGTATTGACATACATTTGTTTTAAATCTTAGGAAAACTAGTGAGAAATAACAGTTCTCATTTGAGGGGTTTAGTGGGGATTTCCAGCAGGTTACAATTCACATTTACTTAGAAATAAAGCACATGATAACTGAACATACATCATGAGATAAAGAATACTGTTAAATAAAAGCTGAAAGTGTATTTCTTGAATATGCTTGTGCTTTAATACTCTGATTTAAAACATGTTTTATGACAGCCAGCAGAAAAATGTATAAATAAAATACCGAATTCTGCTGAGTCACCACCGCCTAGGGAACGTAGATTTGTTCAGGCAAAAGTGTGAGGTGTTGACTCAGGCAAGGGCGAAATTACGTAATTACATTACGTTATTAACATTAGGTAGACAGATTACATTTATAATTAAGCATGCTTAAAATTCAAAGGTAGAGCCCAGCACACAGTCACGCTAAAGAATCAACAAGTGCAGTTAAAATATTTATTGACTGATGAAATACAATTCAAAGTTGCTGCAGTATGTCCACTGTTTTGTCATTTCAAATATTTTCACAAAACAAACATTAAACTTTAAAGCTACAGTGTGCAGTGCAAAAGCACATCATGAAAAACCACATCTGTAGGTGAAAAACGCTAGAATAAAATTCACTACATTTAAAAAATATATAAACATGTGAAATATTTGGTCCACTAAAATAATGGGCTCTACATGATCTCTGCAAGTAAGAAATTGCAGTGTGCAGTATGAAAACACAACACAAAATAATAAATTACCATCCAAAGTAGCACTATATAGCATTAAAATGTTACAAGTTCTTGCAGTGTGAAAACAACCAAAGCATGAAGAAAGCAAAACAAAGACTGATCGCTGGGGGAAAAAAACAGATTTTAGCAATCAAACAAGAGGACAGGACTGTCGTCAAGAACCGTAAATTGATTTTGAAGAGAGTCGAAGACTTTTACAGAAAATTATATCAAGATGAAAAGAGCAACATAGCAGATGAAGAAGACGAGATGGAAAAAACGTAAGCCGAGGAACAAGTCCCAGGCGTTTCCCGGAAGAAGTGAACCATGCTATCAAACATATGAAGACAGGAAAGGCACCCGGAGAAGACGGCATAATGATTGACATTGTTAAAGAAGGAAGTGAAGAACTGACAAAAATACTGTTGCGTATTTTTACAGATTTTATTAAGCAAAAGGCTTATTAATGGGGGATTTCAACTTCCCCCATATAAAATGGGAAAAGCTGGTGGGGAGCACAACAGATGAAATTGAAATGGTAGAAATTTACAAATGACTGCTTCCTAATGCAATTTGTCAATGCACCGACTAGAGGGGAGGCATGCCTTGATTTAGTCTTTTCAAATAACGAAGACAGAATAACTAAGAGGTCAGAGAACCATTAGCAAATTCATATCACAACATGGTCTCATTTGAAGTCATTTTTACAACTCCAAAATTAACAACTAAAGCTAAGGTTTACAATTTTAAAATGGCAAACTATGAAGGAATGAAACAGAGACTAACAGAAGTAGTGGAGTAAAATAGAGAAAACATCCACCAAAAATGTATTTTTCAAAAATGTAGTACTAGAGCCGCAAAACAATTACATCCCAAAAGTAGACAAATCAAAATCTAAAACAAAATGGCCAAAATGGTTTAATAGATAAATTTTAAAAAATATTCAGAGAAAAAAGGCACTTTACAGAGTGTTTAAAAGGGACCAAGAACAAAGAACACAGAAAGAGTACTTGAAACTGCAAGCGCAAGTCAAAAAGGAAGTTAGAAAGGCCAAGAGAGA
The DNA here is from genome assembly GCF_902713425.1 of Acipenser ruthenus. Classification (NCBI taxonomy): domain Eukaryota; kingdom Metazoa; phylum Chordata; class Actinopteri; order Acipenseriformes; family Acipenseridae; genus Acipenser; species Acipenser ruthenus. The sequence goes on along the minus strand of NC_081190.1, from coordinate 52,960,784 downwards.
GATAGAAATGAACATTGCCAAGGGGGCTAAAACCAATTCCAAAAAGTTTTTCCAATATTATAACAGCAAAAGAACATTCAAGGAGGAAGTACAATGTCTATAGATACAAATGGCAAAATCAGAGATGAAGAGAAAAAAATAGCACATTTATTAAATAATTACTTTTCACAAGTTTATACAAGGAGGATACGGACAACATGCCCCACCTGTCGACCTGTTCCTATCAAGTTTTAAATAACTTTAGCATAACAGTGGCAGGCGTGTTAAAGGGACTAGAAGCTCTTAAAATAAACAAATCCCCTGGGCCGGATGAGATCCTCCCAATAGTACTCAAAGAAATGAAAGAAGTTATTTACAAACCGCTATCCAAGATCATTGACACATGGTTGTACCGACAGACTGTACCAGAGAACTGCAAACGTAATACCGATCCACAAAAAGGGAGGCAAAACCAAACCAGGTAACTACAGACCAATGAGCCTGACTCTTATTTTATGTAAACTTATGGAAACTACCAACATGGAAAATTACCTATATGGTAACAGTATCCTGGGAGACAGTCAGGATGGTTTTAGGAAAGGGAGATCAAGTCTAACTAACCTGCTTGATTTTTCTGAGGAAGCATGTGACATAAATATAATGATTCTTGGTTGTAAATCTCCCTCCTGACCTGTGAGGTTGCTAAGCAGTGAGAACAGAGTTCCTTGGATGGGCTGTGTGGCAAAGTGGTTGCTGATTATGTACAGGTGAAGAGGTGATGCAATGCAGGAATAAACAGACAGAGATTTGTAATCCGGTATGGAAAAAATATACGTTTTATTTCAGTTATAATCCAGGCCTGGTGACCAAATAATAAACTCCGGTTATACACAGCGATGCATAAAACACAGAGAACAGTAACAGGGATTGCAGCCCTAAACAATAAACACAGTATCTCTCCCACAATATACAACCACGGTCACCAGTCCTGGGTGCGTGCTGTAGTGCTTGTGGTGGGTGATACAGTTTAAAGAGTGACAAATAGTGCAGTGCTGTTCCGGGTTCAGTGCTGGCTCTTAGTAACAGCTCCGTAATGTGTTAGTCATCTATAAACACACAAGTAACAATTATAGACAAGACAAACAAACAAACACTCACGATACTCTTAATACACAGTGCACGGGTCCTTCCGGGTCTATTTCGAAACCAAAAGCGAAGGAAAAGATTTACAATTCTCCAGCCCCTTTTATGTGATTATGCATGACCCCTTGGTAAATGATTACAGCTGATTCTATTGCCTGCAGCTGCTACCTCATTTACCTTCCAGGTCAATACATTCCAGCACTGGAGTCTCGTCTTTTTCCAGGCTGACTCACTTCCCGACCCAGGGAATGAACTGTCAGGACAACCTGTCCAAAGCCTTTCCCTTTTGCTACTTAGTATCCTCACAGGTCGAGAGGGAGATTTACAACCAGAACTTATTCCCGTCACATATCCCACCGCTCAGATAGGAGCCGAAGGAACATTCGGCTGAATCTATCTTTCCTATTACTCCCCCCTCCCGGGAAAAATAATCTGCATTTTGATGGTCTTTCCCTGCACGGTGTACCATATGATACATGAAGGGCTGCAACGCCAGATACCACAGAATTAATCCAGGCATTGCTGTCCTTCATTGTGCTTAACCACTTGAGTGGGGCGTGGTCTGTGACAAGATCAAATGAGTGTCCCAGCAGGTAGTATCGCAAAGAGTGAGTAGCCCATTTAATGGCCAAACACTCCTTTTCGACTACGGAGTAGTTGCGTTCCCGAGGTAGCATTTTTTTTACTGATGTACAGTATCGGGTGTTCTACTCCATCTACCTTTTGAGACAAGACAGCACCTAAACCCACATCCGAAGCATCAGTGTGGAGGATGAATCTTTTGGTGAAATCTGGTTTGATAAGAGTGGGGGCCTGGCAAAGTCTACACTTAACCCTTTGCGGTCCATTGTCGGACTGGGTCCGACATTGCAATTATTCCTCACAGGTCCTTTGTCGGACTGGGTCCGACATCATTATAGCAACGCAATAAACGGGTGTTTAGTCGTTTTTTCTCCGGAAAAAGCCGAGAAAACCATTCAATTGCCGAGTGGTAGCGACAGGAGCCGAGACAAGTCGGAAAAAAAAAAAAAAAAAAAAAAAAAAAGGCGTATTTCATGAATAGTCATACATGGTATCAGGTATCAGATAATGGGCGTCCATAATAAACAAGCTGGCTAAGTGCGTCAGCGCACTGAGACTATCATGGACATTTGCAGAGCTTTTTTCAGATGTTATAGTAATAAAATAATGACTTGGATCGCATTATTGAGGAGTTTGGTGATAAAACGAGTGATCTGGAGATGATCGATCGGTATGTACGACTATTATTATTATTGTTATTATTTATTTCTTACACAGCTGAACGCTATAGCAAACAAAAGGCTGGGGAGGGGCTGGAGATGCCTAGTGTGTGCTTTGTTGATATGCAGGGCCATTTAAACCCGTTTGACTGTGAAAAAAAATACTTTTAAACAGCGCGTATAAAATTAACTGCGCGTGTGAAAATTAATTAGACCTGGCGTGCCTGACGCGCGATTAATAAATGGACCGCAAAGGGTTAATAGTATCAAACGCCCCCTGACACTCAGCTGACCACTTAATTAAATTTGGAGCACTCTTTTTGGTGAGGTCAACTAAAGGGTTAACCACTGTGGCATACTCGGCGGTAATAACTGGCTAATCCCAGTTGTGACCTCACCTGAGTCTTGGTTTTGGGGATCGCTGCATCAACCAAAGCCTGGATTTAGTGACTACAGGTCTCACCCTTCCATTCCCCATTAAAAATCCCCAATATTGAGTCTCTGTCTTGGCAAATGCACATTTTCTCAAGTTAGCTGTCAGCAGGGCTACCCTTAGAGACTGAAGGACGGCTGCAATCCTAGCCATATGCTCTCGCTAGGTGGAGCTGTAAATGACTATGTCATCAACATACGCTGCTGCATATTCATGATGTTGGTGTAAAACCTGGTCCACCTGGTCCAACTCTGGTGTTGAAAATGTGGTTCTCTATAGAACTGCAGGTTAACGGAATCTGCCGGTATCCCTTCGTCAGGTCCAAAGTGGAGATAAACCTGGCATTACCCAGTCTGTCTAAAAGTTTGTCGACCCGAGGCATAGGGTACGCATCGAACTCGGCAATAGCGTTTACCTTCCTGAAATCCACACAGAAGCGGTTGGTGCGGTCTTTCTTAGTCACTATGTCAATAGGACTGCACCACTCGCTCCTGGAAGGTTCAATCACCCCAAGCTCGAGCATGTCCCATACCTCTTTGCGAATGCCACTTCATCAACTTTCTGGGATCCGGTAAGGTCTCTCCCGCATGATGACACCTGGTGGAGCCCAGCAGAGACCTTGGTCTCAGCCAACTGGGTGGAGTTGGAGGGCAAGGTTGCTGTGAGACTGAAGTCCTGGTCGGGTCTGCTGAAATTGCTTTCCTTCAGGGGCAGGGCTCTAATGATCAACCAACTCATTGCATCGATGCTTTGGCATTGGCTGATCACCTTGAACCCACACCCCTGAGGTGCACACCTTCCGCCTACAGACCCTGCAGAGATACCTGTATGCAGACCCAGCCCCGTAATGGTGTGTGCTGGCCTCCCTCCTCTTGTGCCAGCTGCGCAGCCTGGGCTATGACCGGCAGCTGTTCTGGATCGATCTCCAGGGAATCCATCTCTCTGAGCTGCTGGTCTTTTACCAGCAAAAACCTAAAGTGTGTTATCAGTGAGCCGAGACTGTTCCGACTGAGGGGGAAGCATACCTTCTGGAGCCCCGGCTGCACAGTGGGAAGCCCTTTACTCCCCCTTAGTCCTGAGGAGAACTGGGGACCTAGGATGGAGTGATGCCCAGAGCCATCACGTCAGGCAATGCTCGAGTCCTAGCAGAACGCACCAGAACGGCGTTCATACACTATTTTTGGTAGCCGTAACAGAGTTCCAACATTTTTTTTGGAACCATCTTTTCCAGCAAACTGTTTTTGAATTTGACCATATCACCATCGCCTTGTTCTGGACGTTGAGACAGCAAACTCGCGCTGTTTGAGTGTGGTCACAGACTCACGTCAACCTCTCTGCATGCTCATTGAAAAAAGACAATAATGGTGGGTGGACAATAACAATCAATCTGTTCATGTTTATTTGATCAATCTATCTGTTCAACTCCACCAAACTTTCATTTACCACAACACCACTGATAGTAATGTCTGATAAAAATCGTAATGGGAAACTGTCCTACTTTTTTGTTGTTAATAAGAAGCCTAAAAAACAACTTTGACAGGTAAGTTACATTTCCATATTTCCACAAGTGTACAATACTGTATTTATTAGCAATAAATACATAAACACAGCAGGGGTGTAACTGTTACAGTATGTACACTTTAGCGCTGTAGGGTATTTGCATACTTGTTATATAAATTCATGAAGACCTTTTATTTTTAGTTAATATATGTTTGAAGTCTTACCATATATTAAAGTTAAGAAAAGTAACATTTATTTTGTTTTCACATACATACTGATATGTATGTGCATACAAATAAAAAACAGTGCTTCACTTGTTTAAATCAGTTTTACATTTAATGTACTTGTATATAACACTTCAGTACCGCTGCCAGTAGTGCTTTGCAGAGTGGCGTTATATACAGTGTAAAACTCAGGTTTGGGGCGATTAGAAAAATACTAATTTTTAATGTATGTACGCGTATTGCTGTTTTTGTAAACATCTGAACGCTTATTAATACAAACCACTGCTATGTTCCCCAGCTGTTCGGATAAAGGGGCTTTGACTGTATGTTATTCTTAGATCATTTTTAGCTGTTGTTGAAATGATGCAATTCTGCTGCAATTCTCAACCACCCTGTTTATTTTTGGGCACCCTATTCATGGCTCCAAAAAGGCAAGAAACCTCCTGGTAAATCTGCTCCTGTATCTTGTTAAACTGGCCATTTACAGGGAAGGTCTCTTTGACTGTGGAGCCATGTTTAGGGCCCTGGTCAGATCCTGGATGCAGAGTCCACTGGTGACATGATGGCCTTTGTCGACCAGTTGGTTCTAAATGGCATGCTCTGCACGCTTTATTTTGGTTCTCTGTTAAATCTGAACATTTCATTTACAGGCATTTTACTGGTTCTTTTTGTTAATTATTTGTCCATCTTTGTTAGCATCCTCTTTTTGAGGGAAATTAAATAGGACTGTTGTGCCCAAAAAAAGGGGATAAATGCAGCCAATTACCCCAATTAGCCACATAGTTAGTGTGGACACGGGTGGATGCCGTCAACTCACTTTTTTGGGTGGGCAGATGCTGCACAACCACTAAACTTCACCTACATTAACACCCATGATCACCCTTTTTATACACCTGTGGCTGGAACCATAATTAATAATTAATCATTTATTCAATTTACAGCTGCAGCCACATTCCCATGTGTTCTGACAGGAAGGAATTTAACCCCCTCCCTGCCAACCCAATCCCTCCCCCATGCACCGGCAGGGCTTTCATCCTGTCACAAGCCTATTATGACAGAAACCATTATGCTTCAGGTCTTAATGATTAATTAACTTGTAGTACCAAAACTATTTTTCCAGAGAGCCCCATTTACTCTGAACAGCTGTTTTGTTTAACCTGCTCCTTCTATAACCCCTGACAGGTTCCCTCACACACCCTTGTAATTAAGAAATTAACCACCCCATGCGTTTATACAACAAATAAGAACAGAGACTAATATTTTGTAAATTACAAGTTAAAAAGGAATCTAGACCACCACACCAAAACACAATTTATTAAAATCAATCCTACTTATTCATTATACAATTAGTACATTTTAAATAAATAAATAGTCAACTTTTTTTTTTTTTTGTAAACAAACATTTTGACACCCACTTTCTACTTAACAGAATATTAACTGCTCCTCTTACTAAAAGCTAATTTCTCAACCTGTAGGTTTCCAACGTTGAGAAAGAAGACATCCTTCCTTGAACAGACCACAATAATCAGGTTTCAGTCAGGACAATCTTGTGTTAAATAGCCACCTTTATTATAATACAAAATCTTACAGATTTCCAAAAACATTGAGCCCAAACAATGGGTGAATAAATATAATTAAAAAAAATAGTTGGAGCACAGCCTCATCCTTTGGAGAATCCCAGTGCTGCCTGCTAAAAAATAAACAATAAAATAATAAATCTATGTGACGTGTTCATCCCGGTGAACAAAAATGATTAGGCAGAGGAGCATCGTATACTCCCCCCCCCCAAGGCTGGGTGAGCTGGTGCTGGTTGGGGAGGAGGTGGTAATTCAAAAGCACGGCAATACTGAGTTTGCGAAATAGGTATATACAGTTGTAGTCAAAAGTTTACATACCTCAATGGAAATGTATAATTTCTAGAAATTTCCCAGAATTTGCTTTTGTGGATGAGGGAAAAAAAAAGTTACAAGAAATAGATATCTAGAATTATTTATTTCAGCATTTTTTTTTGCAAAACTCCAAAAATGTGAATTATTATTATTATTATTATTATTTATTTATTTCTTAGCAGATGCCTTTATCCAAAAAATACATTTCAAGAATCACAGTACAAGTATTAATACAATTAAGAGCAAGATAAAATACAATGACTTCAGTTCTAGTAAGTACAAGTATATTACAAAATACGAAATCGGAGAAAATCGAATGGAAAATATCAGAGCAGATAACAGTGTCAGTGATAGTTACATCAGGATAGGTGCACTGAAACGAACGGGGCTGAGTTAAAGCGAACTGGACGTTCCAACACAACAACGATCCAAAGCACACATACACATTTAATTCAGAATGGTTAAAGAAGAATAAAATCAATATTCTGGATTGGCCTAGTCAAAGTCCTGATCTAAATCAGATTGAGAATCTATGGTATGTGTTGAAGAAGGACACTTTCAGTTCGAGAGGGAAGTAAAGAAACCTTGTGAACTACTGCACAACGCAAGCGACGCAAACTACGTATCTTTCTTCTGTAGATAGGTTTTTTTTATTCCTTTGCCTTCCTGCGTGCATTGCACTTAGGCAAAAACAAAAAAACCCTAGAGAAATATAATTAAAAAATAAATAAATAAAAACATACTCCAAAGCAGTTACATTTTTTGTTTACTTTTCAGATGACAACGATGTTTTAATCAGCCTATCAGTGTGTCTGTACTGGCTTTTCTGTGACCTGTACTGTACAGTAGGGGGTGGGACAAAATCAGTACTGCATTGTTTTGATTTAGGTTGCTAAAATCTAGTTTTCAGCATTGTACGTAAAATACCAAAAATGGACGACAAAGCAAAACAAACAAAGTATATTTCGGCTGAGGATTGTGTCAAGACATTTCCCAAAGAAACTGTACATACTGATGGAGGTAATTGTTTTGCAAATCTTGTAATGTGACTTAAAGAAAATACGATCGATCGCTATAACTTCAGAATCACACATTAAAACAAAAGGCTACTACAGAGGCTGCTGAACAGAACGTAAAACAAACAACAGCTTTCAGAAAACAAACTGGAACGTCAGCGTAGACAAAAAAGTATTCCTTTGTTGGTCGTACCCAAGTTAAATCAGAACTACAGGTACAATCAAGCACGCCTACCTCGCTTCAAACAACCCGCTGTTTACTTTTTAAATGCAGTTAGAATTTTAGACCCAAATAGGCACGTTTTCTTTGTTTTGACTTGGTACTGATAAAATAAATTCCTGGATGGGACAAATAACATGACAATGAACGTGCTGCATATATGGACTTTATTAAAGAATGTCAGACACCTTTGGGTAACTGAGTTTTGGGACTGTTTCTAATTGATGTCCACATTTGTATAACTTGGCAAAGCTTTGCCTTACACTTCCAATCAATTCAGTGGATGCAGAACGTGCAGTCTCAATGTATGGGCAAATCCACACCAGAAAGAGAATGACATCAGCAACTGCTGGGGGATGTTGCATGCTTGCCTTTTAACAAATGACAGCACTCTGTTTTAGTAGGAAGCAAGTACCACTATTTTTAGGCTTTTATAGTGCTCTGAAATATTAGGTGAATTTAATGTTTAAACAGGTCCGCGAAATGTCCGTGAAATCCTAATTATAATCCTAATCCTAATTGGATGACTTGACCATGGGCATATGATTGAATCCATTTTTTCCTCCCACTGCGTTCGGTACTGTTTAGTGACAGGCTCGTCAACACCACTAGCCATCATAACACTTCGCCAATAAAACCAGACACACAGGCACACACACACGCACCAAGAAAAACACATGACGCATACCGCATCCTATAACTGCAGGTTAACGTGATTCTTCCCAAGTGTTCGGTTGTAAACAACAATAAAAGATTATAACACCCAAGGGTCTCCTTTTCCCAAGTGTCCGTTGTAAACAATAAAAAATGGTTATACCACACAATGGTCTCCTTTCTTGCTTGTCTATCTCCAAACTGGGAGTATACTGTCATTACATATTACACCTAGCAGTGATTATACCCACCCACTGCGTCACGATAAAGCAGCACAGTTCTTCCACAAACTTTTACATATTAACACACAATGATCGGACCAGCTCGGGCCATGTGTTGCTCAAACTACTCACTCTAACACTGCTTCTCTCCAACACCAGTAATCCTTTCACAGACTTCAATAGTGGCGAGTCTCCCAGCAGAGTCAGGGCTGTCTCCCCACGACAACACCCCTGGCTCTTCTGTGCACTTCCTTAAATACTCCCTGGCCCTGCCCCTTTTGTAATTGCGGTGCTGGGCATTCTGGTGCCTGTAGTTTTTACACTGCTTGATTTCCTTAAATGCCTGGGTTTTCAATGTTTACTCTAAAAATCCAGAAAAATTGTACTGGTCGGGATGCGGGACAAAGTCTCTAATATCGGGATGATCTCAATTTTATCGGGACGTCTGGTCACCCTAATTATAACAGAAAAACTGTTAAGTCTGAAAATGAGACAATTCAATGCCAGCTATGACCTCTTATCAGTAGACTTTCTGAAAAAGCCCTCCCATCTCTGCCTGCATGAGCGGGGCAACTTTGGACATTAGCAGATAGAAAAAAAATGGATTCTGGCATCCAAAAGCAGAATTTACTGGTCAGACACTGTCTTAGATCCAGTACCCTTTTACCATGTATAATCTTTTATACTAAGTAACGGAAGGTACCATATTGTACAAGAAAATGATCTTACTCTCATTACCTCATTATGTTATCTATAAAATTAATGAGAGCTTGGTAGTTGCTTGAAATTAAGATGTGGACCGCTGTAGAGTTACTGGTCCAAGCAGTCTCTTCAATCTAGTGTAATAGATGTAGGAAAGTGCTTACAGTCGAAGTTTCTTATTAATTAAAGTAACTCCGGTTAGAAAGTGGGCCTCTTTGAGTCTTTATCTATAAATTGTCCAAGGACTGCTGGAAAAGGAATTTTTTTTGTTAGAGAAGCCAAGTCTGTTGTACACACACTTGTAAATGAAAAGAAACAAGTTTATTAAAATGTACTGAGAAGTGGGTTTTTACTGTTAAGAAGGAAATATATTTTAGACCAAGGCTGGAATTCAACAGAGCTGGTGTTATATATTAAAACATCTCTCTATATATACTTGTATCTTAATAAATTAGGACTTTATGGTACTGGAAGATATGTTATAAGTTCACCGTGGATAAGGGTGTCTTCTAGGAAATAAATAATAATAATAATAATTACTTCACATATTTTAGAGATTATTAAAGGTAGAGGACATGAGATCATATCCAGTTAATTTTAAAGGAGTTGTATTATTCACTTAAAGATAAGCGCTGCCAAAACAGACCAAAGTTCTATAAAAGCAGAGGCAAGACTCCAGTAAAGTAACATTCAGCTTGGTAACACAAGCTGTTTGGTCCATTCTCTGAAGATCTGTGAAAAAGTTGTTTGCTGGTTGGTCGTATTCAGAAGCCTCTGCCTTGAAGACAGCTCTTGTCTATACTTATATTCTACACAAAACTTCCATATATCAGGAGGTAAGCATAATCCTGAATTTATATCTCACTTGTTTTGAAGCCTTGCTATAGGGATAGGAATTATATTTTAGCTTTAGAGAGTGACATTGAATGCTTTAGGATTTAGCGGTGGGCTTTTTAGCATTGTGCATGTCTGACCTAAGTTGTAAAAAAGTTGTAAAGGCACTAGATCACCCAGATTGCCCATCAGCTGGGATCTGACATGGTCTGTAACCACTTGATCCATTTTAAAACATTTAATAAACCGAAGGAGTACTAATACTGCTCTGATTTTTACTGCTTGATTTGTCTGGATATAATGTAAGTCAGTGCATGAACAATCCACTTACAGGAGTCCAAAACATCTCTGTGTCATCCTTAAACGCCGCTTCTGACTTCTGGAATCTTGGCAAACTGTATGTATTGTTATACTGTTAAACTCAGCACAGTTGCAAAAGGGAGGAGAGATGACATCACCAGATGTTCGGAGCTAGCAGCCATGGAAAGTATTAACCTTTAATCTGTTACTCTGTATTAGGGCTAGTTCATATACTCTAGTAGTATTGAATTAATCTGTATAACCATTTACTTGTATGTTAATAAAACCTGATTACTATAACTTGAAATTGTGTGTCGTGCCTGGTGCTTCCCTCTCAGTCTCAAGAAATATTAAGGAAACAATCTGTAGGCCATGTTTTCTTACAACAATAACCAATCAGTTGTTTCCCATATTGACTGATACACTTTCAGCCACTAATATGCTTTAACCCAGAAGACTGGGGTAAAGTGACCAAGGAAATAAATCAATAACAGACATCCTGGACGGCATTGCTTGAAAAACAGAGATTTATTTAACCTAGACAAGTATGAGATAAAATGTTTTTAAAATAAAACTACATGTTTGCTATATGTGTTTCTTTTAAAGCTACACATTGATACCTACTGTATGTAGCTAAAGGAAATTATGTACACTTTGTTACTGGACATTAAATATGTTATTTAAAGAAAGCTCAACTCAGCATAGCCTCTGGTGTGATTGTAACATATTAAATGTTATATTTGTCTAAAAATATAGTGCATCAACCATTGCTGATAGTGTCACGTGAGTTATTCAGTGTGTTGATATGTAAATAAATCCTGTTCTCCTGCGGGACGTATCAACTTCAACCTCTGTCTCGCTCTCCTGCCTGTCACTCAGCAGTGAATGCAAGCACCTACACAGCAGACGTCTACTCTGTCACAAGCATTAATACCCTATATCTTTCTAAACAAGGGAGCTCCCTAATAAAATCTGAATCTCAAAACAATAATTGTGTGAATATAGTAATTGTTACAGCTGTGTATAATGGTATTTAAAACAGGATTAATTCATCCGACTTTTAACATATCCGCCCTTACTCTGATCCCACCGCAGTCAGATATGCGACAGATTACTGTAATGCATTCTCACCTCCCTGCATTTGTAAACTATTGCATGCATCACTGTCGTGGTATGTAAATATAAACGGGTTTTTTGAAATCTATTTTGGTCAAATATTTTTCCCACCAATTTACAGTGCATCATTGACAGACATGTGAAAGTTTACCTTCTTCCTACAGTATGAAGGGAGGAGACTGTATGAAAGATTCTGGTCCACTGAAAATATATAAACAAATATACAGTATATATAAAAGGAGTCTGTCTTACAAAACATAGTTTAAATTATTTCAAAGGTCACCACACTAGGGATGGGACATTGTGGCTGTGGAGAGCCATTCCATTCTAAGTTTAATAGATCTAATGAAACTGCAGTTTTGAAAGAAGCAAAAGTTATATAACAGGTTTGATTCCAAACAAAAAGCTGGATCTCAAAAAAAAAAAAAAGCAAATGACCCTTACTGTGAAATATTTAACAGTTACACATAAAATGAGCATCATGGCCGAACAGAAATGGGTGTTAGTCATGTTTAATTTATTTGTTGTAATGTAAAACTTCTAAATATGTCAGGGATTATCGTTAACACTGGCAAGTATAACAATTTATGAATACCCTTTTATTCTCCCCTACAAGTAATTTTAGACTTTGAGGTGACCACCCTGACTTTCCCCAATGAATGTACAGGAAACACCACAACAGGTAAGTACATTTCAACAATTTTTATTAACACAGGTAAATAATAGACAAATTTCACAGATAGACAGGGAAACACTAAGTCCTAAAACCCTAAAAACCAAATCCTCATCTCCATCTGTCCCACAGCATCATACTCAGTCTCTTCTTCATGTATGCAAAAAATTGTATAACAATAGCACCTGGGCCCTTGGGGGCCTTGAAAGACAATCCTGTAGACAGTTTGTTGTATGCTCTGTCCTGTTTAATCACTGGCATGGAGACAGGAATTAACATAATGGCCACGGCCTGCATGATCTCCTCCAGGCCCTGGTGGAAACAGTCACCAACACAACAAGATCTTCTGCCGCCTTCGCACCCTCACCGACACACTGTAGTTCCTGTAGAAAAGAGGACATGAACAGCACTTACTCCCACTCCAAGCAGCACTCTGTTTGCTTCCAAACACACCCTGCTTTCGGACCCCCTGCTCTATGAATTGCCTGCCAACACAGCCACTGGTAATTAACGTAGAGTAGGGCCTCACAGTTCGGGTGTGTGTTGTACTGCTGGTATCCGATCTCCTGGGGTGTGCCGTTCACTCCTCTGTAGCAGCAATGTCAGCAGTGCGGGTGCCTTTGAAACAGAGCCAAAAGACATAGGTCATTAATATTGGCATTCGCCAGGCTGCAACTCAGTCTCTGCGTGTGTTATTATCTTGCTGTTCCTGCTCCACAAATGGTCGACTTCCTGTCCGTCCGGTCTCTAGGCATCACTAGCAACCTACACTTTTCCTGTGGTAAGTTTTGGTTCCCCTTTTATAGGGCTGTCAATGATGGTAATGGGCATCTCTATTGAATGCACCTGTGGCTGATTGTGGGTCCTTGGAGCAATGGAGACTAATCACAATCCTTTCCCCATGCATAAAAGAAAATAACAACTAATACAAAAACAATTAAATAATAATACAAAATCAAATCTCCACAACAAATGGGTAAACACTGCAAACAATAATAATCTCACAGCAAACACTGAAAAATAGACAAAGTTAATAATGTAACAAAAATAACAATTATCAATATAGTGCGAAAGAAAAACAGAACACCCCACACACTACAGTGATAATGACATTTATACTGCATCAGAGTTTCTTCTGATGAGCTGCTAAACCTTGTGGTTTTAAAAGGGGGCTTCCATGTTGTTTCATTTTTGGTTATGTTTCTAAAAAAACATGCGCTATCCACAAATCAACAACCAGCAGCAATGTTGCCCCAGGTGCCTATTATTACTTTTGTATGAATCAAAACAAAAACAGTGTACCAATACTTGCCAATACTTGATATCAATAACAATTTGTACAAGGTGACAGATGTCGAAACAAAGGTCAAACAACTTTGTTCAAGCATCTCTTTGGCTGTCATTAAACTCATTAGGTTTACCTTTTGGCTACAGATATGTGCAGTTTCACTTTTCAGCGGTGACATTTATTACAAAGACTAACCATAAACATATTATTGTCACCCGCAAAATAACTTTTCACAAAAATACATGCTCACCTGAGGCCTATTTTTAAGACTTAATATGAACATATTCAAAAGAGAAGGTAAACAGTTCCAAATATAGCACCACTAACAAGGATAAAGAGTACATTGGACAAAAATACATGCAGGTCTGGTCTATTTTCAGGATTCATTATAAATATTCAAAACACAATGTTGAAAGCACCATTAAACATGTTGAGAGCACGTTGTACAAAACGCTTGCTAGAATATTTTTAGAACAGGTGCATCACGACTTCAGTAAAATTACACACAAAACGCCTACAATAGAACAACAATTTCTTAATGACCTGCAAGAATATTTATAAAGGAAGTTTCTGACCATCAAAATAGCTTTATTTGCATTTCATCAAAGGTACAATGGCAGTGGTGGTTGTTTTGAATGCAGCTCACTTCCACGTTTTTTGGAGGAAGATATCAATCTAATGTATCATGTTGCTGTATATTGATATGAATGCTCAATATGTACGATTCAGCAGATTTTAAACTTTCCAGTGAGGAGCACTGTGGCTACTACTACAGGGTTCTTTTAGGCAGGACAAATTGTTTCTTTCAGAATGATAAAGAAACAAAAGAGCCACAACACAGCTGTTAGCTAGGGAGTTCCATGCTGGTTTAACCCCATACTATGTGGGTTTATAATGTTGCAAAATGGAAATATAATTAAATAAATGTGCAAAAATGAAAACGCTAGGCCCTATCTCTTACATTTACTGTAATTATATATAAAAGTTAAGGTTGAAATGTAATTAGACATGTACCTCAAAAATGTGACAGGATGATTCTACATGAAGAGTCTTTCAGTAACAACTACATTTCTCGTCAGATGTCTTGCAGATTTCTGAGTTTCCTTGTGTGTGGCATGAGCAGGGTGATAAATGAACCATGTCTTTGTGTCATACAGTGTGTGGAAAAAAAAAATGTGATCAAGCTATATGAGAAGATTATCACTGTAAGTTGAGTTTAGTTCTTTATGACTATAATCGTACCCCTTTGGTGACAGAGGTAATGGCAATATATGCAGTCCTCAAATACCTGTGACAGCTGCTCCTTCTACATGATTCGGCTATAAGAATCGGTATGCTTGGATTTTGATAATAAATGTTTCCTTAATAATAAAAAAAAACATTTTATTTATTTATTTTTAAAACTGTATCAAGTCCAAAATATGTTCCTGTCACAAAGACGGCCGGAGTGGGTGGCGTCAGACCAGAAGCAGGAAATAAATAAACAAAACGCGAGGTAGAGTTTGGTGGAGCTGAGCAAATGCTTTCGCTCAGCATTTAATAAATAAACAGAACAGAAAATAAAAGGTTTTAAACACAAAACAGGACACGGCACTTGCGCCAAAATAAATAGACAAACAAAACGTACTAAACCCTTAACAAACAGTGCACGGAGAGACAAACAAACACGGCGAGTACAAACACTTCTAGATTATTATTTTACTTCACTTATGTTCTCCTTCTCTCTCACCCGTTCTCCACTCTCGAACACCCAACCCCGAGTGAAAGAAACGTGCATCTATATATACTGTTGTGCTGGGATTCAATTACTAATTAATTATTCACTTGAATCCCAGCACGTGAATTAATTCTGTGCAACCCCGTGCTCACATATTATTACATACTTTAAATGCACGTGAAGTGCAATCCCATGCCTAAATATAATTATACAATTTTAAATCACACGTGAAACACAGACCCGTTTATATCCCGTGTACCAATCTATACACCAATATTAACACACGCAACATACAACACATAACACACAAATGCACACAGGGGTGGGGCACATTGCCACAGTTACTTATTATTTCTTATTATTTATTTATTTGGCAGACGCCTTATCGAAGGTGTGTTACAGGGCAGTACAGTATTACAATGCAAGATTAATTTTTAAATACAGTATAGCTTACATTAAGTGCAAAGAAAAAAAAATGCTTTCTGAATTACAATCAAATATATTTGCATGATATTTCATATATGTGTCGTTTATCTGAGAAAACTCCTTAAAAATGACTCACGGTCTACCTAAGCCCGGAAACAACTTCTCCAAATAAGGACATGCTTCCTGTGTTGGGTTTGTGCCTGCATCCAACTACTGGTACATAATTCTTGTATTTCTCAACTATGCAAATATTAAACAATGCTGGTTAACTTTTGTGTTTCTTTTCATTTCACACCTCGGGAGGTTTGTTCCAACTGCAACTAATACTGGTTATTGCTTAATACATACTTGCCAACATTTGGAAACTGTTCAGCGGGACGCTCGTCTACTGGGACGGGGGGACGGGGGACGGGTCATATGCATCATACACATAGGAGGAGTCATATGCAAAAAACACTCATTATCATATAACAGACGGTTACTCTACCAAAACCATAAAATGTGTTCCTGGTAGCAATTTACAAAGGGAAGCACATGTTGATGTTGCATGATGCCTTAACTACTATGAAAAAGAGCTAATCTCTTATGCATTTGTTCTTATGAATCACATTTGCTTTTTAACCTCATCTCACAGACAGGGGACAGAATCGGTCTTAAACCTCGCTGATCGGCTGCTGCCAATGTATATCCAGGTTACTGCAGCTATGTAACAGAAGCTTTTAACCTCATCTTGTCTCACAACAGAGGACAGAATCCGCAATTCCAGTGCTTCGCACACCACTGCTTGTTACACTGGCACACAAGAAACTGACATAGACACAACAGATGGAGTGCAATTCATGTGTAATATGTCAACTCTTCCCAAAACCCACTCCATGCCCCACTCCTTATGACATGGTTGGCATGCATGGGAGTTTAATACACCTGTACCTGTCATAGCAGATTTGTCATGCTCAGTCAGCAGTTTTGGCAAAAGACATTTGGTTACGCCTTCAATAAACAATTTCTTTGATGGCAATCACAAAGAAATTTAATGAATTCAAATTTATAGAACCCCCTTAGCAAAACATTGGAAGCAGAAATCCCTACAAATACTATATGATCAGGGCTTGAATATTTTTTAATAAACTAAATGTTTATAAAGTTCTCAGGTTTGATCCAAGTTCCAACAAATTAATGTAGGGGTGAACTGTTCAATGTAAAGCTGATTAATGGATTATGCTATGTGAATAATACATATAACATCACATTTGTAGGGTGTTATACTGCTTATCAGCACTAACGTGTCCTTGGCCTGAACCAGTGAATGACGACTATCTTGTTTTATCATCTGTCATTTCTTTTGGTTTTATTTCACCTTTAAGGGCATATGACAATATTATCCCTGATTTTCTCAAATTTTCATAACAAGATTTTTCAAACATAGACCCTTATCGGTTTTTTTTATTTATTATACAGGTATTTTAGTATTTTATTATTATTTATTTCTTAGCAGACACCCTTATCCAGGGCAACTTATAATTGTTACAAGACATCACATTATTTTTTACATACAATTACCCATTTATACAGTTGTTTTTATTTTTTTTACTGGCACAACCTAGGTAAAGTACCTTGCTCAAGGGTACAGCAGCAGTGTCCTCCACCTGGGATTGAACCCACAACCTTCCAGACAAGATTCCAAAGCCCTAACCACTACTCCACATTATACACATGGATGTCAATTAATTTGTATTTTATTAATCAATGCTGTATGGTTTTGCAAGTTGTGTTTTTTATTAGCCAGTCACGTTCTGCCACCTAAAGTCATTTTCTTAAAAAAAGTACTTGAGTAATTAATTTGCAACAGTAGGTATTGGCTCCCTCTTGTGGTCACAGCAAATATAGCAATTATTTCTAAGTACTATATTTTAAAATGTTGTTTCGAGAAAATAATAAACTTGTATTTGACTGGTAAAACCAGTCAAATACAAATGTGGTTAAATATCAACATTATCATCATTAATAGCAATGTAATAGGTATGTTGAAAAAGGTTAAAGCTTTTGTCATTAATAAGTCAATTAGACAAAGCATTTCAGCTGATGCCTCTATTAGTGAGTTTGGTGTCAGCATAGCTGAAATTAATTAATCACTGCCTGTTCCCTGGTTTTGTATTTCCAGGATAATGTCATTTCCCAAATACTTTCTCAGTAGCACAGGTATTACCCATATGACATCAATGGAACTGTTAAAAAAGTAAAATTCACCATGATGAAATCATGTAAGCCCTTTCAAATGTAAAGTCAAGAGTAATTATGCTCTAATGAATGTGTATTTTACTGTAGCCATAATACCATTATAATACAAGCCTTTGTTGTTTCTGCGTGCCATGGGAGAACATAGCAATCATGGGCAGTACTGAAATTTGGATTTGATTCCCATTAAGATTTAGAATTGGAATTTGCACTTCACAAGGCTGAATACAAATAATAAAACACAATGAAGGCCTCCTTGAAAAGTGTCTGTAGGGCCAAATCTGAATTAATACACACATTTCTGCATGCAAGTTCAGGTAAAACTAGGTGATGACTAACAGTGTAACCAATTGTTTGGGGTGTAACATTGCAACTAGGGGCAGTTTGTATTTATAGATGTAATCTTATCAAAACAGATGATGACTTACAGGTGTTACAGGGCAGTAAAGTGTTACAATGCAAGCTTGATATTTCACTATAGTGTAGTTTACACTAAGTGCAGATAATACTACTAAAATACAATATGAACGAGGATGTAACAAATTAAGATTACAACAAGTTATATATGCAATGACATATTATTATTATTATTATTATTATTATTTATTTCTTAGCAGACGCCCTTATCCAGGGCGACTTACAATCGCAAGCAAATACAAATACATTAACATTAACAAATACAATATTAGTAGTGCAATAGTGCAAGGATAGTGCATTAGCTGTGGATCCAGTAACGTGGTGCATGGGTCAGGCAAGTCCAGTGCATAATAGGAGCAGTAGAGCAAGAGATCTACAAGTGCAGTCTAAACAGGGGGAGTTTGTGAAGTGGCAGAAGGCAGTGAGAGACGGAGCAGCCCTGAAGTTCTCTGGTAGCTGGTTCCACCACAGAGGGGCTACGGAAGAGAAGGATCAGGCACGGGAGGATTGAGAGAGGAGAGAAGGCATGACCAGTCGGCCTGTAGAGGAGGAACGTTACTTACCTGTAAAGGTTCAAGAGGCCGTAATCAACAACTAGAGCACAGAAGAATCTAAACATAGCTAGAATTCAAATGAGTAAATTACAGTTATATAATAATGATGACAACAACTTCATGTAGCCTACCCCAACTATTACTTCTATAAAGACACTGGCTGATTTAGCCTATATAACATGTTTCTATTCCAAGACAAATAGAACTGAAGAGCTGCTCCTGAACTTAGGTGAAATCACTAAAATTCAACTTAATATCCTAACAAAGTAAAGGGAACAGGAAAATAAAAACCTAGAACGTCTTCTAATGTCTGACAGGCAAATTAACACTTTTAGCAAAATATATTAAAATCTTAATCTCATGTGTAGCTATAATTATTACTAATGTGTTATTGTCTTGTTTAGTTTTTAGTTTTTCTAATTTATTACTGTATGGCCGTATATGATCTATCTATCTGTGTTTTGTATATATCTTATTTACCTATGTTGAGTTTTTTTTTTCTAAAACCTTAATAAAAACAATTCTAAAAGGAAAAGTTGAGATTACTGTTTCTGAGCAGTGATTACGCTGTGAATTGTGTAAATTGCGTAAACCACGTTGAACTCTTGAAGGAGCTGGAGTCTCGTGGGTTCTCTGGCTGCTGTTGCAAACAAACTTGGCATGTCATCATCACAGGTGCCTCACCTTGTGATAAGATGTGATTTCATTCTTTTTCATTTCATGTAAAAAACAGCAAATAATTTGGTTTAGGAATAAAAACAATGTATTTAACATTTAATCATAATGTGATGTGATTTCATTATTTTTCTTTTCATTTAGAAAAAAAAAGTGTGACAAAGGTCGGCTCAAATGCCTCTTTTTTAATTGGGACAGCTGCTTATTTGGGACTCTAACTCTACAGATAGGTATATATACAATGGCTTGAAGACTTGCAAGATTATTGGTTAAGAAACTGTCCAAAACCCTGGAAACCTGCAAACCTGCACATTATAAACAAAAGTTTTTAGAGACTTTGAGAGACTTTAACAATAATTTAAATATATGTAAGTAATTTAAGTAATTTATGACACAGGATTTTACATAATGGTATCACTGAGTGAAAAAATGTCATTTTTTTACATTCCGTTAAAACAAAAATTGAGTCATCTGGTTGAGTTTATATATGACTATGTTATAATTGAGCTATAAAACAGAATGACTTTCCTAAATTTGCTTTTCTGAATCCAATAAAAAAAAAAAAATCCCAATTTCTTTAATGTCTCGTGTTACTATAGCACTTGAATTTCCTTCTTATTATTTCATAATTTATAATTTACTACATTTGACACTCATATGGGTCAATGGCTGTTATCATATCATCAATTATTTTTATGTTTTTTACCTTAATTATAAATCTTACTTCCTTAAAATTGAAATCCCTATTGTACGCATGTGTAATCACAATAAATCTTGGAAATCTTACAAGTGCAACACACACTGACATTAAATATACTCTGCTGGAGTGTTTTTCCTAACTTCAGCTTGTGTTTGAAGTTGAAGCAGTGTTGTGAAACCCTGATGGTTTACAAATACTCAAACACAAAAGGAATCAGTCTTAGCTAAGTGTTTTCTATAACTAAAAAGTGTGGAAAGGTTGATATGTTGTGTCTCTGTGTTACACTTCAAGCTCACTTCCAACACAAGCATAATTTCCATGACAGATTTAATAAAGGGTGGTTAAACCAACTTTTCCATGTTAAAATATATTTTTTCTAGATTTCCATTACACAAGAGTAGATGTTAAAACTTCATGCTGATTTGAACTCGGCTCTCTCCAGAATAAGCACCAACTAAGACGTAGCTTTACAGTAAATTAATGTGATCCATCTGTGTCTCCATCCATTTGTGTTGCCTTCCATATGATGATGTAGATATCCTTCTGCCTGGTGTTGATGGCTGAAGTGTAATGCTGGCTCCAGGGATCATCTTATTGCCTCCCTAGCGCATCAGCACACACAACGGCTACGATGCTGGCTCCGAGGTCAACCACAGTGCGGTCTCCCCAGCGCATCAGCATGACAACCGTCTGGATTGAGCTAAGTAGGGTACATCTCTGGGGTCTTCAAGTGGGCACCTTCCATCCTCTGTGTTTCGTCGACTAGCCCACGACACCTCAAGAGGGCTAGTAAAGTTAATATGTACAAAGATGTGAACATATTAAGAACATAAGAACATAAGAAAGTTTACAAACAAGAGGAGCCCCTTTAATCTCCATTTGTGACCCCTGGTCCTTGTTTTTTTCAGGTTGAAAAAGTCCCCTGGGTTGACATCATCAATACCTTTTAGAATTTTGAATGCTTGAATCAGATCACCGCATAGTCTTCTTTGTTCATTATTTTAGCCTGTCTGCATACAACATGCCTTTTAAACTCTGGATAATTCTGGTCGCTCTTCTTTGCACTCTTTCCAGAGCAGCAATATCCTTTTTGTATTGAGGTGACCAGAACTGAACACAATATTCTAGATGAGGTCTTACTAATGCATTGTAAAGTTTTAACATTACTTCCCTTGATTTAAATTCAACACTTTTCACAATATATCCGAGCATCTTGTTGGCCTTGTTTATAGCTTCCCCACATTGTCCAGCTGAAGATATTTCTGAGTCAACATAAACTCCTAGGTCTTTTTCATAGTTCCCTTCTTCAATTTCAGTATCTCCCATATGATATTTATAATGCACATTTTTATTGCCTGCATGCAATACTTTACACTTTTCTCTATTAAATGTCATTTGCCATGTGTCTGCCCAGTTCTGAATGCTGTCTAGATCATTTTGAATGACCTTTGCTGCTTCAACAGAGTTTGCCACTCCTCCTATTTTTGTGTTGTCTGCAAATTTAACAAGTTTGCTTACTATACTACAATCTAAATCATTAATGTAGATTAGGAATAGCAGAGGACCTAATACTAATCCCTGTGGTACACCACTGGTTACCTCGCTCCATTCTGAGGTTTCTCCTCTAATCAATACTTTCTGTTTTCTACATGTTAACCACTCCCTAATCCATGTGCATGCATTTCCTTGAATCCCTACTGCATTCAGTTTGAGAATTAATCTTTTATGCGTGACTTTGTCAAAAGTTTTCTGGAAATCTAAATAAACCATGTTGTATGCTTTGCAATTATCCATTGTCGATGTTGCATCCTCAAAAAGAATCAAGCTGGTTAGTTAGACACGATCTCCCTTTCCTAAA